>NC_088241.1:442500-760000 GCF_036934945.1 Oncorhynchus masou masou | reverse complement strand
CTGTCTACTTATATGTCTATGGTGTGAATGGGGAAACCTTTGGACTCTGTAGAGCGCTTAACACACAGTAGAATAACACATCTTTCCCCACTGAGCAGTCAGGAATACAGGGAGTCTTCAGAAGGGGATGTTTATGCTGCTGTATAAACCAGGCCTCTGTCTGTGTGTGTTTATGCTGCTGTATAAACCAGGATACTCTTCTCACGCACCATATTGGTTGAAAAATAGTTACCGGCAGTATAATAGGCCTGTAGTATTTTATGGTATCATTTATGTGTCTAGTAATAGTATTAGTTGGTGACCTGCTTGAATGTTCACACCTACATGTTTATGTTCTAAGTCTCACTGCTGTTGTTGTTTGTCTGTTCAGAAACCCCACATCAACAGCTACTCAGACCACGGCCACAAGCCTGATGTCATCAAAGGAAACATAGAGTTTAACAACATCCATTTCACCTACCCCTCACGACCCAACGTCAAAGTATGTGCTGCCTTGTTTACGTGTGTGTGTGTGTTGATGTCCAGTAGATGTTTGTAGATGTTAAACGGTGTGTTTCTGTGTGTCTCTTTGTAGGTGTTGAATGGAATGTCTCTGAGCGTGCGTAGTGGCCAGACCATAGCTCTGGTAGGCAGTAGTGGCTGTGGGAAAAGCACCACCGTTCAGCTGCTGCAGCGGTTCTATGATCCACAAGATGGATCAGTGAGTATCATGGAACACACACACACACACACACACACAGTATCTGTTCTGTAACTATGCCCTCTGTGTTCTGTAGGTGTGTGTAGATGGTCATGACGTGCGCTCCCTGAACGTGCGCTTCCTGAGAGAGATGATTGGCGTTGTCAGTCAGGAGCCCATCCTGTTTGCTACCACCATCGCTGAGAACATCCGCTACGGACGACCTGACGTCACACATCAGGAGATAGAACAGGCTGCTCGGGAGGCCAACGCCTACGACTTCATCATGACACTACCTGATGTACGTTACTGTGTCTGTCTGTGTATGTTACTCTGTCTGTCTGTCTGTGTGTGTGTCTGTCTGTCTGTCCGTGAGTGTGGTTTGTTTGTGTGTGTGTGTGTGTAGTAGAAGTAGTAGTAGTAGTAGTAGTAGTGGTAGTACTATAACTAATGCTAGATAATGATTGATTACAGTATATTGATAATATTGTTTCTGTTGAGCAGAAGTTTGAGACTCTAGTTGGAGACAGAGGAACCCAGATGAGTGGAGGACAGAAACAGAGGATCGCTATCGCACGCGCTCTCGTACGCAACCCCAAGATCCTCTTGTTGGATGAGGCTACCTCAGCCCTCGACGCCGAGAGTGAGACCATCGTACAGGCTGCTTTGGACAAGGTAGAGGACACGCAGACAGACAGACAGACAGACAGACAGACAGACAGACACACACACACCCTTTGCACCAGTTTATCAAGATCTACTAAACATAGCTTTGCCCCTCTCTTCCCTCCCCCCTCCTCCCTCCCTCCCCCTCCAGGTGAGACAGGGTCGTACTACCATCGTGGTGGCCCATCGTCTGTCTACTATCCGTAATGCTGATGTCATCGCAGGATTCCAGAAGGGAGAGATTGTAGAGCTGGGAACACACAGCCAACTGATGGAAAAAGAAGGAGTCTACCACACACTGGTCACCATGCAGGTAACACACACACCCTCTTCACACATATTGCATCTACGTCACCATTTAGGTAACAGCGTTATCAAAACAGTGTAACACACACGCCACATAACAAACAAATACACACATTTGACTCTATATTCTATTCTGTTGTGTTCTTCCAGACATTTAAGAGTCCTGAGGAGGGCGAGGAGGCTGTGGAGGAGCAGGTTCTGGAGGAGAAGAGTCCGTCAATGACGCCGTTCTCAGAGATCACCCTCATCAGGAGGAAATCTACCAAGGGATCGTCCTTCATCGGCTCAGAGAAAGGAGACAAGGACAAGACTGAAGTGGAAGAAGAGGTAAGGCTATGGAGCTAGAGATACTAACTGGAATGGATATTCCCATTTTAATCCAGGATCAGTGGTGGACACACTGTGGGACATAATTGGTGTACCATTTGGAATGTTTCTGATGATCTCTCTCTCTCTTCTCTCTCCTTCCTTTCTCTCTTCTCTCTCCTTCCTTTCTCTGTCTTCTCTCTCTCTCTTTCCTTCCTTTCTTTCTCTATCTTCTCTCTCTCTCCTTCCTCTCACTCTCTTTCTCTCTCTCTTCTCTCTCCTTCCTTTCTCTCTTCTTCCTCTCTCTCTGTCTTCTCTATCTCCCCAGGATGAGGAGATTCCTCCCGTGTCGTTTCTGAAGGTGTTGAAGCTGAACCTTCCCGAGTGGCCCTATATGGTGGTTGGTGTGATCTGTGCCACTATCAACGGGGGCATGCAGCCTCTCTTCGCTGTCATCTTCTCTAAAATCATTGCTGTATGTTAAATATCAGTTAATACCAGATATCATCATTCTATGTTTACTCATTTATTTCAGTTTATTCATCTTCTCATTACTGAAAGTTGAATTAGTCATATTCCATCAAATAGCATCATCTCAGATGATCATGTTTGTGTTGTTGTCATGTTTCAGGTGTTTGCAGAGCAAGACCAGGAACTAGTTAGACAACGCTCCTCGTTATACTCTATCATGTTCGCCCTCATTGGAGTCGTCTCCTTCATAACCATGTTCCTGCAGGTACGCACACACCTCACCTAATGAAAAATAATATGACGAATGAGCGACAGAATGTGGGAGGGGCTTAGGTTTGTATCTATCCTACAGCAGGTCAGTGGTCCCTAATGTATTTCTATTGATCGACAGTGTCTTGAAGTTTTACTTACTATGACTGTGATACGTGGTTGTCTTCTCTCCAGGGATTCTGTTTTGGGAAGGCCGGTGAGATTCTGACCATGAAGCTGAGACTGATGGCCTTTAAAGCCATGATGAGACAGGTAAGACAGTTTATTTAGGCTTATAGGGTGTTTAATAAAGGTAAGACTGTTTATTTAGGCCTATAGAGTGTTTAATAAAGGTGTTTATTTAGGCTTATAGGGTGTTTAATAAAGGTAAGACAGTTTATTTAGGCCTATAGAGTGTTTAATAAAGGTAAGACAGTTTATTTAGGCTTGTAGGGTGTTTAATAAAGGTAAGACAGTTTATTTAGGCCTATAGAGTGTTTAATAAAGGTAAGACAGTTTATTTAGGCTTATATAGGTTATAGGGCTTATGGAGTGTTCATAAAGGCTCATTAGGTTATAGAGACAATTTGAACATGTAACTCTCTTCATTCTCCTGTAGGAGTTGGGCTGGTATGACAGTCACAAGAACAGTGTTGGAGCTCTCACCACTAGACTGGCTACAGACGCAGCACAAGTACAGGGGGTAAGTAGTAAGTACACACATGAACACACAACACACACACACACACACTAACCCTCTCTCCCTCCCTCTCCAGGCCACAGGAGTGCGCTTGGCCACTCTGGCCCAGAACGTGGCTAACCTGGGCACCAGTCTGATCATCTCGTTTGTGTACGGATGGCAGCTGACTCTTCTCATCCTGTGTGTGGTACCGGTCATGGCTGTAGCTGGAGGCATACAGATGAAGATGCTCTCTGGTCACGCTGTCAAAGACAAGAAAGAGCTAGAACAGGCTGGCAAGGTACACAACCACTCACACACACAGTCTTATTCACTCTCTTCATAGCTCCCAAAATTTGCAACAGTGAATATCTATATGTTCTTCTCTCGAGTCTAACCAGTGTGTGTGTGTGTGTGTGTGTGTGTCAGATTGCCACAGAGGCCATAGAGAACATCCGTACGGTGGCATCTCTCACCAGAGAGCAGAAGTTTGAGACCCTGTACCAGGAGAACCTCATAGTGCCTTTCAAGTACGTGTGCTACAAAGTTTACAATTTCCATTATAAAAAGTCCTAGTCAATGCTGTGTTTTTAATGTGTCAACAGTGTCAGTCTTGTAAATGTACTATATTACTTTTGTTTATGTAATCACCCCTCTCTTTAATCTCTCTCTCTCTCTTCCTCTCTAGGAACTCACAGAAGAAGGCCCATGTGTATGGCATCACATTCTCCTTCTCTCAGGCCATGATCTACTTTGCCTATGCAGGCTGCTTCCGCTTCGGAGCCTGGCTCATAGAGGAAGGCATCATGACCTTTGAAAATGTCTTCCTGTGAGTACAGCAGCTACCTTTGATTGGGTTAATTCAGTCATGTGTCCATGTTCACAACTGTCCTTATAGCCTTTTCTTATGTGACTACAAGGCCATGTTGGAACAACTCAATTGCTTCCCTAATACGGGTTCTTGGTGGACACAGGAACAGTAGTGTGTCGGTTTGTGTATACATTGTACAATAATGCTCAGGTACAGTAGTGGAGGATGTGTGTGTACATTGTACAGCTCAGGTATAGTAGAACACACCTCGGCCCAGCTCATCTAGGCCTGACAGGAATGTCCAGTATTGCAGTGGTCAAAGGTGGTTGTGGTTAATCATTACCTAACTAGGAAGTGTGTTGGAGGTCAACGCTGATCTAGGGACTCATCACTGTAGCAACAATGGCCATATAGCCATGACATGTCTAACATGTGACCCATAAAAATGGATGTTATAGAGTAGATATCACGACTAAAGCCTTAGATAACATTTTATTTGAAAAGGTGTACATAAGGCTGTCATGACACTGTCATAACAGCAACATAACGTCTGTCATAAACAGATGTTACTATTGTCATTAAAGCGGCAATATGTAACTTTTTTGCCGACCCAACCAGATCTGTCATTCTCATTGAAAGCAAGTCTAAGAAGCGTATGTTCTATTTTCTCTATTTCTAAAGTTGAGTTTTTGCGTCTTTTACTTTCGTTTTTTTTTTACACCAGCTTCAAACACCTGAAAATACCATATTTTGGGTTATTGAAAATATATTTCACAGCGGTTTAGATCGTACAATGATTCTCTTCTGCTTGTTTTGTCACATAAACTAAAATTAGACAAACTATTAGAATTTTAGCAACCAGGAAATGGCAGAGCAATTTCCTACATATTGCACTTTTAAGTGTCATGCGGTTGTATTGTCACTTTCAATGTGAAGTTCAAATTTCTCTGGCATTACTTGATACAATAGAATCCGAGCTTGATACACTGTTTTAGCATTTGTGATGCAAAACCAATGCTAATTCTTTTGTGCTTCATGTCCAAATCATAGCATCTTAAATTGATTGTGTAACTCGATATTGATTGTGTAAAGCGGTATTTATCGCTTTTCATTACAGTGTCATCTCAAAGCTCTACATGGGCAAATAATTTGAATCAAGGCAGGAAATAGCAAAAGTAGGCTAGGTGCTGAAATACTATTCAGATTAGGACTATGAGAAATAGTCTGTAGAAATGTGTTTTAAAGGCTCCAATTGATGTAGCGGCTCTCAGATGGTCAGGGAGAGCATTCCATAGGTGAGGGGCAACAGAGCAGAAGGCTCTGTCCCCCATAGTACAGAGACGTGCCCTGGGGACTTGCAGTGGTGAGGGGCAACGGAGCAGAAGGCTCGGCCCCCCATAGTACAGAGACGTGCCCTGGGGACTTGAAGTGGTGAGGGGCAACGGAGCAGAAGGCTCGGCCCCCCATAGTACAGAGACGTGCCCTGGGGACTTGCAGTGGTGAGGGGCAACGGAGCAGAAGACTCGGTCCCCCATAGTACAGAGACGTGCCCTGGGGACTTGAAGTGGTGAGGGGCAACGGAGCAGAAGGCTCGGTCCCCCATAGTACAGAGACGTGCCCTGGGGACTTGAAGTGGTGAGGGGCAACGGAGCAGAAGGCTCGGCCCCCCATAGTACAGAGACGTGCCCTGGGGACTTGCAGTGGTGAGGGGCAACGGAGCAGAAGGCTCGGTCCCCCATAGTACAGAGACGTGCCCTGGGGACTTGCAGTGGTGAGGGGCAACGGAGCAGAAGGCTCGGTCCCCCATAGTACAGAGATGTGCCCTGGGGACTTGAAGTGGTGAGGGGCAACGGAGCAGAAGGCTCGGCCCCCCATAGTACAGAGACGTGCCCTGGACTATCCCTTTAACCTCTAGCGTCGAGCATATATATATATATATATATATATATATATATATATATATATATATATTGGCTCACCAGCTTAGCCTTTTGTTAACAACACTGTCATCTCAGATTTTCAAAATATGCTTTTCAACCATAGCTACACAAGCATTTGTGTAAGAGTATTGATAGCTAGCATAGCATTAAGCATAGCATTCAGCAGGCAACATTTTCACAAAAACAAGAAAAGCATTCAAATAAAATCATTTACTTTTGAAGAACTTCTGATGTTTTCAATGAGGAGACTCTCAGTTAGATAGCAAATGTTCAGTTTTTCCAAAAAGATTATTTGTGTAGGAGAAATCGATCCGTTTTGTTCATCACGTTTGGCTAAGAAATTGAAGAAGTTAAGATACATGTTAGACAGAGATAAAACTGCTCTCTCTGTCTCTCTCTCTCCAGGGTGATCACTGCAGTGTGAACTATCTCTTTAAGATACATTATATATACACTGCTCAAAAAAATAAAGGGAAGACTTAAACAACACAATGTAACTCCAAGTCAATCACACTTCGGTGAAATCAAACTGCCCACGTAGGAAGCAACACTGATTGACAATACATTTCACATGCTGTTGTGCAAATGGAATAGACAACAGGTGGAAATTATAGGCAATTAGCAAGACACCCCCAATAAAGGAGTGGTTCTGCAGGTGGTGACCACAGACCACTTCTCAGTTCCTATGCTTCCTGGCTGATGTTTTGGTCACTTTTGAATGCTGGCGGTGCTTTCACTCTAGTGGTAGCATGAGATGGAGTCTACAACTCACACAAGTGGCTCAGGCTCAGCTCATCCAGGATGGCACATCAATGCGAGCTGTGGCAAGAAGGTTTGCTGTGTCCGTAGTGTCCAGAGCATGGAGGCGCTACCATGAGACAGGCCAGTACATCAGGAGACGTGGAGGAGGCCGTAGGAGGGCAACAACCCAGCAGCAGGACCGCTACCTCCGCCTTTGTACAAGGAGGAGCAGAAGGAGCACTGCCAGAGCCCTGCAAAATGACCTCCAACAGGCCACAAATGTGCATGTGTCTGCTCAAACGGTCAGAAACAGACTCCATGAGGCCCTGGGTTCCTCCTAATGCAAGACAATGCTAGACCTCATGTGGCTGGAGTGTGTCAGCAGTTCCTGCAAGAGGAAGGCATTGATGCTATGGACTGGCCCGCCCATTCCCCAGACCTGAATCCAGTTGAGCACATCTGGGACATCATGTCTCGCTCCATCCACCGACGCCACGTTGCACCACAGACTGTCCAGGAGTTGGCGGATGCTTTAGTCCAGGTCTGGGAGATCCCTCAGGAGACCATCCACCACCTCATCAGGAGCATGCTCAGGCATTGTAGGGAGGTCATACAGGCACATGGAGCCCACACACACTACTGAGCCTCATTTTGACTTGTTTTAAGGACATTACATCAAAGTTGGATTAGCCTGTAGTGTGGTTTTCCACTTTAATTTTGAGTGTGACTCCAAATCCAGACCTCCATGGGTTGATAAGTTTGATTTCCATTGATCATTTTTGTGTGATTTTGTTGTCAACACATTCAACTATGTAAAGAAAAAGTATTTAATAACAATATTTCATTCATTCAGATCTAGGATGTGTTATTTTAGTGTTCCCTTAATTTTTTGGAGCAGTGTACAAAAGTATGTGGACACCCCTTCAAATGAGTGGATTTGGCTATTTTAGCCACACCCGTTGCTGACAGGTTTATAAAAATCGAGCACAAACCATGCAATCTCAATAGAAAAACATTGGCTGTAGAACGGCCTTACTGAAAAGCTCAGTGACTTTCAACATGGCACCGTCATAGGAGGCCATATTTCCAACAAGTCAGTTCGTCAAATTTCTGCCCTGCTCGAGCTGCCCCAGTCAACTGTAAGTGCTGTTATTGTAAAGTGGAAACGTTTAGGAGCAACAACGGCTCTGCTGCAAAGTGGTAGGCCACACAAGCTCACAGAATAGAACCGCCGAGTGGAACCCCAAAATCGTTTGTCCTCGGTTACAACCCTCACTACCGAGTTCCAAACTGCCTCTGGAAGCCAGGTCAGCACAATAACTGTTCGTCGGAAGCTTCATGAAATGGGTTTCCATAGCTGAGCAGCCGCACACAACCCTAAGATCACCATGCACAATGCCAAGCGTCGGCTGGAGTGGTGTAAAGCTCGCCACCATTGGACTCTGGAGCAGTGGAAAATCGTTCTCTGGAGTGATGAATCACACTTCACCATCTGGCAGTCCGGGTTTGGCAGATGCCAGGAGAATGCTACCTGCCCCAATGCATAGTGCCAACTGTAAGGTTTGGTGGAGGAGGAATAATGGCCTGGAGCTGTTTTTCATGGTTCGGGCTAGGCCCCTTCGTTCCAGTGAAGGGAAATCTTCATGCTACAGCATACAATGACATTCTAGAAGATTCTGTTCTTCCAACTTTGTGGCAATAGTTGGTGGAAGGCCCTTCCCTGTTTCAGCATGACAATGCCCCCGTGCACAAATTGAGGTCCATACAGAAATGGTTGGTCGAGAACAGTGTGGAGGAACTTGACTGACCTGCACAGAGCCCTGACCTCAACCCCATCGAACACTTATGGGATGAATTGGAACGCCATTGGGTCATGTGATGGTTACAAGCTAAAAAAAAAACGTATTTGGCACTATATAGAACCATTTGTTTTTAGTGTATAACCTGTTCCCTGTCTCGCTCTCTCTCCAGGGTGATCTCTGCAGCATGAACTGTCCCTTTAAGATACATGTTAGATAGTAACCTGTTCTCTGTCTCGCTCTCTCTCCAGGGTGATCTCTGCAGTATGAACTATCCCTTTAAGATACATGTTAGATAGATCGTAACCTGTTCTCTGTCTCTCTCTCTCTCCAGGGTGATCTCTGCAGTATGAACTATCCCTTTAAGATACATGTTAGATAGATCGTAACCTGTTCTCTCTGTCTCTCTCTCTAAAGGGTGATCTCTGCAGTGCTGTACGGAGCCATGGCAGTAGGAGAGGCCAACTCCTTCACGCCTAACTATGCCAAAGCCAAGATATCAGCATCTCACCTTATGTTCCTTATCAACAGAGAACCTGCCATAGACAACTGCTCACAGGAGGGAGAAACACCGGTACACACACACACACACACACACACACACACACACACACACACACACACACACACACACACACACACACACACACACACACACACACACACACACACACCACATCACACCCAGTGGCTATCACAGTGGAGAGTTGTGGAGTGATTGTATAGTATTTGCCAGGAGATTATTTCATGAAAGGATGTTCTTCTGCCTCCCTCTCTTCCCTCCAGGACCACTTTGATGGTAACGTGCGTTTCCAGGGAGTGAGGTTCAACTACCCGTCCCGTCCAGACCTTGCTGTCCTGCAGGGACTGGAGCTGAAGGTGCAGAAGGGCCAGACTCTAGCCCTGGTGGGCAGCAGTGGCTGTGGGAAGAGTACGACCATACAATTACTGGAGAGGTTCTACGACCCACTACAGGGCACAGTGGTGAGTACACACAAACACACACATTATGTTCTTCTATCCTCGTGGGGACCTCAAATTAATTTCCATTCAAAACCCTATTTTCCCTAACTCCTAATCCTTACCATAATCTGAACCCAAACCCAAACCTAACTCCTAACACTAATTGTAACCCTAAACCTAACCCCTAAACTTAAAATAGCCTTTGTCCTGATGGGGATGTGGGAAATGTCCCATGAGGGAGGATTTTTGTTTTACTATCCTTATGGGGACTTTTGGGCATTTTAGGTCCCCACAAGGATTAAAGACCCAACCTACACACACACACAAACGTTTTCACACACATGTATACACACATTGATTATTAAAGCTACAGTGCCTTGCGAAAGTATTCGGCCCCCTTGAACTTTGCAACCTTTTGCCACATTTCAGGCTTAAAACATTAAGATATAAAACTGTATTTTTTGTGAAGAATCAACAACAAGTGGGACACAATCATGAAGTGGAACGACATTTATTGGATATTTTAACAAATCAAAAACTGAAAAATTGGGCGTGCAAAATTATTCAGCCCCTTTACTTTCAGTGCAGCAAACTCTCTCCAGAAGTTCAGTGAGGATCTCTGAATGATCCAATGTTGACCTAAATGACTAATGATGATAAATACAATCCACTTGTGTGTAATCAAGTCTCTGTATAAATGCATCTGCACTGTGATAGTCTCAGAGGTCCGTTAAAAGCGCAGAGAGCATCATGAAGAACAAGGAACACACCAGGCAGGTCCGAGATACTGTTGTGAAGAAGTTTAAAGCCGGATTTGGATACAAAAAGATTTCCCAAGCTTTAAACATCCCAAGGAGCACTGTGCAAGCGATAATATTGAAATGGAAGGAGTATCAGACCACTGCAAATCTACCAAGACCTGGCTGTCCCTCTAAACTTTCAGCTCATACAAGGAGAAGACTGATCAGAGATGCAGCCAAGAGGCCCATGATCACTCTGGATGAACTGCAGAGATCTACAGCTGAGATGGGAGACTCTGTCCATAGGACAACAATCAGTCGTATATTGCACAAATCTGGCCTTTATGGAAGAGTGGCAAGAAGAAAGCCATTTCTTAAAGATATCCATAATAAGTGTTGTTTAAAGTTTGCCACAAGCCACCTGGGAGACACACCAAACATGTGGAAGAAGGTGCTCTGATCAGATGAAATCGAAATTGAACTTTTTGGCAACAATGCAAAACGTTATGTTTGGCGTAAAAGCAACACAGCTCATCACCCTGAACATACCATTCCCACTGTCAAACATGGTGGTGGCAGCATCATGGTTTGGGCCTGCTTTTCTTCAGCAGGGACAGGGAAGATGGTTAAAATTGATGGGAAGATGGATGGAGCCAAATACAGGACCATTCTGGAAGAAAACCTGATGGAGTCTGCAAAAGACCTGAGACTGGGACGGAGATTTGTCTTCCAACAAGACAATGATCCAAAAGATAAAGCAAAATCTACAATGGAATGGTTCAAAAATAAACATATCCAGGTGTTAGAATGGCCAAGTCAAAGTCCAGACCTGAATCCAGTCGAGAATCTGTGGAAAGAACTGAAAACTGCTGTTCACAAATGCTCTCCATCTAACCTCACTGAGTTCGAGCTGTTTTGCAAGGAGGAATGGGAAAAAATTTCAGTCTCTCGATGTGCAAAACTGATAGAGACATACCCCAAGCAACTTACAGCTGTAATCGCAGCAAAAGGTGGCGCTACAAAGTATTAACTTAAGGGGGCTGAATAATTTTGCACGCCTGATTTTTCAGTTTTTGATTTGTTAAAAAAGTTTGAAATATCCAATAAATGTCGTTCCACTTCATGATTGTGTCCCACTTGTTGTTGATTCTTCACAAAAAAATACAGTTTTATATCTTTATGTTTGAAGCCTGAAATGTGGCAAAAGGTCGCAAAGTTCAAGGGGGCCGAATACTTTCGCAAGGCACTGTATATGTACTGTATGTTTAATGACCACTGTCACCAGTCAGACAGTGAGATATTTGCTGGAATTCTTATATGCAAAAATACATGAAAACATAGAGCCCTCATGTGTCTCCATGTGTGACAGTGTAGATATTCTCCTACTGAAACACGGTTCTCTAATTACTGATTGACAGGCCAGGATGTTGACACTGTTGCTTCATAACGCTCTACTATACTGTCGCTACTGTACTGAGACCTTGTGGGTTATGATCCTGCTCAAAGTGCAGTTGTGTGTTCATGTGGAGGTTATTGCCCTGCTAAGGCCACTGATAAAATGACAAACACTAGAGGATTATCCAACTTTGATGTTAACTCTTCCTCCTGCTCTTCTTCCTCAGATGTTGGACAACAGTGATGCTAAGAAGCTGAATATCCATTGGCTGAGGGCCCAGATGGGCATCGTATCCCAGGAGCCCGTGCTGTTTGACTGTAGTCTGGCAGAGAACATTGCCTACGGAGACAACACACGCAAAGTTACCATGGAGGAGATCCAGAGTGCTGCTAAAGCTGCCAACATACACAGCTTCATAGACGACCTGCCTCAGGTACACACTAACACTACTACTATCACCAAAACTACTATTACCACCAATACTACTACTGTCACCACTAATACTACTACTGTCACCAATACTACTACTACTACCACCAATACGACTACTGTCACCACTACTACTATTACCACCAATACTACTACTGTCACCAATACTACAACTACTACCACCAATACTACTACTGTCACCACTAATACTACTACTGTCACCACCAATACTACTACTGTCACCAATACTACTACCACCAATACTACTACTGTCACCAATACTACAACTACTACCACCAATACTACTACTGTCACCACCAATACTACTACTGTCACCACCAATACTACTACTGTCACCAATACTACTACTACTACCACCAATACTACTACTGTCACCACTACTACGACTACTGTCACCAATACTAATACTACTATTACTACTACGACTGTCACCAATACTAATACTACTATTACTACTGTCACCAATACTAATACTACTATTACTACTGTCACCAATACTACTACTACTGTCACCACTACTACTATTGCTACTACTGTCACCAATACTACTACCACTACTGTCACCAATACCACAACTACTATTACTACTACTGTCACCAATACTACTGTACTACTACTGTCACTAATACTACTACTGTCACTAATACTACTACTACTACTACTTCTACTACTACTGTAAGCATCTTCTGCTTTTGTAAGTTTGGTTTCTTGAGATCTCTACATCAGCACCAATACCTTAATAGTGGCTGCATGGTCAGATAACTACAGACAAACTGATAGTGGTATCAGCTTCTCTCAGATGCCGTGCCAGAGATAACACTGCAGGTCATTACTGGAGGATTGTCGTCTTAGTGCTGTTCCCTGTGTAAGGGTGAACTGTCTTTCACTCTGAGGGCTTACCACCTGTAGGACTGAAAGAAGTTATGAGCTGGTTTCACACACAGATTAAGCCTAGTCCCAGACTAAAAATAGATTTTAAATGGCCTACGTGTGTTAGTCCCGGACTAGTTTCAGGCTGGGATTTGATGCAAGGCGCATTATAGAGCACTACACAGCCAACAATACGCCTTTCAAATACATTTCCCCAGATGTTCACGGAGATCGCGTTCATGGGAAACGCTGCGCATGTCAGCTCAATCGTCAATAAAATCCCGGCCTTAATCTGTGTCCGTAAAACCAGCCCTAGGAGTTATGTCATGTGTGAGATGACGAGGATAACCTCTTTCTTTCCCTCCATCTCCCTGAGTAGAAGTATGACACCCAAGCTGGTGACAAGGGGACCCAGTTGTCAGGAGGGCAGAAGCAGCGTATAGCCATTGCAAGAGCCATCCTCCGCAACCCCAAAGTCCTGCTGCTGGATGAGGCCACCTCCGCACTGGACACAGAGAGCGAGAGGGTGTGTGTGTGTTTGTGTTCTGTTAAACTATATATATATATATATATACAGTTGAAGTCGGAAGTTTACATACACCTTATCCAAATACATTTAAACTCAGTTTTTCACAATTCCTGACATTTAATCCTAGTAAAAAGTCCCTGTCTTAGGTCAGTTAGGATCACCACTTCATTTTAAGAATGTGAAATGTCAGAATAATAGTGGAGAGAAAGATTTATTTCAGCTTTTATTTCTTTCATCACATTCCCAGTGGGTCAGAAGTTTACATACACTCAATTAGTATTTGGTAGCATTGCCTTTAAATTGTTTATCTTGGGTTAAACGTTTCGGGTAGCCTTCCACAAGCTTCCCACAATAAGTTGGGTGACTTTTTGCCCATTCCTCCTGACAGAGCTGGTGTAACTGAGTCAGGTTTGTAGGCCTCCTTGCCTACACACTTTATCAGTTCTGCCCACAAATGTTCTATAGGATTGGGGTCAGGGCTTTGTGATGACCACTCCAATACCCTGACTTTGTTGTCCTTAAGCCATTTTGCCACTACTTTGGAAGTATGCTTGAGGTCATTGTCCATCTGGAAGACCCATTTGCGACCAAGCTTTAATTTCCTGACTGAAGTCTTGAGATGTTGCTTCAATATATGCACATCATTTTCCTCCCTCATGATGCCATCTATTTTGTGAAGTGCACCAGTCCCTTCTGCACCAAAGAACCCCCACAACATGATGCTGCCACCCCCGTGCTTCACGGTTGGGATGGTGTTCTTCGGCTTGCACCCCTTTTCCTCTAAACATAACGATGGTCATGATGGCTAAACAGTTCTATTTTTGTTTTATCAGACCAGAGGACATTTCACCAAAAAGTACGATTTTTGTCCCCATGTGCAGTTGCAAACGGTAGTCTGGCTTTTTTATGACGGTTTTGAAGCAGTGGCTTCTTCCTTGCTGTGCGGCCTTTCAGGTTATGTCGATATAAGACTCGTTTTACTGTGGATATAGATACTTTTGTACCGGTTTCCTCCAGCATCTTCACAAGGTCCTTTGCTGTTGTTCTGGGATTGATTTGCACTTTTCGCACCAAAGTACATTCATCTCTAAGAGACAGAACGCGTCTCCTTCCTGAGTGGTATGACGGCTGCATGGTCCCATGGTGTTTATACTTCTGTACTATTGTTTGTTTAGATGAACGTGGTACCTTCAGGAGTTTTGAAATTGCTCCCAAGGATGAACCAGACTTGTGGAACTGTACAATTTTTTTTCTGAGGTCTTGGCTGATTTCTTTTGATGTCAAGCCAAGATGCACAGAGTTTGAAGGTAGGTCTTGAAATACATCCACAGGTACACCTCCAATAGACTCAAATTATGTCAATTAGCCTATCAGAAGCTTCTGAAGCCATGACATAATTTTCTGGAAGTTTCCAAGCTGTTTAAAGGCACAGTCAACTAATTGTATATAAACTTCTGACCAACTGGAATTGTGATGCAGTGAAATAATCCATATGTAAAACAAAATGTTGGAAAAATGACTTGTGTCATGCAAAGTAGATGTTCTAACAGACTTGCCAAAACTATAGTTTGTTATCAAGAAATGTGTGGAGTTGTTGAAAAACGAGCTAATGACTCCAACCTAAGTGTATGTAAACTTCTGACTTCAACTGTGTGTGCGCACACACACATAGAAGTGCATTCTATGCCATCAAAAGGAACACAAAATTCAACATACCAATTAGGATCAGGCTAAAAATACTTGTATCAGTTATAGAACCCATTGCTCTTTATGGTTGTGAGGTATTGGGTTTGTTCACCAGCCAATAACTCACAAAATGGGATAAACACCAAATTGAGACTCTGCATGCAAAATTCGGCTAATATTTCCTCAGTGTACAACGTAAAACTGTGCTGATTTCTTTTCATTTTCCCATGATGTCACGCAAAGGGGCACTGAGTTTGAAGGTAGGCCTTGAAATACATCCACAGGTACAACTCCAATTGACTCAAATTATGTCAATTAGCCTATCAGAAGCTTCTAAAACCATGACGGAATTTTCCGGAATTTTCCAAGCTGTTTAAAGGCACAGTCAACTTAGTGTATGTAAACTTCTGACCCACTGGAATTGTGATACAGTGAATTATAAGTGAAATAATCTGCCTGTAAGCAATTGTTGGAAAAAATTACTTGTGTCATGCACAAAGTAGATGTCCTAACCGACTTGCTAAAACTATAGTTTGTTAACAAGATATTTGTGGAGTGGTTGAAAAACGAGTTTTAATGACTCCAACCTAAGTGTATGTAAACTTCCGACTTCAACTGTATACCTCTATGTGGATTCATGATACAGACGTTTTAACTGCTGTATGTATTTGTCTCTGTTCTCCCTCCCTCCCCAGGTGGTGCAGGAGGCCCTGGATGTGGCTCGACAGGGCAGGACGTGTATCGTGGTGGCCCACCGCCTTTCCACCATTCAGAACGCTGACCTGATCGCTGTCTTCCAGAAGGGAGTGGTGGTGGAGCAGGGCACTCATCAACAACTACTGTCCCAGAGAGGAGTATACTACTCATTGGTCACCACACAGCTGGGCCATGGCAGAAACTGAGGGAGGAGAGGAGGATGGGGGGAGAGAGAGGCTGAGGGTGCAGGGGGTTGCTGGGAGGGGCTGAGTGTGCAGGGAGGGGTTGAGGTTGCAGGGGGTCGTTGGGAGGGGCTGAGTGTGCACGGAGGGGTTGAGGGTGCAGGGGGTTGCTGGGAGGGGCTGAGTGTGCAGGGAGGGGTTGAGGGTGCAGGAGGTTGCTGGGAGGGGCTGAGTGTGCAGGGAGGGGTTGAGGGTGCAGGGGGGGGTTGAGGGTGTAGGGAGGGGTTGAGGGTGCAGGGGGTTGCTGGGAGGGGATGAGTGTGTAGGGAGGGGTTGAGGGTGTAGGGAGGGGTTGAGGGTGCAGGGGGTTGCTGGGAGGGGTTGAGGGTACAGGGGAGTATTTTGTATATAAAAGGAAGAGGTGGTGGTGCTGTATTTCAGTTATTTATTCAAAAAGTATCACATCTGTACCATAGAGTGCCTGTGTGCCAAATGAATACATGGAACACACACATATACACACACGTCTGCGCATTACTGTAAACTGCACAGAACTAAGCCAATGAGACGCTGAAGCAGTGTGTATCCTCAACATTCAGATTATTACATTGATTTGTTCAATTGTTTTGGGCTTAAAGTAAAACTCCACCCAAAAACTAAATTTTGGTATTTATTTCATTAGTCCAGGTGATGTAACTTTCAATATACAGAAATCCTCCCCATATGGGTGGCAGGGTAGCCTAGTGGTTAGAGCGTTGGACTAGTAACCGAAAGGTTGCTGGATCAAATCCCCGAGCAGACAAGGTAAAAATCTGTCATTCTGCCCCTGAACAAGGCAGTTAACCCACTGTTCCTAGGCCGTGACTGTCAAGGATTTGTTCTTAACTGACTTGCCTAGATAAATAAAATTTTGCATCACATCATACGAAGCAAAATGCATCATACAGGGATGATTTCTGTATTTTGAAAGTTACATATCTTGAAAACTTGAGTGCTGTCAAGAAAAACATTTGGGACCATGTCATCAATGGACTAATGAAACAAATACCAAAATGTAGTTTTTGGGTGTAGTTTTCCTTTAAAGGCCCAGTGCTGTCAAAAACTAGATTTCCCTGTGCTTTATATATTTCCACACTATCAGGTTGGAATAACATAGTACACAAAATAACTGCACTACACTGCATTTGCACTCTGTTCATCGCTCTGCATTTAGATATATTCATACTCATACTGTAAAATTGTACATCTACTGTATGTCATCTGTATACCAACTTATATATTTCCACACTATGAGATAATAAAGGTGATTCTAAAATTGTGAAAATTATGATAATGCCCTTTTAGTGTAAGAGCTGTTTGAAAAGCCCGCCCGGAAATTTCTGCCTGCTTTGGTGGGATGGCGTTTTGGCCTGCCTGGTGACATCACCAGGCATACATTGGTTTATTGACCAATAAGAAAGAGTTCAAAAACTCTCTGACAATAACAGCTAGTTTTCAGTTTTCCCGCAAAATTCTTGCTTGAGAAATTGCTCTTCACTAACCAGTAATTTTTATTTTTTAAATTACAATTTTAATTGAAAACAATCACAGTAAGGTACTTAATTCTAACCCAGAAATTATTTGATATTGCGATAAAAATAGCTGCATTGGACCTTTAATGATGAGAGGAATTATTTTTGAAATGATCATGAGATGTGGCCTTCCAAACTGTCTCTGTGCTATGCTCATGCTACTGGAAGTGCCTGAGGTATTTAAAAGGACCAAAGAGTTCCTGAATGTTTTGTTTACCTTAACTGTAGGTAATATGTTGAGTGATATACACACACACACACACACACACAGCTGAGGGTTGGGGCTCAAGCACTAACAGTATATTGATACAAACCACGTTCCTGTTTCTCCGTTGCACTGAATTAACTGACCTCTGCCTGGGTATGTACTGTATGTATGCATTACTTTTTTCCTTATGTAAACAGGCATCATTAATAAAGATGTTTTATTTGAATATTTGGGCTCATGACATGATTCAATCACTTTGATTTGTCAGTTTAATCACACTAAACAACTTTCATATTCAATAAAACATTTTCCAAGTTTACATTGTCAGTCAAGTCAAAACTATAATTTTCCTACTGTAAAGTGGGTTACATCATTTTCACTACTTTAAGGCATTAAAACAGCTTCCTTTCATTCTGTTGAATTAAATGCAGCGCTTGTCTTTTATCCCTTTTCTATCATTTACAACAAAAAAACATGCTGAAAATCTCAAGACTGTCTGAAAGGTATTAACACAACGGCCGTGTTCGAGAGCATCAAAACCGTGATGTATCATGGGTATATTGTGACAGGAATGTTCATTATTACAGACATCTCCTACATAAAATGGCATATTGCATAGGGTGGCAGCCTATGGATCTGGCATAGGAGTGGTAGAGCTATTCAGCAGCTTTTGAAGTCTAAAAAGTCCGGTCAATTAGGGAGCTATTCAATCAAAACCCCAAACCAGATCTCTGGGGACAGACTAAAATAAGGACACAGCAAAAAGGCACATTATAATTTACTTGGGTTTCCTTCCGTCTCACCCAAACACCGTTTCATTGATCATATCCAGCCAAATGCATAATCCTCTACTGATGTGCAAAACATAAAAACAATCATTTTTCTTGCCCTGGAAACTGGAAAACAGTTTTGATTGAGTAGGGCCCTTATATAATACCCATGAGGCCTGAGGTGAGACGGTAGTCAAAGACAACATGACCCGTTTCTCTGTTTCTCAATTTCACAGCTACGACGACAGTTACGTTCTAAAAGAGTCATTTCAACCAACCAAGAACATCTAAGCCTCAGTCACTCTTCTGGAAAAGCCAATCAATATAGAAAAAGAATACTATTCATGAATCACTCATGACCAGGGACAGGTGACGCGATGCTACGCTGGTCACTGCAGAGTGGAAGTGTATGGTGACGGCGAGTTAGGATGTGTATGTTAGCTTAGCGGTGTACAGTGCTATTCATGAATCACTAATGACCAGGGACAGGTGACGCGATGCTACGTTGGTCACTGCAGAGGGGAAGTGTATGGTGACGGCGAGTTAGGATGTGTATGTTAGCTTAGCGGTGTACAGTGCATGGCATGGGTTAACACTAAATGTTTCTCACAACATAAAAACAGACGAAATCTAAACAGAATCCCCGATCTACCTGCTACATAAAATCACAGAGAATGATTCACTAAGTGCAAAATTAACTAATTTGTTGAGCTGCATTTAAACAAATAATACATTTTTCTTTTTTAAATGTAGAAAACAATAAATGTGCCTTTGCATTGATCTGTGCAGAACTAAACTATTATTGACTACCATCTACAAACTGTGTGTGTGTGTGTGTGTGTGTGTGTGTGTGTGTGTGTGTGTGTGTGTGTGTGTGTGTGTGTGTGTGTTAGAGCTGAGCTGTGGTAGCGAGATGTAACATCTCATGTAGGGAGGAAACCAGGTTCTGGAACAGTGCCTCTGCATCCGTCTCTCGACTGGTCTTCCACGCTGTACAGGAAGCCACAATCCTGAAACAGGAAGTACAAGTCTGATACTGGACACTTGTAGAGGTTTAAAAAAATCTGTCCATCATAGAGAGGACGGAACAACACAACTGCACTTTCTAACCACTACTATTAAACTTCACCCTTGACCTCACCTTGACCCCACTAACTAGATGACACTGAAAACAGCTGGAATAGTAACTGTTATCTGACCCAGAATGCATTGTCCAGAGTCCAGGACCTAAAGCACCAACATTTATCTAGAGGTATCTACTCAGAAGGATATCTAAACACCATCACTCTACCTACAGTATTATGTCATCAGAAAGACAGGGGGAAGGAGAGGGTACCAAATAATTTTACATCCTCTCGTCTACCTAAAATGTAGTTTATTTTAGTAATGCACTCATGTGTTGTAGGTTGGAGCTAGGTGGTAATGTGTGTGTGTTTACTGGTCAAACTGTGGATGATGTTGCGTGGGGTCAGTGTGTGTGTGTGTGTGTGTGTGTGTGTGTGTGTGTGTGTGTGTGTGTGTGTGTGTGTGTGTGTGTGTGTGTGTGTGTGCGTGCGTGCGTGTTTACTGGTCAAACTGTGGATGATGTTACGTGAGGTCAGTGTGTGTGTGTGTGTTTACTGGTCAAACTGTAGATGATTATGTGTGGGGTCAGTGTGTGTGTGTGTGTGTGTTCACTGGTCAAACTGTAGATGATTATGTGTGGGGTCAGTGTGTGTGTGTGTGTGTGTATGTTTGTGTGTGTGTGTGTGTGTGTTTACTGGTCAAACTATGGATGATGTTGTGTGGGGTCAGTGTGTGTGTGTGTGTGTGTGTGTGTGTGTGTGTTTACTGGTCAAACTGTGGATGATGTTGTGTGGGGTCAGTGTGTGTGTGTGTGTGTGTGTGTTTACTGGTCAAACTGTGGATGATGTTGCGTTGGGTCAGTGTGTGTGTGTGTGTGTGTGTGTGTGTGTGTGTGTGTGTGTGTGTGTGTGTGCGTGCGTGCGTGTTTACTGGTCAAACTGTGGATGATGTTACGTGAGGTCAGTGTGTGTGTGTGTGTTTACTGGTCAAACTGTAGATGATTATGTGTGGGGTCAGTGTGTGTGTGTGTGTGTGTGTTCACTGGTCAAACTGTAGATGATTATGTGTGGGGTCAGTGTGTGTGTGTGTGTGTGTATGTTTGTGTGTGTTTACTGGTCAAACTATGGATGATGTTGTGTGGGGTCAGTGTGTGTGTGTGTGTGTGTGTGTGTGTGTGTGTGTGTGTGTGTGTGTGTGTGTGTGTGTGTTTACTGGTCAAACTGTGGATGATGTTGTGTGGGGTCAGTGTGTGTGTGTGTGTGTTCACTGGTCAAACTGTGGATGATGTTGCGAGAGGTCAGTGTGTGTGTGTGTGTGTTTACTGGTCAAACTGTCGATGATTATGTGTGGGGTCAGTGTGTGTGTGTGTGTGTGTTCACTGGTCAAACTGTAGATGAATATGTGTGGGGTCAGTGTGTGTGTGTGTGTGTGTGTCTATGTTTGTGTGTGTGTGTGTGTTTACTGGTCAAACTATGGATGATGTTGTGTGTGTGTGTGTGTTAACTGGTCAAACTGTGGATGATGTTGCGTGGGGTCAGTGTGTGGGTGTGTGTGTGTTCACTGGTCAAACTATGGATGATGTTGTGTGTGTGTGTGTGTTAACTGGTCAAACTGTGGATGATGTTGTGTGGGGTCAGTGTGTGTGTGTGTGTGTTTACTTGTCAAACTGTGGATGATGTTGCGTGGGGTCAGTGTGTGGGTGTGTAATAGCCCACCTGTCGTCTCCGATGCGGTAGAAGAACCCGTAGCCATGGTGCACCATGGGAGCAACCGCTCCCAGGACTGTGGTGTAGCCAACCAGACTGGTGGACAGGGTAAAGTTACCGCCCCCACCACTGGAGAGAGAATACACACAAATTACACACACCATAAACACACACACACACACACACACACACACACACACACACACACACACACACACACAAACACACCTCTTGGAATACAGTGGATCAGTGAAAAGGTCTGGCATAGGAAGTCCCTCCTCCTTGGCGATCAGGTACAGGCCCAGGAGATGTCTGTCAAAACCTTTTCCGTTCTGTGCCTCAGCCATCAGTTTGTTATGCTTGTTGAAGGCCAGCAGAAGGGCTTTCCTCTTAGCCTCAGCCTGGGAGACATCCAGAAAGTCAGAGTGTAAGTATCCTGGTCGCCAGATTTACATGTATGGCATGACAATATATGAAGAACTAATCGTTTACTGGATACACACACACTCTCACACTTACGCTGGCTGCAGGGAGGAGCATGGTATGGCACCAGTTCTGTGCCTCCAGGGTACAGGGCCTCATGGTCTCAGTCCTGCCGTGGTAGAACCTTCTGGTCATCGCTGTCTCATAGCAACTACCTAACCTGGGAGGGGGGATTATCATCAATCATCAGTTATGGAGAGAATATTGGGGAGGAAGTATGGATGAATTTGATGGATAGATGGATGGGCGGGTGGGTGGGTGGATGAATGTTGGGTGGATGGATGGATTAATTGGATGGATAGTGGAAGGGGGGCCAGCTCCAAGCATAAGAGACATAAGCCGTTGCTTAGGGCCCCAGGCCGCTAGGGCGCCCTCAACCTCACCACAAATTATTATTATTTGATAGTTAGAATAGTAGAATACACCAGTTGCAAGGTCGAAATGTGGTTCTACACCAGTAATTTCTCTCTTGTTATGCTCTGGCAGTCAATCAATTCACCATGTCTTCTAACATTTCTTAAATTGGTAAGTTAGTCTTGCCAGCTATCTAAACTTGTAATCATGGCTGAACCCCGACCAGGGTTAGTCACTCACTCTATCATCATTAACATGGCATAAGTCATGGCAAAATGTGTAGAATTACAAGAAATTCGTTTTAAAACTGAAAATAATGTCTCTCCACCCCATGGCCTAGTTTATGCCCCAACGAAATCTCGCTTAGGGCCCCCAAAAGGCTAGAGCCGGCCCTGGCTGGATGGATGGTATTACCTCCCATGCTGTCTGTAATAAGCCAGCTGAAGGGCCAGTTGTATGAAGGTGTCTGGGTGGAGCTTCCTCTGTTTGATGGCTGCTTTCCCAAACGAGGTGAATGCATAACACACCACCTGCAAGTCCTGAGTCTGGAGACACACACACAGGTGTCTGTCAAACCAAATATCACACAGATTAGAGTTGTGTGTGTGTGGTGGGGAGTGTAAGGGCCTGTGAGGGTGTGTTTGTGATGAACACAACACCTGCAATGGTCCAATCTGACGACCAGGGAGATGCACAGAGTTATGAATGTGTGTGTGTATGTGTGTGTGTGTGTGTGTGTGTGTGTGTGTGTGTGTGTGTGTGTGTGTGTGTGTGTGTGTGTGTGTGTGTGTGTGTGCTCACAGTCTCAAAGTACTGTTGCTTGGCATGTGCAACGTCACTCCTGACTCTGTCATCCACAGTGAAGACCATCTCTTCAGGAAGAGGCATAGGCCGCACCGTCTCAGAGCCCTACATAGACACACACAATACAAATGATACTGTTGCTTACTCACAGTGAAATGAACCTGTTTATTACCTGATACATGGCAGCATAATAGAGAGCCACCTTATCCTGTTGTTCTCAGGTGTGAGCTACGGCGTAAAATCTTCTAAATAGAACCAGAGTGTAGTTTTATGCTGAGCCGGCATGCTTACGCCCAGGCGCCCAGGGTGTCTCACACTCAGCAATACTTATGCGTCCGGTTTAGCAGGCCAGTAAGACACTTATAATTAAGGACAAACAAGATATATAGTCACTGAAAATAAGTTCAATAGAAACAGTATTTACCTTCCACTTGCCGTCTGTAGCTTTGAGCTGCTGATCCACATAGTAACAGTGAGTTACCAGCACCATGGCATCGTAGGGGGCATGCTGCAACACACACCAGCAATTACCATATATAGGAGCACAGTCACAACAAAACATCATTACACTACTGCTAACAGAGGAGCAATCATCTCTCTCTACAAAACAGTAACACACGTCACAATTGGATCCGAAGGTTCCGTCGGCGAAGGAGAGGGAGTTGTAGGACTTGTCTCCCCAGCGGATGGTGGGGTCTCCTGTCAGCGCTTCCCGGGTCACCTGGGGGCAAAGGCCAAAGGTCAGATTATACCATACTAAGGATGGTATGGATGCCTGTGGTGTGTGTGTGTGTGTACGTACCGGTGTGTAGTTCTCTGAAGTAGCGTAGGGTTTAGCATCGTCCAGTGAGACCACAAACAGACTGCTCTGAATGGTCTCTAAGATGGTCTTATTGGCTGGATCTATACCTATCAGATACTCCCTGGCCTACAGACACAGAGAGAGGGAGAGAGCGATGTTTAGGGCATGGTGACGTCCATTCTATACAGCCAACTTCACACACACCTTAGCCCAGAGTGTCCTCTCCTCTGAGGTGAGAGCGGCGACACCATCTCCTGCTGGCTCCCCTTCACAACACTGCTTCACATGGGTCAGCTGCCTACACACACACACACACACACACACACACACACACACACACACACACACACACACACACACACACACACACACACACACACACACACACACACACACACACACACACACATAAATACTTGCAAATATATGCAGATACACACAAATATACCTAAATATCCACCGGCCAGAATACCTGAGCAGCTCTGGAGGGGTAAGAATGTGTCCGTCACACACTGCATCAAACGAGAAGAAACGCCCCTTACACATCACCACCACGTGGGAGGGGCATGGACCCTCACTCTCTACAACACACACAGAAAAAACATCAATACATACAGCACCAGTCAAAAGTTTGGACACACCTACTAATTCCAGGGTTTTACTTTATTTTTTACAATATTCTACATTGTAGAATAATAGTAAAGACATCAAAACTACGTAATAACACATATGGAATCATGCAGTAACCAAAAAAGTGTTAAACAAATCAACCTATATTTTACATTTGAGATTCTTCAAAGTAGCCACTGTCATGCCCTGACCTTAGAGAGCCGTTTATTCTCTATTTTGGTTAGGTCAGGGTGTGACTAGGGTGGGTACTCTAGTTTATTTTATTTCTATGTTGGCCTGGTATGGTTCCCAATTAGAGTTTTGTGGGATCTTGATTTTGTGTAGTGCCTGTGAACACTGCATTTACTTCACGTTTCGTTTGTTCGGTATTGTTTTTGGTGAGTTTAATTTATTAAAACCTGTAGAACTATTTGCAAGCATCGCCTTGGTCCAGTTATTCTGACAACGATCGTGACAGCCACTCTTTGCCTTGATGGCAGTTTTGCACACTCTTGGCATTCTCTCAACCAGCTTCACCTGGAATGCTTATCCAACATTTTTTTAAGAAGTTCCCACATATGCTGAGCACTTGTTGGCTGCTTTTCCTTCACTTTGCGTTCCAACTGATCCCAAACCATCTCAATTGGGTTAGGTCGGGTGATTGTGGAGGCCAGGTCATCTGATGCAGCACTCCATCACTCTCCTTATTCAAATAGCCATTATTTTGGGTCATTGTCCTTTTGAAAAACAAATTATAGTCAAACCAGATGAGATGGCTTATCGATGCAGAATGCTATGGTAGCCATGCTGGTTAAGTGTGCCTTGAATTCTAAATAAATCTCTGAGTGTCACCAGCATAGCACCCCCACACAATCACACCTCCTCCTCCATGCTTCACGGTGGGAACCCCACATGCAGAGATCATCTGTTCACCTAATCTCCATGTCACAAAGACACCAAAACTGCCCCATCAGACCAAAGGACAGATTTTCACCAGTTTTATGTCCATTGCTCGTTGTTCTCTGCCCAAGCAAGTCTCTTCTTATTATTGGTGTCCTTTAGTAGTGGTTTATTTGCAGCAATTCGACCATGAAGACCTGATTCAGACAGTCTCCTCTGAACAGTTGATGTTGAGATGTGTCTGTTACTTGAACTCTGTGAAGCACTTATTTGGGCTGCATTTTCTGAGGCTGGTAACTCTAATGAACTTATCCTCTGCAGCAGAGGTAACTCTGGGTCTTAATTTCCTGTGGCGGCCCTCATGAGAGCCAGTTTCATCATAGCGCTTAATGTTTTTTGTGACTGCACTTGAAGAAACGTTCAATGTTCTTGAAATTTTCCAGATTGACTGACCTTCATGTCTTAAAGTAATCAATATATACACACACACACACACACACACACACACACACACACACACACACACACACACACACACACCTAAATAAGTAAGAGTACGACACACAAAAACAAACCACAAACATCATATTGCATGGCGGTGTCAGTGGGGGGGGGGGGGCAACTACCTGTCTTGAAGTAGTTGATGATGGTATCCTTGGTGACTCCAGGAACTTTACATGTACAGAAAAGCATTCTGAACTGGTCCATATCCAACACCACATTACCAGCTTTATGAGGGTCCAGCCTCTCCCTGTCGGGGACCACACAGTCAGAGAGTGTGTACTGAACGTGTGTATTCAGGGATACACAAGGTACGTACGTATACACCGTCCAACTAAATGCTTAGTAGCAGGTTCCTTCTCAACAATGAAACAACAATAAGAAATAAAATATAATAATATGAACATAAAGTAACTGGCTCAGTAGAATAGAATAAATATTTTAAACAACTATAATACAGGAAGAATTTATAGTTAAATAAAAACACGTGTTTTGGGAAGAGGGGGATTGGAGGGCAAGTGTTTACATTGTGCATTATTTAGCAATCGGAAGAGTCTGGTGCAGTAGTTGTGATGTGTGTGTAACCTTAATACATATACACGGAGTGTACAAAACATTAGGAACACCTTCCTAATATTGAGTTGCACCCCCCTTTTGCCCTCAGAACAGCCTCAATTCGTTGAAGCATGGACTCTACAAGGTGTCGAAAGCGTTCCACAGGGATGCTGGCCTATGTTGACTCCCTGTTCAAAAAGCACTTAAATATTTTATCTATGCCCATTCAACCTCTGAATGACACACACACACAATCCATGTCTCAATTTTCTCAAGGTTTAAAATCATTATTTAACCTGTCTCCTCCCCTTCATATACACTGATTGAACTGGATTTAACAGGTGACATCAATAAGTGATTATAGCTTTCACCTGGATTCACCTGGTCAGTCTATGTCATGGAAAAACCATGTTTTGTACACTCAATGTGAGTATCTTACGTGCGAAGCAGGTCCCAGTACTGCAGAGTGTGCCACATGCTTATGCTGGTCCTCTGTAGCTGTACTCCCTCTGTAGGGGGCCAGCAGTGCTCTAGGTAGGGTGCAGGACCTCCGAAGTTCACATTCAACTGGGAGGGGTAACGCAATTCCAGATAGGCTGCATCCAACCACCACTCCTCCAACTGCAGGAAAACACACAGAATAAAGATGAAACAATGCAGGGAGACACCATAATGACTGCAGTATTAAAAACACTCAAAGATTCCCTTTCGCCGTTGCTCAGGGTCGAGCACGGTGTGTGACCAGTTCCCACAGGTTCTAGCTGTGCAGTGTGTTGAGTGTAGAGATCGACTGATTAATCGGAAAGGCCGATTAATTTGGGCCGATTTCAAGTTTTCATAACAATTGGTAATCAGCATTTTTGGACACCGATCATGGCTGATTACATTGCCCTCCACGAGGAGACTGGGTGGCAGGCTGACTACCTGCTATGCGAGTGCAGCAAGGAGCCAAGGTAAGGTGCTAGCTAGTAAGGTGCGAGCTAGCATTAAACCTATCTTAACATAATCACTAGTTAACTACACATGGTTGATGATATTACTAGTTTATCTAGCTTGTCCTGCTTTGCATATAATCGATGCGGTGCCTGTTAATTTATCATTGAATCACAGCCTACTTCGCCAAATGGGTGATTTAACAAGCGCATTTGCGGAAAAAGCATCATCGTTGCTCCAATGTAACTAACCATAAACATCAACGCCTTTCTTAAAATCAATACACAAGTATATATTTTTAAAACTGCATATTTAGTTAATATTGCCTGCAAACATTAATTTATTTTAACTAGGGAAATTGTGTCACTTCTCTTGCGTTCAGTGCAACAGAGTCAGGGTATATGCAGCAGTTTGGGCCGCCTGGCTCGTTGCGAACTGTGTGAAAACCATTTCTTCCTAACAAAGACAGCCAACTTCGCCAAACGAGGGATGATTTAACAAAGGCGGATTTGTAAAAAAAGCACAATCGTTGCACGAATGTACCTAACCATAAACATCAATGCCTTTCTTAAAATCAATACACAGAAGTATATATTTTTAAACCTGCATATTTAGTAAAAAGAAATTAATGTTCGATAAAATACGGAATGGTTCCGTATTTCACTGAAAGAATAAACGTTTTGTTTTCTAAATGATAGTTTCATGAATTGACAATATTAATGACCTAAGGCTCGTATTTCTGTGTGTTATTATATTATAATTAAGTCTATGATTTGATAGTGCAGTCTGACTGAGCGGTAGTAGGCAGCAGCAAGCTCGTAGGCATTCATTCAAACAATGCTTCAAGCATTGCGAAGCTCTGTTTATGACTTCAAGCCTATCAACTCCCGAGATTTGGCTGGCAATACTAAAGTACCTATTAGAACATCCAATAGTCAAAGGTATATAAAATACAAATGGTATAGAGAGAAATAGAGAAATAGTCCTACAATAACTACAACCTAAAACTTCTTACCTGGGAATATTGAAGACTCATGTTAAAAGGAACCACCAGCTTTCTTATGTTGTCATGTTCTGAGCAAGGAACTTAAACGTTAGCTTTCTTACATGAGACATATTGCACTTTTTCTTTCTTCTCCAACACTTTGTTTTTGCATTATTTAATTAAACCAAATGAAACATGTTTCATTATTTATTTGAGACTAAATAGATTTTATTGATGTATTATATTAAGTTAAAATAAAAAAGTGTTCATTGTTCATTCATATTGTTGTAATTGT
Source organism: Oncorhynchus masou masou (assembly GCF_036934945.1). Classification (NCBI taxonomy): domain Eukaryota; kingdom Metazoa; phylum Chordata; class Actinopteri; order Salmoniformes; family Salmonidae; genus Oncorhynchus; species Oncorhynchus masou. The sequence continues at coordinate 731,300 of NC_088241.1, read as the reverse complement.
CATTATTACAAATATATATATATATATATATATATATATATAAAAATCGGCCTATTAATTGGTATCGTTTTTTTTTGGGCCTCCAATAATCGGTATCGGCGTTGAAAAATCATATCCGGGCGACCTCTAGTTGAGTGTGTGTACCCAGTTCCTGCGTGTCCTGGCTCTCTGCAGTAGTTTTTGGTGCAGGTCTTTGCCGATGCCCTCTCCAAACCTCTTCACTACGGCTGCAGTCACCTGGTACTCCTCCTCTGTAGCAAACGGCCGCACTGGAAAATACACACAGACATTTCAGTAACTAGACACATTTTCATCCAGGGTCCATGCTAATGGCGCTTCTCTGTCTCACATGCAGCTGGCATCTCACCTGCATCCAGGTACTTGGCGAGGCTCCCCTCTAGAGACGGTACAGGGAGAGGAGGCAGGCTATGCTGGTACTGGAACGTCCGCTCAGTGGGGACGTCTGACACCTGGTTGGTCATGTCACCTACAGCACCAAAACACCTAGTTAGCTATGTTGTCACCTACTATACCAAAACACCTGGTTAGCCATGTTGTCACCTACAATACCAAAACACCTGGTTAGCCATGTCGTCACCTACAATACCAAAACACCTGGTTAGCCATGTTGTCACCTACAATACCAAAACACCTGGTTAGCCATGTCGTCACCTACAATACCAAAACACCTGGTTAGCCATGTCGTCACCTACAATACCAAAACACCTGGTTAGCCATGTCGACACCTACAATACCAAAACACCTGGTTAGCCATGTCGTCACCTACAATACCAAAACACCTGGTTAGCCATGTTGTCACCTACAATACCAAAACACCTGGTTAGCCATGTCGTCACCTACAATACCAAAACACCTGGTTAGCCATGTTGTCACCTACAATATGAAAAAAATGGTTAGCCATGTTGTCACCTACAATACCAAAACACCTGGTTAGCCATGTTGTCACCTACAATACCAAAACACCTGGTTAGCCATGTTGTAACCTACAATAGCAAAACACCTGGTTAGCCATGTTGTAACCTACAATAGAAAGACACCTGGTTAGCCATGTTGTAACCTACAATAGAAAGACACCTGGTTAGCCATGTTGTCACCTACAATACCAAAACACCTGGTTAGCCATGTTGTCACCTACAATACCAAAACACCTGGTTAGCCATGTCGTCACCTACAATACCAAAACACCTGGTTAGTCATGTTGTCACCTACAATATGAAAAAAATGGTTAGCCATGTTGTCACCTACAATACCAAAACACCTGGTTAGCCATGTTGTCACCTACAATACCAAAACACCTGGTTAGCCATGTTGTCACCTACAATACCAAAACACCTGGTTAGCCATGTTGTCACCTACAATACCAAAACACCTGGTTAGCCATGTTGTAACCTACAATAGCAAAACACCTGGTTAGCCATGTTGTAACCTACAATAGAAAGACACCTGGTTAGCCATGTTGTAACCTACAATAGAAAGACACCTGGTTAGCCATGTTGTCACCTACAATACCAAAACACCTGGTTAGCCATGTTGTCACCTACAATACCAAAACACCTGGTTAGCCATGTCGTCACCTACAATACCAAAACACCTGGTTAGTCATGTTGTCACCTACAATATGAAAAAAATGGTTAGCCATGTTGTCACCTACAATACCAAAACACCTGGTTAGCCATGTTGTCACCTACAATACCAAAACACCTGGTTAGCCATGTTGTCACCTACAATACCAAAACACCTGGTTAGCCATGTTGTCACCTACAATACCAAAACACCTGGTTAGCCATGTTGTAACCTACAATAGCAAAACACCTGGTTAGCCATGTTGTAACCTACAATAGAAAGACACCTGGTTAGCCATGTTGTAACCTACAACACTGTAAAATACATTTCCAGGTGAACAAAAGAGGAGAGCAGTCGCAGATGAAGACAATTTAGAATCAATCCTGTTTATTACAAGTTGCAACAGGGAGATACCACCCAGCATAGAAAATGTCTAACTGTCAGAGAAAAGGTCTAACTGGCCTCTTGGAGACAGTCCTTTAATGTCCTAATCAGACAGCACCAAATGTTCTGGAAACAGCAGCCAAGAGGCTTGTAGGAAGTCAAAACAAAAAGGCAACAACTTTGTCAGCTTCTACTGAATCACAGTGTCCACAGGATGTCATCAATACCATACAACACTGAAATATCAGCGTGTCCTCCAGTCTGGCATTATGCACTATCGACAAATAGGAGAATAATCCATATTTTTTTATGTTTTATTTTAATTTTGCCTTTATTTAACTAGGCAAGTCCATTAAGAACAAATTATTATTTACAATGACGGCCTACCAAAAGACAAAAGGCCTCCTGCGGGGACCGGAGATAAAACAATTAAAATAATAATAATAATTCAGCATCATGTCTATTGACCATCAACCCGCACCTTGAATGTCACAAAACAGAAAATCCAATATGCTAACCATTGTGTAGATTACTCTAAACTAAATATTAACTTCGGTCATCCTAGATTTCCCCATTACAAGCACCAAAACACCTGGTTTGCCATGTTGTCCTCTACAGCACCAAAAACGTGTTTAGCCATGTTGTCCCCTACAGCACCAAAACACCTGGTTAGCCATGTTGTCCCCTACAGCACCCAAAAACCTGGTTAGCCATGTTGTCACCTACACCACCCAAAAACCTGGTTAGCCATGTTGTCACCTACAGCACCAAAACACCTGGTTAGCCATGTTGTCCCCTACAGCACCCAAAAACCTGGTTAGCCATGTTGTCACCTACACCACCCAAAAACCTGGTTAGCCATGTTGTCCCCTACAGCACCAAAACACCTGGTTAGCCATGTTGTCCCCTACAGCACCAAAACACCTGGTTAGCCATGTTGTCCTCTATAGCACCAAAACACCTGGTTAGCCATGTTGTCACCTACACCACCCAAAAACCTGGTTAGCCATGTTGTCCCCTACAGCACCAAAACACCTGGTTAGCCATGTTGTCCCCTATAGCACCAAAACACCTGGTTAGCCATGTTGTCCCCTACAGCACCAAAACACCTGGTTAGCCATGTTGTCCTCTATAGCACCAAAACACCTGGTTAGCCATGTGGTCACCTACACCACCCAAAAACCTAGTTAGCCATGTTGTCACCTACACCACCAACGCACTTGGTTAGCTATGTTGTCACCTACATTACCAAAACACCTGGTTAGCCATGTTGTCACCTACACCACCCAAAAACCTAGTTAGCCATGTTGTCACCTACACCACCAAAACACCTGGTTAGCCATGTTGTCACCTACACCACCAACACACTTGGTTAGCTATGTTGTCACCTACATTACCAAAACACCTGGTTAGCCATAGACCTACTGTCCCCTAGCCTGGTAGACTCTAGGAATCCAAGTGTGGACTGGACAATCCTCCACTTTTGTCTAACTTTTAGATTTAAAAAATATATATCTTGGATCTTGGACCATGCTAACTGTACAGGAGAGTGGGGTAAGTTGAGACATTTTTCAAGGGAAATATAGTATTCTTTCTAAAAAATATATATATTTCAGGATGTTGTGTATCCCTGGAAATAATCAGAATTAATGTAAACAGTTTTGAAAACATAGCTTGTCACACAAGAAGTGGTCTCTTGGCACCACATACCATGGGGTAAGTTGAGCTGCAGGACACGGTGAATTAAATAAAGCGCCTTCAAATTTCTGTACTGAATGAAGTAACACCACTACCTTTTAAAACCATGTCTATCTTTATTTTCTAACGCATCTTTTTTAAAAGCTTTTAATTACTTTAAGCACATTTTTAAGCTGCAAAATTGAACTTTTTGGGCAACCTAACCAAATTTAATGTGAGTTCTGTCATTCTCATTCAAAGCAAGTCTAAGAAGCAGTAGATATGTTCTATGTGAGCTATTTCTATGCTTCCCATTCTTAAGTTTAGTTGTTGCGTCTTTTACCTTCGGTTTTGTACACCAGCTTCAAACAGCTGAAAATACAATATTTTGGTTATTGAAAATATTTCACAGTGGTTTAGATGGTACATTGATTCTCTATAACCGACACACTCAACTCTGGACCTTGAAGCCAGTTCCAGTGCATTTTTTCATTGCAAGATGGCGCCGGCAGATGGTCGCCTCGCTTCGAGTCCTTAGGAAACTATGCAGTATTTTGTTTTTTTAATGTATTACAAGCATTTTGCTACACTCGCATTAACATCTGCATGTGACCAATTAAATTTGATTTGATCAAGGACTGATTTGTGTAATACATGTATCACTAGCCACTTTAAACTATGCCACTTTATGTTTATATACCCTACATTACTCATCTCATATGTATATACTGTACTCTATACCATCTCCTGCATCTTGCCTATGCCGTTCTGTACCATCACTCATTCATATATCTTTATGTACATATTCTTTATCCCTTTACACTTGTGCGTATAAGGTAGTAGTTGTGGAATTGTTAGGTTAGATTACTTGTTGGTTATTACTGCATTGTCGGAACTAGAAGCACAAGAATTTCCCTACATTCGCATTAACATCTGCTAACAATGTGTATGTGACAAATAAAATTGGATTTGATTTGATTTAGCCCTGGAACATCAGGTGGGTGCAATTCATTATCAGGTAGAACAGAAAACCAGTAAGCTCCAGATCTTGTAGGGTAAGAGTTTAATACCACTGCTCTACACACTGAGTACACAAAACATTAGGAACACCTTCTTAATATTGAGTTGCACCCCATATTTGCCCTCAGAAGAGCCTCACTTCATTGGGGAATGGACTCCACAAGGTGTCGAAAGCGTTCAACAGAGTTGCTGGCCCATGTTGACTCCAATGCTTTGTCAAGTTGACTGGACGTGCTTTGGATAGTGGACCACTCTTGATACAGACGGGAAACTGTTGAGCGTTAAAAACCCAGGAGCGTTGCAGTTCTTTTTTGTATATTTTGATATTGTCTCAAAGCTACAACTTTCCAACAGGCTCGGGAGAGGCGAAGGTGGAGTCATGCGTTCTCCAAAAAAATCACCTGCCTAACATCATTCCTTAACCAATGTGTCGGGGGAAACACTGTTCAACTGGCAACCAGTGTCGGCCCGCAGACACCCGGCCCACCACAAGGAGTTGCTAGAGCGCGATGAGACAAGTAAAGCCCCACCGGCCAAACCCTCCCCTGACCCGGACGACGCTGTCGTCCTATGGGAGTCCCAGGAATGAACCCGGGTCTGTAGTAACGCCTCAGACCGCTGCGCCACTTGGGAAGCCCTAGTGTTGCAGTTCTTGACATACTACTACCATACCCCATTCAAAGGCCATTAAATATTTTGTCTTTATTATTCATTACAATATTTTGTTGAGGTTTAGGGTTTAGTGAATGATTTGTCCCAAATACAATTTTTTAAATATTTAGGACTAACTTATTCCTCGCCACCGATTCTGAAACTAACTGTAGCTCTTTGTTAAGTGTTGCAGTCACTGTAGTAGCTGACATGTATAAGGGTAAGGGAAAGGGGGATACCTAGTCAGTTGTACAACTGAATGCACACAACTGAAATGTGTCTTCCGCATTTAACCCAAGCCCTCTGAATCTGAGAGGCGCAGGGGGCTGCCTTAAATCAACATCCGGGGAACAGTGCTTTGCTCAGGGGCAAAATGACAGATTTTTACCTTGTCAGCTCGGGGATTTGATCCAGCAACCTTCCAGTTACTGGCCCAACACTCTAACCACTAGGCTACCTGCCATAGTGTTCAGTCATCCGCATACATAGACACATTGGCATGTCGTTGGTAAAGATTGAAAAAAGTAAAGGGCCTAGACAGCTGCCCTGGAGAATCCCTGATTCTACCTGGATTATGTTGGAGAGGACTACACCCTTGGTGTTCGGTTATCCACATTACAGCAGGGGGTGTAAAGCCATAACACATACATTTTTCCAGATGCAGACTATGATCAATAACGTCAAAAGCCACACTAAAGTCTAACAAAACAGTCCCCACAAACTTTTTATTATACATGTATCACAGCCAATCATCAGTCATGTGCTGTGTTTCCCAATAAGCATGCTGAAAGTCTGTTGTCAATTTGTTTACTGTAAAATAGTCTTGCATCTGGTCAAACACTGTAAAAAAAAAAGCCTTTGCTCTTAAGAACTCAGTGATGACATCACAGCTATCACAAGCTGGCAGAGTGTTTAGTTCATTATCAAGTGCAGCTGGCAACCTACTGCTGTGAATACAAATCTCAGTTTTGGCCATTATTTTCTTTCTGGCCAATTTATTCATCACTGTGCGTGAAAACCAAAACTGTAAGTAATGTATATGTTTTCACCTTGTTTTACTGACAAAGTTGTCAATAGTTAAAGAATATTTTTGTAATTATTACAGCATTATGGGTCTCGTTTTTATGCTAGCTATCTAACATTCTTAGCTACATTTTGTTAGCTGGTTAGTCTGATGTTGCTAGCCACTTGTATTTTCGTTTCAGTCATTGGTTTAGTATAACAGATGAGAGCTGGATATCTTGTTTGTTATTGCTAAATGAATGTACACTATTTTAGTATTGATGCCATTGTATTCATATTTATTATTTCCAGATCACATCTTGTATGGGATAAATGGACAATTAATTGTATAATTCCAGCTGAGTGATTTAGCACAGAATTGCAAACATTGTTCATCTCCAATCAACATTAAAGAACCCTAAACTGAGGAACTGTCTTTCTCACCGTTTCTCTAATAAGAGTACAATCTCCATAACACTAACCTACTCAATCAATGTATACATTCCAGAGGCATCAACCTCTAATTCGAAAACAAAAAAATCTCAAAGTGTACTAAGGGTTGGTAACAGGCTGATTGGTCAGCTATTTGACCCAGTAAAGGGGGCTTTAGTATTTTTGGGAAGCAGAATGACTTTTGCTTTGTGGAATTCAAAATGACAATGCTTGACTGTGTTTGTTGTTGGCATGTCATGCCTAAGTTTGCTAATATTGCCAATGAAAAAAACTATTAAAGTAGTTGGCAATATCAGAGGGTTCATCTGATTCAATGAATGATGAATGCTGAGTTTGCATTTTTATAGAACAATCTTTAAATTATTTACTTTGATTTACATACAAGCATCATGAAACCTCCCCAAAAATGTATGACTTGATGAAATTCCAGTTTTTTGGACCTAACGTTAAGTTCCTTACAACTTTTTCCATATTTGGTCAAATGATAAATGTTTATGGTTTCCTACCTACCCCTTTGGATCAATGTACCCCAATCTCCCCTACTACAGTACAGCCATTATCTACAAAGATAGTTGTAGAATTTGTAGCTGGGCAATTCCATTGTAACGGAATTACTCTGAGACTCAGGTTTTTCACTTTAAAATGTATGCCAAACAAAAACCATTGATTTCAAAGTTTAACAAACCATACAACCAAATCTAAGTATCAGAGTAATTCCACATAAACATGTAATTGCCCAGCTAGCTAGACTCGCAGGCCAGATGCAACTTTTATTATTCGAGATCAAATTCCATCTTTTCCGAGGCGGCGCAGCCTTGTACCAATCGCATTAATAAGCACGTTTATAGCACAATTTCTCAGCAATTGATGACCATATAAATCCTGGCTAGATAACCATATGATGAAACATAGCTAACAAGTCAGTTCTACTTACTGCAGAAACAAGTGCACTAGCTAGCTATACAATAGTTGGCCCCTTGCATTGTTTTCACGGCTCGAATGTAGGTACGTTTCAGTTTGCAGTCCGATCGAAGCAGCTTAATCCCACAAACATGACAAGCAAACTCACCTTAGAATTTTGTGATATTCTGCGAATTCCGATATGTGAAAAGTTGTTTTCGCTCGACCATTCAAAATAAAAAATAATGTTGCGGCTATTTTCTAGACTAGATTGTAGAGGAAGGCGCTTGCGGTAGTTTGTGTTGTTGCTCCGCTCGTGGGGTATGCAGCGCTTCTCATCACCTTTCACCCAGTAAGTGGTCATGGCTAGAAAGGCTACAGCTTTTGTCAAAAGTGTATTTATTTTGTCATTTGAGCTAACTCTGACCTTTTTCCAAATCTTAACCTAATTATCCTAACGTGCTACGTTATTTATCCTAACATGCTGTGTAAATTCTCCTAACCTGCTACGAAAAGTCAAATTTGACAAAAGCTGTATCCCATCTAGTCAACCCCAGTTAGCGGGCTGCCAACACCCGGAAGAGTGGAGTGGTGATATTATTACACGTGACTTGGCTTTATTCATACTTCATGGATATCTATTGTGAGACTGCTAAAACACTCCTCTTAAAATAGTTGTTTGATCTTTACACGAGGCCAGATGTGCATGCATTCTTGTACGGTTGCACTTTTAGATGGTGCATTGTCAGCATTAGATCCTGGTGCATTACCTGCCATGACTGTGTATATGAAACATCACACAAACTGTGATCAGTGATGATCAAGGCACCATGCAGATTAAAGAAACAGCATCACTTTAAGGCTGCGTTACACATTTAATGCGCAATGGGTTGTACCATAACTGTGTATTAGTACTAAACAAATTATAATAATAAATATATATATAAAGGCTTCATAATTCATAAAGGTCACGTTAACTGACTGATATTATCTCATAGAATAAAACATATTAGATCTCCTAATCCAACATTTCGGTGTATATTCAAAAAAAACATTCTTTCCCTATTAGAAATGGCCAACAAAGACAAAGACAGAAAATGCTAACTAATTTCTGTTTTTAAGGACTACAAGCTGGCTAGCTCTATATGCAACTGGATTTCCAGCAAAGTTTCTCATTGGTTGTTGAAAATAACATAAATATTTTCTGTGACAACATTTGAAGCCTTGAAAATAGAATTTGAATTATAGTCTAAAATAGTCTAAAGCAAACATGTACCTGTTAGCGAGGCAAGTTGTTGTATTTTAAAGCTTAAAGCCAGACTCAGTAAGTCTCATTTACATCATTTGTGATTATGGAGTTCATAAATACATTTTGACTATCTACACCATTTTTTTGAGCACTCTCGTTTGAGCGTGCCAGAGCAGAGAATAACTGATGAATTTACAAAGGCACCCGTTGAATATGACAGGTGTCAGTAAACGTTGGCAAAAAAACAATAAAATTGTTGCTAGCAGCACAGTTAGTCACTCATGTTGCAATTGTGGTGGGAACCATGGAATGTCCAACAAGGGTGAAAGAGAATGAGGTGTCTGAAGTCAGGGCTATCCAGAGCATTTCATATGCAGCGGCTGTTAAAAGGTTTGAGGGTTCGAATGGTGCTCCTGAAGTGTCCACGGTGGTGGATAGGCCTTCACTGAAGGCTGCAGGGGTTTCCTTTCAACAGCAGGACCCAGATATGTTAAAGGTTAAGAAGGTGGACCTTGTGGCCTTTATAGCCAATGTTGATTAATGGCACTGCCAAGGTGGAGAGGAAGTCCAGGAAAATAGATATCACTGTCGCTGCGGTGGAGACTTCTCGTGGGGGAGATGCATGGAGTATTGTCACAAGCCTTACTTCCCTCTCAGGTCATCCAGCCTGAGAAGGGAGATATTCAGATTCGAAGGAAGGGATATTGGTTGTCAATGTTCTTTTGATTGTTTTATTTTGGGGTGGATTAAGTTAGTGTTTCCTATCACTTATGGGTAGTATTTTTACCTTGTTTTTCTCAACCCTGTCCAGTTGGTGGCGGTAATACATCTTTTTGGGTTGTAGTCTGCCATAAAACCCACAGAAGAATAAGAAGAATTTACAGTCACTAAACACCATACCCAAACTGGACGTGCGTCCGCTATCGATGGGCATTCCGGCTCTTTTTGGCTCGGCTCACCAAAAAGAGACGGCTCTTTAAGCTCCCAAACGGCTCTTCAAAAAAAATATGTTTTGTAGTTTTTCAAGTCAAACCGTTTACGATAGTTTGACTATGATTGGTGTTAAAACAGTTCTAATTAAATTATTAAATGAATTCATACTCTACCTTAACCACAATCTATTTTAAAAATGCATTGGTTTGTTATGAAAAAGAATGCTATTAAACATTTGCATTGAAAGTATAACTTTTTAATATATATAAACAAAGTGCATATTAATCTAACCATTCAAAATGAATACAATCTGAACAGCATATTAGAATATTGCACCACATCAAAGAAAAATAAATAATGTCCAAAACTGCAGCATTAAAACATTAAACTGGTCCCTCTTTTCTCTCTCTTCTTTACTGCCATGTTATAACCAGCAGCACCATATTTAGCTTTTATGAGAGATTTGCATTCAGAAATGCAAACTGCCTCACTTTCGAGGGGCTGATGCGGTTTCTTCTCTCAGTAATTATTTGTCCCGTTTTCGAGAAGACCCTCTCAGAGGGAACGGATGTGGCCACTATGCAGAGTCTCCCTGTCATGACTTTAGATAGCCGTGGGTAGACAGAGGCCTTGTTCTTCCACCAGCTCAGAAGATCTGCACATCTTTGGAGGAGGGGCTCCTCCATATAAGACCGGACCTCCATTATGGCATCTGCTGAGGGATTCCTTCGTGCTGCATCCTCAGTTACTCTCTCGTCAAACAGCATCCAAACAGCAGACGTTTGTGGCACTACTGCTGGTGCTTCTGCTCCATCTGATCCCTCTTCTTCCTGTTGCCCTGGTGCCTGAGCCAGCTGACTGCTGGGGCTGTCCCTCCCTGCTGCTGAGGTTATTCTTTGAAGAGCCGCATCAATCGCTCTGGCATTTCCGAAGGCTAACTTCTTAAACCTGGGGTCAAGTGCAGTGGTTTCTGATAGCACGTGATTATATTCCATTCTGTGGAACTTTCTGTCCATTGATGAACATAAGGTTCTGTCACATGTCCTGTGGTTACATTTGCCTCTCTCTGGTGGCTGTCTGTGATTCGCTGCAGACCCTTACACATGAGTATAATTTTTGAGCCTGTCGCATAGCTGAAAAGAGAGAACAGTAACTTATTAGTTCAGGTTCATGTTTTGTCTACTGATACTACATTGTCTTTTACTGCTCATATACAGTGGGGAGAACAAGTATTTGATACACTGCCGATTTTGCAGGTTTTCCTACTTACAAAGCATGTAGAGGTCTGTAATTCTTATCATAGGTACACTTCAACTGTGAGAGACGGAATCTAAAACAAAAATCCAGAGAATCACATTGTATGATTTTTAAGTAATTAATTTGCATTTTATTGCATGACATAAGTATTTGATACATCAGAAAAGCAGAACTTAATATTTGGTAAAGAAAACTTTGTTTGCAATTACAGAGATCATACGTTTCCTGTAGTTCTTGACCAGGTTTGCACACACTGTACCAGGGATTTTGGCCCACTCCTCCATACAGACCTTCTCCAGATCCTTCAGGTTTCGGGGCTGTCGCTGGGCAATACGTACTTTCAGCTCCCTCCAAAGATTTTCTATTGGGTTCAGGTCTGGAGACTGGCTAGGCCACTCCAGGACCTTGTGATGCTTCTTACAGAGCCACTCCTTAGTTGCCCTGGCTGTGTGTTTCGGGTCGTTGTCATGCTGGAAGACTCAGCCACGACCCATCTTCAATACTCTTACTGAGGGAAGGAGGTTGTTGGCCAAGATCTCGCGATACATGGCCCCATCCATCCTACCCTCAATATGGTGCAGTCGTCCTGTCCCCTTTGCAGAAAAGCATCTCCGAAGAATGATGTTTCCACCTCCATGCTTCACGGTTGGGATGGTATTCTTGGGGTTGTACTCATCCTTCTTCTTCCTCCAAACACGGCGAGTGGAGTTTTGACCAAAAAGCTGTATTTTTGTCTCATCAGACCACATGACCTTCTCCCATTCCTCCTCTGGATCATCCAGATGGTCATTGGCAAACTTCAGACGGGCCTGGACATGCACTGGCTTGAGCAGGGGGACCTTGCATGCGCTGCAGGATTTGAATCCATGACGGCGTAGTGTGTTACTAATGGTTTTCTTTGAGACTGTGGTCCCAGCTCTCTTCAGGTCATTGACCAGGTCCTGCCATGTAGTTCTGGGCAGATCCCTCACCTTCCTCATGATCATTGATGCCCCACGAGGTGAGATCTTGCATGGAGCCCCAGACCGAGGGTCATCTTGAACTTCCATTTTCTAATAATTGCGCCAACAGTTGTTGCCTTCTCACCAAGCTGCTTGCCTATTGTCCTGTAGCCCATCCCAGCCTTGTGCAGGTCTACAATTATATCCCTGATGTCCTTACACAGCTCTCTGGTCTTGGCCATTGTGGAGAGGTTGGCGTCTGTTTGATTGAGTGTGTGGACAGGTGTCTTTTATACAGGTAACGAGTTCAAACAGGTGCAGTTAATACAGATAATGAGTGGAGAACAGGAGGGATTCTTAAAGAAAAACTAACAGGTCTGTGAGAGCTGGAATCCTTACTGGTTGGTAAGTGATCAAATACTTATGTCATGCAATAAAATGCAAATTAATTACTTAAAAATCATACAATGTGATTTTCTGGATTTTTTTTAGATTCCATCTCTCACATTTGTAGTGTACCTATGATAAAAATTACAGTCCTCTGCTTTGTAAGTAGGAAAACCTGCAAAATAGGCTACCTTGTCCCGTACCTGCTGTTTTTGACTCTCTCTCTACTGTACCTGCTGTCTCTAACTCTGAATGATCGGCTATGAAAAGCCAACTGACATTTACTCCTGAGGTGTTGACCTGTTGCACTCTCCGCAACCACTGTGATTATTATTTGACCTTGCTGGTCATCTATGAACGTTTGAACATCTTCACCTGGCACAGCCAGAAGAGGAATGGCCACCCCTCAGAGCCTGGCTCCTCTCTAGGTTTCTTCCTAGGTTCCTGCCTTTCTAGGGAGTTTTTCCTAGCCACTGTGATTCTACATCTGCATTGCTTGCTGTTTGGGGTTTTAAAGAAGGCCAGTTTTATTCCTTCTTTAGTTAGGACAACAGTTTTCAGCTGTGCTAACAGAATTGCAAAAGGTTTTCTAATGATCAACTAGTCTTTTAAAAGGATCAACTTGGATTATCAACCATTTCCAGCTACAATAGTCATTTACAACATTAACGATGTGTACACTGTATTTTTTATTTTTTTATACTTTGTTTTTATTGTAGGAACACAAAGAGAGTACAAATAAAGTAACATTTTCTTTTACAAAAACAAATATCTGGCAGTTACAGTGCACTTCATACCTTCATCATCATATTAGTTACATTGACATCTTTGAATTAGATCTTTTCCAAGTACGAAACCCAGTTTTCCCAGTATTCTTGACCTCTCTCCTGATGAGTTCTTAAAGCATAGGTCATACGCTCCATGTGGTGTATTTCTTCTACAATGTCTATCCATTGTGTCACTGTGGGAGGGTCTTTTTGTAGCCATTTCTTAATGATAGCCTTTTTACTGGCTGCCAGTAGGACCTTCAAGAGGTACTTTTCTCTATTATGTAAGTTATCAGTTATTTCAATGTTAAGTTCCTCCTCCCATTTATTTTTAATATAGTTTGTAGAATGTTTCTTTGAGGATTGAATACCCAAGTAGAGATTTTAAATCGTTTTTTTCTTACTCCCCAAGTTGTATGCGTTAGTGAATACTTGAATTAATTTTGGAGGTGCTTGAGGGTCAGTCACTTAGGAAATAGTGTCGAACTTGTAGGTATCTGTAAAAATCTTGTTTATCCAAGCCGTGTTTTTTTACTTAGGTCCTGGAAGTTATCTATGTTCCCATTCCTTATAATTGTACTGAATGGTGTGATGCCTTTCTGCATCCATTGTTTAAATCTGCTGTCCTGAGTTGCAGGGATGAAGCTGGGGTCGTATGCGGGCCAACTCAGCAGCTTGATCTCTCTGTCTAAATTATTTTGCCCTAAAAAATGTCTTCAGAGATAAATTAATCCACTGATTTTATATATTGTATATTTATTTTACCATGTCCTTATTTCCCAAAACTGACTGTATGGGTCAGTATCTCTGTCAAAGTAGTCTCCATGTCTTTCCATTTGGATTCGTATTCTGAATTGCACCAACACACCAGAGGTCTCAATTGGTCTGACACATAATCATCTTTTAGGTTTGGTAAGGCCATACCCCCACAGTTTTTTTGGTAACTGTAATGTTGTATATCTAGTTCTTGGTCTCTTACTGTTCCAGATAAACCTTGATATCCATTTATCCCATTCCCTAAACTATTTAGGTGGGATTTCTATGGGCAGTGATTGGAACCTTGGCAGGATGTTCATTTTGATTGTTTAAATTCTACTACTAAGATCTAAGGGAAGTGAATTCCACCTGTCTAGGTCATCATATATTTTCTTGTTGATGTGATCGTAATTCTTGCAATAAAGTTTGGGTGTATCTTTTGGTGAATTTACTCCCAGATATTTAATGGATGAAGAGGTCCAGGTGAAGTTATACCTATTCTTCAGTTCTTCCTGTGGGGTATAATTATATATTAGGGCTTGGGTCTTGTTAAAAAGCACATACCCTGAATATGTTCCAAATGTTTGTAAAACATCCATCAATCTAGGTACACTTGAGCCTGGGTCTTTAAGGAATAACAGAACGTCATCAGCATAACTTACAGTGGGGCAAAAAAAGTATTTAGTCAGCCACCAATTGTGCAAGTTCTCCCACTTAAAAAGATGAGAGGCCTGTAATTTTCCTCATAGGTATACATCAACTATGACAGACAAAATGAGAAAAAAAAAATCCAGAAAATCACATTGTAGGATTGTTAATGAATTTATTTGCAAATGATGGTGGAAAATAAGTATTTGGTCACCTACAAACAAGCAAGATTTCTGGCTCTCACAGACCTGTAACTTCTTCTTTAAGAGGCTCCTCTGTCCTCTGTGACGACCCTCCCACTCTGTCTGCCGTATTCTGTTTTTGTTCTTGTTTCCTTATTAGGATGCTGGTGGGCGGAGTTGGGGAGGGTCGTCAGCTACATGGGAGACACCTGGGCCAGGTGTGTCCCAGGATAAATAGACCTCTTCCACATTTATGGAGTAGACTCTCTCCATGCAGACACCTTTGTAGATTGTGTTTTGGTTCTTGGTGGCCTTTTGTTTGTTTGCATTGGCACTTTTCAACACCCTGCATTATCACATTCATGCATGCAAAACACTCACTTACACTACTGATTACTGATTACACACACCATTGTATATTTTCCTTAGTTGCTTTGGTTAATAAATATATATTTTGTTACTCCTTATCTTCACGTTGTCTCCCTTTGTTACGGGCTTTGAGCCGGTTCGTGACAGTCCTCCCCTCGTTACCTGTATTAATGGCACCTGTTTGAACTCGTTATCAGTATAAAAGACACCTGTCCACAACCTCAAACAGTCACACTCCAAACTCCACTATGGCCAAGACCAAAGAGCTGTCAAAGGACACCAGAAACAAAATTGTAGACCTGCACCAGGCTGGGAAGACTGAATCTGCAATAGGTAAGCTGCTCGGTTTGAAGAAATCAACTGTGGGAGCAATTATTAGGAAATGGAAGACATACAAGACCACTGATAATCTCCCTTGATCTGGAGCTCCACGCAAGATCTCACCCCGTGGGGTCAAAATGATCACAAGAACGGTGAGCAAAAATCCCAGAACCACACGTGGGAACCTAGTGAATGACCTGCAGAGAGCTGGGACCAAAGTAACAAAGCCTACCATCAGTAACACACTACGCCGCCAGGGACTCAAATCCTGCAGTGCCAGACGTGTCCCCCTGCTTAAGCCAGTACATGTCCAGGCCCATCTGAAGTTTGCTAGAGAGCATTTGGATGATCCAGAAGAAGATTGGGAGAATGTCATATGGTCAGATGAAACCAATATAGAACTTTTTGGTAAAAACTCAACTCGTCCTGTTTGGAGGACAAAGAATGCTGAGTTGCATCCAAAGAACACAATACCTACTGTGAAGCATGGGGGTGGAAACTTCATGCTTTGGGACTGTTTTTCTGCAAAGGGACCAAGACGACTGATCCGTGTAAAGGAAAGAATGAATGGGGCCATGTATCGTGAGATTTCGAGTGAAAACCTCCTTCCATCAGCAAGGGCATTGAAGATGAAATGTGGCTGGGTCTTTCAGCATGACAATGATCCCAAAGTCCTGGAGTGGCCTAGCCAGTCTCCAGATCGCAACCCCATAGAAAATCTTTGGAGGGAGTTGAAAGTCCTTGTTGCCCAGCAACAGCCCCAAAACATCACTGTTCTAGAGGAAATCTGCATGGAGGAATGGGCCAAAATACCAGCAACAGTGTGTGGAAACCTTATGAAGGCTTACAGAAAACGTTTGACCTCTGTCATTGCCAACAAAGGGTATATAACAAAGTATTGAGAAACTTTTGTTATTGATTTTCTGGATTTGTTTTTCTCTCATTTTGTCTGTCATAGTTGAAGTGTACCTATGATTAATATTACAGGCCTCTCTCATCTTTTTAAGTGGGAGAACTTGCACAATTGGTGGCTGACTAAATATTTTTTTGCCCCACTGTATGTAGCACTGCTCGTCACATTTCCCCAGTAATCTGACTGCCAAAGACACCGTGCGTTAAATGGTGATCTTTTTATACTTTACCCGACTTTGCTTATTCATTCTTCCATGGTTATCTAACTCCGACTGAGACTTCTCTTATATATATTTTTAGCTTTACATTAATGGAATATGATATTTAATAATGATTTGAAGTGTTAAGCTGGGGTGCAGTACTTTGAGGCCCATATGTTGCTAGTACCTGGGTTGAAAAATCTGATACTGGTGCATTCAAAACTAGATCCTGGTGCATTACCTGCTATTAGCGTTTATGAAACATCACACAAATTAGGTGTGATCAGTGGTGATCATGACACCATATAGAGCACAGAAAAATAATTTTAGGGCAACGTTACACATTTAATGTGCAATGTGTTGAACCATAACTGTGTAGGTGTGTCCAAACTTCTGACTGATACTGTACACTCAGTAGCGTGCCGTGGTTCTGGGGCCTGGGCCTTCAGTGAAGTCCTACACAGTCCCACCCAAATTAATCCACCTCTTATTACCATCATTATGATGCCATGGCTCTAGACACTATACATTTAGACAGAAACGCAATATAACCAGGCGTTGCGTCACCTTGAAACTGTTATTCAGAGAATTGCAGGGGAAGAGTACAATACCTTTTCATTGTGCAGCTTCGTTGCCCTGCGCGCTTGTTCATTGAGCTGTAGATCCACTCGGGTGTCCCCAAAAGTTTTCAAAAGCACCATTGTTTGTAAGTGCCCAGCCGTAGTTTGGTGTCTCGTTGCTGCCTTGGTTTGCAAAGCCAGTGTGGCTCCAAACACCAAATCGATCACTTGCAAATAATAGGCTTTCCTAGCAGTACAGTTTGCAGTGCTTCTCGGAGCCTGTCTTTGTAGCGTCGGCGTCTACCTCTCCTGACAATGTCTAACTTTTCTTGAAAAGTTTGTCTTGAGAATGGCGTTATAATTATATCCTCGACCAAATCGATATCTTCTCCTTCCGCCATTGCGGGTTGAAAAAACAGTTTAGTAGTACGCAAATTAATTTGTTGATCAATTTCAGTTTCCTAGTTCTGAGACCTGCCCATATAGGACCTGCCTCTCAATATTGGTAATCCAATCAAAAGACGTGCAAGCACTACGCCTGCTAGCTGGCTCCTGTGTAACATTGGAGCCAGCCAGCAGGTGTACAATAGCCAACTCTAAAGCTGATTGGTTGACACTAAATTTTAATTTCCATTCACTTTAAGCTACAAGCGCCCGCACTGTTGATTCTGAAGGCCTGAGGGCAGATTTTAGACCCCTGGCAACACATGATGGCTGAATATGATTGGATAAAATATCTAACATAAAGACCAGCCCTGCAAATCTCAACCTGGGGCAGGAAGTAGTGCAACCAAGAGGAACGCTATGAAATGAAGTGTAACTCTTACTCTGGGGAATAATTTAATACATATTTGTGGGAAAATATATTTTAAAAATATATATATTCTGATGATGTTTAGGCCAGCAGAGAAGGCCTTGCTGGCCCTGACGGCTCACCACTGTGTACACTACCATTCAAAAGTTGGGACACAACTACTAATTCAAGGGTTTTTCTTTATTTGCACTATTTTCTACATTGTAGAATAGTGTAGACATCAAAAGTATTAAATAACACATATGGAATCATGCAGTAACCAAAATAGAGTTTGAAGAATCTAAAATATATTTAGATTTGTTAATCAGGTTCTGGGAATCCCAAAAAGTTCTAAGTTCAAAGACAGAACATGAGGATAACAAATTCTAGTGCCAGGAGATGTTTCCTGCTCTTAGTCTTGGGACTCCCGAGTGAAGCAACGGTCTAAGGCACTGCATCTCAGTGCTAGAGGCATCACTACAGACCCTGTGTGATGTGTCGTTAGAGTTTGGCTGGGGTAGGCCGTCATTGTAAATAAGAATTTGTTCTTAACTGACTTGCCTCGTTAAATAAAGATTCAATTAAAAAAAAGTAATATTCACTAAGAACAAATCAGAAGCAAACGGGCCAAAATGGAGAGGCAGTACCTGAACTTGTCCAATAACAAACACTTGTTTTCATTTTCGGTTACAAAAATGTTTTGCTACAGTGTGCACTAATGAATACAGGATCATCATTGCACTGGCGTTTACTCTTCCTTGGTTTCTCCTCCACTCTCTTTGCTCCCTCTCCTCCTGCCCACATCTCCCACTCAGTCATAAAGGTAAGCTCTACTTGCTGCCGAGGCTTCCTCGATCTCACCTCCCCTCCCTCCTGCCCAGTCCTGACATCTGTTTCCCCCCCCCCCCCCTGTCCCCCAACTTCTGTGCCTCCATCAGGGTCCAGCCCTGAGTCTGGGCTGTGGTAGCGTCTGACGTGGTTCTTGAGGCTGACGTTGTGGTTGAAGCTCTTGTCGCAGCGCTGGCATTGGAAGGGCCTCTCCCCAGTGTGGATGCGCAGGTGGGACTTCAGCTGGCTGAGCTGGGCAAAGGCACGCTGGCACACCTGACACACAGGTAAGGGCAACATGGACCATGTAAATACAATACTTTGGATTTAAATAAAAATGTAACGTTTTTATTTTATTTACAGTAAATAGCCCTCTTCAAAATAAGTAATTGAAACTGGCACTTCAGTTGAATGTAATTGAAACCCTGCCCCTCCCTCCAGACCTGGCACTTGAAGGGCTTGTCGTCACTGTGGGACAGTGCGTGCCTCTCCAGGAGGTGACTCTTGTTGAATTCCTTGTAACATGTGTGACAGATGTGTCTCTTGGACTCGTGCTCTCTGAGATGGCGATTCCGTATGAGGATGTTGTCAAAGCTCAGTGGACACTCTGAGCAGCTGTAGCATCTGTGACCTTTTAATCTTTTGAATCTGTGGGTCTTCTCGTGGGTCAGCTTGTCCGGCCGCGTCCTGAAGGATTGGAGGCAGAACTTACAGGGAAACTTAAGGTCCTGACGGTGTAGCCTCCGGTGCTGCTTGAGGCCCAGTTCACTCGCACAACCCTGCCCACAGTCTGGACAGCGGACCATGAACTTGTGTTCACACTTATGGTGTTTCAGCCTGGTGGTGTACAGGACGCCACATTCAGGACAGAGGACCATGTGGTGTTTTTTAGAGTATTTGAATTTCTGCTTGATGCTGGCAAGGTCCCCGGAGCCCAGTTCTCCAGCAGCACCGCTGAATGACTCCTGGTCCTGCTGGTCTCTCTGTGGTGATGATGAAGGTGATCCATCAGAGTCTTCAGCAGACTCATCCAAACCAGTCTCTCCTGTAGGGTGCTGCAATTGCCTTCTTCTGCTTCTCCCTTTCCCCCTTCCCCTTCCCCTGCCTCTACTACTCGTTGGTTTCTCCTCTTCTGGGTCAAATTCAGAGTCACTCTCTCTCTGTCCCTCTTCCTCAGCTTCTGGGTCGAATTCAGAGTCACTCTCTATCTGTCGATCTTCCTCATCTGTCTCTTCACCCTCCATCTCACACACATCACCCTCCCCCTCACACCCATCTGCAGTGACCTCCGTCTTCTCTCCTCTGTCTATCTGAGAGGTAGGGCTTTCAGAGTCCTCAGGCTCTATAGAGTATAGTGTCACCTCAATAGAGGCCCGCTGCTCAGCACCATTCTCCTGTTGTTCACCACCTAGGAACTTTCCCTTTCTCTCCTCTCCTTCCTCATTCTCCTGTGAGGACAGGCCATTGTCCTCCTGGCTTCGTGCACAGTACATCTCACTGTCCAACACCACCTTAGTCACTTTCTTTTTCTCCTCTGTTCCTTCGTTCCCCTTATTTTTCCCCCTCACCAGGGACATGCCACTTCCCCCTGGTCTTGGTGGCTGGTCTACAGTCACCTCCATCTCCAAAGAGCCAGTCAGATCCAGAGCCTCCTCTCTGTCCTCCGATGGCAAGTCCCCATCTCGGTTCTCAGACAGCAAGGCTCCATCTGTGTCCTCAGATGGCAGGGCCACCTGCATGTCAACCTACTTAGCGAAGGAAAACACCAGTATTATTGGAGTGACAGTTCTGTATATATAAAAAACTAGAGATACCACAGAATACAAACAACTGAAGTTAGTTACCTCACAATATAAACAGTTAATCCTTAAATACCCACCTGAATATTCTGTGGCTCATCCCCATTTCCTTTGTGCATTGTCTGGACAGTAGATGTGTTGCTTGCCCATGTCCTGCGGTGGTTGCAGCTCTGGCAGTGTTGGGTCACAGAGAGGCATGTCCTGTCTCCCTGCGTCTGGATCACACTCTCACGCCTGCACTGCTCACACCGCTGAAACAGCTGCAGCAGGCAGTCGATGTTCACGATGATATCTTCTGGGGAGGGCGGGGGGGCAGCAGGTTGTGGAGGGGGGGCAGCTAACCTGGGTCAAAGAAATTAATAAAAGAACGGGTGATTTCCTGCCACTATCGGATGTTGCCAATTCATACTCATTAGCAATTGTATCTTCTAGGAACATGCGTTGATGAAACATTTCAATAAGAGTCCCCTTATTGGTCGGTATGTACTTCCAAAAAGGTCTAAATAAAAATGCCTCTTTGCCACCTCCAATGTATTAAAAGAGCCACTGAGCACAGATTGGTTATTTTTCTGCTGCTTATTAGAAAAACAAGATTTCAGTCTTGGAGTTGTTTCCTGACCGATTCTACATTTGGTTAATGATGTTTGTCCCCCATGAGACACTGTAGACACGGAAGCCTAAGAAACTGTTCGAATAAGGATGTGTACATGCACTACTTCGCACACACCATACATTTATTTCTATTGGATGCTCATTGTTCCTTGTGTAGAGCTAAATTATTTTGGGGTGCACTGGAGAACCTGTACTGCTTTCTGACTTCTTGCCTTCCAAGGTTTAAAATACTGAAGAAGGAACAGGAAAACGTGCAGCTGGATCTCTCACTGCTCTTAAGCTGAAGAGACTACTGGCCACAAGGTGGGCCTCCAGGAAACAGGCCACAAGGTGGGCCCCCAGGAAACAGGCAACAGAAGTGATTATACAGAGCCTGCATGCAATCCTCGAACTCTGCTCTGAATAAATCACCATAACCATACTACACCAAATACTGCCTCTACAGCTGATGACCTGCTCTCAAAGATAAGCACATTTGAGTTTAAATTAATGTTGGTGTTTTGGAACAGATAACTAAAGAAGACGTACATCCTTCCCATCAGCAGTGCCATCAGCAGTGCCATCAGCAGTGCCAAGCAAAGTTTCAGCCGCCTGTGAAAATCATCAAGCGATATTTGCGGGCATACATGAATAAGGCCAGACTCTCCAACCTCGCATTGCTTTATACTGAGTGGGACATAGTGATTAAGAAAGTATTCACACCCCTTGAGTTTTCCACATTTTGTTGTGTTACAGCCTGAATTTAAAATGGATTACATTTAGATGGCCTACACACAATTCTCCATAATGTCAAAGTGGAATTATGTTTACAAATTACAATGAATATCCCTTTAAGCATGGTAAAGTTATTAACTGAGGATGGATCAACAACATTGTAGTTACTCCACAAAACTAACCTAATTGACAGTGGAAGGAAGGAAGCCTGTACAGAATAAAAAATATTCCAAAACATGCATCCTGTTTGCAACAAGGCACTAAAGGAATACTACAACAAATGTGGCAAATCAATTAACTTTTTGTCTTGAATACAAAGTTATGTTTGGGGAAAATACTACAAACATTCCATATTTTCAAGTATAGTGGTGGCTGCATCATGTTATGGGTATGCTTGTAATCATTAAGGACTGGGGAGTTTTTCATGATAAAAAATAAACGGAATAGTGTCCACAGCAAAATCCTAGAGGAAAACGTGGTTCAGTCTGCTTTCCACCAGAAACTGGGAGATGAAATCACCTTTGAGCAGGACGATAACCTAAAACACAATGCAAAATCTACACTGGGGTTGCTTACCAAGAAGACAGTGAATGTTCCTGAGTGACCGAATTACAGTTGACTTAAATCTACTTGAACATCTATGGCAAGACCTGAAAATGGTTGTCTAAGCATTGATCAATCAATTTGAAAGAGCTTGAAGAGGTTTGAAAAGACTAGTGAGCAAATGTTGCACAATAAAAGGTGTGGAAAGCTCTTAGACTTACCCAGAAAGACTCACAGCTGTAATCGCTGCCAAAGGTGCTTCTATAAAGTATTGTCACAGGGGTATGCAAATTATATATTTCTGTAATTCATTGTTTGTTTTTTTTGCAAAAAAATAATAAAACATGTTTTCACTTTGATTGTGGGGTATTATTTGTAGATGGGTGAGGGAAAATATCTATTTAATCCATTTTGAATTCAGGGTTATTATTAATATATATTTAATTCAGGCAAAATGTGGAATAAGGCAAGGCACTGTAGACACTGACAACTTGATTGGCAAATTTACCAACATGAAGGAGAGGAGGATGACGTTTTAAAAACGGGACCCTGGTTTGTAAATAGTTTGTTCAAGTGTTGGGATTATTATTTAGTTGTATTGAAGGCATGATAATGAAATTTAACAAAATTGACTAGATTACATCAGACTACAACATGGGTATTTTGGCTGAGCAGTGACAACCTGGTGAGTGAAACATTCTTTTTTAATTGGTCTTTGGTTAAGATGAAAGCAGTTGACATGTTATTACAGGCCCTCTTGCACATCAACTCTTGATGATATGCAGGCAGTGTGCGTGTGTGACACCGCCTGCCTTGTGTTGCTTACGATGTGCCTGTTTTGTAGTTGTGATCTCATTGTCTACTTTATCTTTGAATGTAGGCCTATGTCTGCTAAACGAGAGCTTCATGCGTTGCGATGAATGGTTTTGATGACTCGCCACTTTGGTGCTGCTGTCCATGGTGCTGACCACCTGCGGAGCTCTCCCGACCACTGCGCTTTGTAGAGCGAAGTGTGCTGTCCATGGTGCTGACCACCTGCGGAGCTCTCCCGACCACTGCGCTTTGTAGAGCGACGTGTGCTGTCCATGGTGCTGACCACCTGCGGAGCTCTCCCGACCACTGCGCTTTGTAGAGCGAAGTGTGCTGTCCATGGTGCTGACCACCTGCGGAGCTCTCCCGACCACTGCGCTTTGTAGAGCGACGTGTGCTGTCCATGGTGCTGACCACCTGCGGAGCTCTCCCGACCACTGCGCTTTGTAGAGCGAAGTGTGCTGTCCATGGTGCTGACCACCTGCGGAGCTCTCCCGACCACTGCGCTTTGTAGAGCGACGTGTGCTGTCCATGGTGCTGACCACCTGCGGAGCTCTCCCGACCACCGCTGAAACATTGTATTGCGATTCACCGCAGACTGACACTTTTTTTTGGGTGTCTGGCAAAGTGACACTATCTGTATGATTTATTGGAAATAGGCTTGCATGGCTCTATGTGATGATGGCCAATTTGTGTTTATGATAGCTGATATACTTTTATAATTTGGTTAGAAGGGCCCCTTGAAAGCGCCCGCCCCCTCTGCGCTGAGGCTCGGTCCACGCCTGGTTCTGGGACAATAGATCCAAAATTCATACATAATATAAATAATAATAATATATCCCATTTAGCAGACGCTTTTGTCCAAAGCGACTTACAAGTCGGCTGGGGCCACTACTTTTACATATGGGTGGTCCCAGCGGGAATCGAACCCACGACGCTTGGCGTTGCAAGCGCCATGCTCTACCGACTGAGCCACACATCTACTGTACATAAAATATATATATTAATTCATACAACTAGTGTGTGTGTGTGTGTGTGTGTGTGTGTATATATATATATATTAAGCAATGAGGCTAAAGCAACCGATCAGAACATTTAGCTGAAAATGATGCTAAACATATTTCTTCACATGTTACGCGCAGCAATGCATCCACAGCAGTGTGCTATGTGGGCTATGTAGGCTATGCGCAAATGTGCACAACAGGTACTAGCCTTTCTCTCAGCTTGTGACCATTTGATCTGACCGAACCTCCGTGCCTCGAGTATGTCAACAGAATCAAGGCTTTAGACGTTAATTATCCTACATTATACTTGTCAAGCATGATTGGCGTTAGCCTAAAGGGTGAATTCGGAAAGAGTGGAACATCATTTCAACTGGCACAGCTTAACCCTTACCCATTTATTTATTGGTCTGACATGAGAAAATCTAAACTATTGTTATGCCCTTGCAGAGAAACTACACGATCAAAATCACATCACTTCATTGGTGTGACATCAGAGGGGGGTAGAGCATGCTTCAAACAGGAAGCTCACCCTGCAAAACACAGTGACATAGCTTTCTTTCTGTTTTGATGTTATAAAATTGTAAAATATCGCACTGTGCCAAATGTTGATTTAAATGTGCATATTATGTAGTACTGCATGAAAATTCATAAAGAAGTTGCAAATATTATGTTTTGATTTTGTAATTCAGTCTTTTGTTATTGTCCCGCTTTACCAACCATAGCTAGCTAAAGTAGGACGGCATGGAGTAACTAAAGTGGGACAGCATGGAGTAGCTAAAGTGGGACAGCATGGAGTAGCTAAAGTGGGACAGCATGGAGTAGCTAAAGTGGGACAGCATGGAGTAGCTAAAGTGGGACAGCATGGAGTAGCTAAAGTGGGACAGCATGGAGTAGCTAAAGTGGGACAGCATGGAGTAGCTAAAGTGGGACAGCATGGAGTAGCTAAAGTGGGAAAGCATGGAGTAGCTAAAGTGGGACAGTATGGAGTAACTAAAGTGGGACAGCATGGAGTAACTAAAGTGGGACAGCATGGAGTAACTAAAGTGGGACAGTATGGAGTAACTAAAGTGGGACAGCATGGAGTAGCTAAAGTGGGACAGTATGGAGTAACTAAAGTGGGACAGCATGGAGTAACTAAAGTGGGACAGCATGGAGTAGCTAAAGTGGGACAGTATGGAGTAGCTAAAGTGGGACCGTATGGAGTAGCTAAAGTGGGACAGTATGGAGTAGCTAAAGTGGGACAGTATGGAGTAGCTAAAGTGGGACCGTATGGAGTAGCTAAAGTGGGACAGCATGGAGTAACTAAAGTGGGACAGCATGGAGTAGCTAAAGTGGGACAGTCTTATAGGCTTTTCCAATGGAGGAAAGATATCAAGTTTACATTATGGACCTCCTGTACTGGTTAGGTAGGGCTCTGGTTATTGTAGTACTAAATCCTGTAAAAAAAATTGTAGTATTGTTAATTGAGTGTATTCAGATAAAGTGGAAAACTTTTTGCATTTTGGAAACTAGGACACCATTATTATAGTCCTAATTGTACCCCAATGGGCTAATAGCCCAGCACATGATGTAGTTCAGGAATCTACACTTGTTTCATAGTCATACAAAATGTTGTCATTGGGGTACAATTAGGACCATAATAATGGTGTCGCAGTTTATCTAAACTGCTGTCCAGGCTATCACAAATGCGAGAAAGAATTGTATTTGACTCCGTGTAGACAAAATGGGTGTGTCATGCATCCTGTTAATATATCAACAAAGAAAATGTGTGTGTGATTTTAGAAACATCTTGAGGATTTCAGAAATGTATCATGTGTTGGGTTTATATGTTGGATAGATGTCGAGACAGAAAATGCAAGAAGTGTCCCACTTCCTCTCGTACATTTTTTTGTTTCGTTTTCTGGCCTTGTGAGTAAGGGTTTTGAGTAGTCACTGGGTTTGGACATTTTAGGTGGACCTGGCAACCCTGCTAAACTGGTAGACCGCAGGGAAAAGAACACCCGATTTACCTGTCAAGCAAAAACAAAGCCACTTCGGCATCTGTAGGCATAGATTTCTCCTCCTTGAGGTTCCTCCATCTGGTAAAAGCTTCTCCGATATTAATCCGATTTCTGGATTTGTCCTTTAATTTTCTCCACTCAGAATCTCGATCGGGTTTCTTCTTCAGTGGTAAAAAGGGTGTAAAGATTATATTATTATTGGCCATGATTGGGCGCAATAGAGGCACTATTTAAAACGAAATCGAATGTACTAGGGTATGGTGTAACGTTGGCTTTCCTTACAAATCTCAGCGTTCCACCATTGTTTCCACCACGGAAATGACCTAATATTTACGTATTCCCGGGCCCCCTTTCTTCAGTAGGGTTTAAGGAAGATTGGCATCCAAACAGCGCATTACCGCCGCCTACTGTGCTGGAGTGTGGGCCAGAGACAGTAAGGAACTAAATCCTACCTGCCAGTCCTGTTTCTCTTGGGATACTGTCTGAATCCAAAATTACCCCCTTCCCTCGCCCCTCCATTTGCGAGTTCACACGTGCCTCCGACATTTACATTAGTGTCCCAAAACTGAGGGAGTGAAAATTATAGTTTCAAAATACTGGCAGTACATCCACCTTCCTGATGGATGCTGTATTGACCAAGCAGGCAATGGGAGACAACTAAGTAGGGTGCAAATATTAGGGGGTTTATTTTCCCAAACTTGAAATTGTTTACAAAGAGAAGACAAAAACCATAGTGCATAAAAAGTACTTAAAAGGTCTTTAAATGAATGAAAGTAAAAGTGTTCTAACAACTCAAACATAGATAAGTGTATAACTGAGGTCTACACAGCAGAACCAACTTCTTCTTCAAGGTTTATTGGCAGACTAGTTTCAATGTCACATGCACAATGAAGTGTCTTTCTTGCAAGCTCTAACCCCAACAATGCAGTAGTCAATAACAAATGTAATACTGAATATAACAAGGTAGAACAAAAACATGAGAAATAAGAACACGAAAAAGTAAGCAAGCAGTTCCAGTACCATATTTACACTGTGCAGGGACACTGTAGTGATAGGTAGATGTGTATAGGGTTAAGGTGACAAGGCATCGGGATATAAGAAACAGTCGCAGCAGCACATATGATTGTATGTGAGCGGGTGTGAGTAGTCAGTATAAATGTATATGCATATTATGTGTGTGTGTGAGTGAATGGAGTGAGTGTGTAGGGCCCTCTGAGTGTGCAGAAATCAAATACAAGGGTCAATTCAGTCTGTTAGCCATTTAGTTAGCTATTTAGCAGTCTTATGGCTTGGGGATAGAAGCTATTCAGGAGCCTGTTGGTGTCAGACTTCATGTACCGGCACAGCTTGCCATGTGGAAACAGAGAGAACAGTCTATGACTTGGGTGGCTGTAGTCTAACCTATAAGGTGTATTGCCGCCACTTACTGTGCGGGGTGGTAAAGTATCCCCCCAAAACGTTTTGGATGAAAATATTCATACTAACTACCAAAAACTAAATTAACACTATTTCTTCTGTTAAAATCAGTCAAAATGTGATCCCTACACAGGCTCGGGAGCCTGGGAGGGCCGTACTTCTTCTGTCTTTCAGGCCCAGAACCTTTTCTGCCACAGCCACAATGACGTCCAATTTCCTGATTTATTTGACACTTGAAACTCCAAGAGCACACAGAATATAAAAGAGAATGGCCAGTTCCAAATATGAGGGAGGGAGGCTACAAAGATACACATTTAAAAAAATCAAGGATCTATTCCCAACATTTTTTTGCAGAAACATGATTTTAAGCATAAATATCATTAACGTAATTTGTTTAAATATATTCATTTTAAATAGAAAACGCTAGCATATCATGTTAAACTGGAGAATCCAGTTAAAATTTTATGTTAATCGACACCCCTCTATTTCAGGAAAATACGAGGGTCCAATTGGCAGCAGTGCAACAATGCTGCAGATAAGGCACCAGAAACGTGCTGCAAAATCTCAAATGGTAAAACGCATCAATAATTATTAGATTAAAATGCTACAAATATAAATCTACGGGTGTGCACTTAGAATTAGTGTATGCAACAATTCAATAAAGGTGTATCTTTGATATTTGAAATAAAAACCATGTGGTCATTATTTGATTGGACACTAAATGTCTGGTGCAAATGAATGTTAAAGTGCAAAGGATAGGGAGATTTAGCTATGGCTACATGTGGGCGTCACAGACACCTTGCTAATATTACAAATGCTTTTTTTGGGCTGGAACATGTTGTTGAATTGTATGTTTTAATTCTGTAATGTATAGATTGTTGCTGCCTTCTTGGCCAGGTCTCCCTTGAAAAAAAGAGACTCTGGGTCTCAATGGGCTTTTCCTGGTTAAATAAAAGCTATAAAATAGTAATGACTTATTATGACAGCCGTCTGTGTCCGAGCCTTGTAAAAATGGCCTCACCTGTCTCTTCCTCCCTGACTTTCCTATTTACTTAGAATAGATGCCTGCCTTTAGCATCTCTGTTCTACTGTCCAAATCATTCCCTTAGCCACCACTGTCCAAATCATTCCCTTAGCCACCACTGTCCAAATCATTCCCTTAGCTACCACTGTCCAATTCATTCCCTTAGCTACCACTGTCCAATTCATTCCCTTAGCCACCACTGTCCAATTCATTCCCTTAGCCACCACTGTCCAAATCATTCCCTTAGCCTCTGCCTTGCCCATTGGCACCGCCACATCCACTACCTCTCTCAGGGGTATTCAAGGACAAGTCAGGTTAAGAACAAATTCTTATTTTCAGAAGCAGAACGACAGATTTGTACCTTGTCAGCTCAGGGATTCGATCTTGCAACCTTTCAGTTACTAGTCCACCGCTCTAACCACTAGGCTACCTGCTTCATTCATCACGGTATCTCAGTGCATTCAAATTTCCATCGATAAAATGCCATTTCTTTCGTTTGTCAGTAGCTCATGCCTGCCCCTACCATAAACAATCTGTACATAAAGTAGAGAATCCCACACATGCACAGAAGCTTCGGGACCTTTAGCTGTCGGGAAGAGGGTTCCAGAAAAATCGGATCTGCAGCAATTTCGTTAGTTAAACGGAGTGGCGAATGCTGCTTGTTTAATAAAGTTAGATCAAAGCTTAAGCAATGTCTGCCAGATCACATAGTTATGGGATTGTACATAACCAAATATAATAGCATAACGTTACTGTAAGACAAAACACCACTGCATTAATGAGATTTTAGGATGATTGTGCGAATGGTCGCATTTCTCTCCTGCCGCCAAAACTCAACAGCGTTGTGCCAAAATGTGCTTTGAAATAAAACAGGCAGGCCTATGCAAGTAGCCACCCTCTGCTCTAAAATTCGCTCCCAGTACATCATTCAAAACAACACTGTACATAACTCAAAAGATCTATAAAACATATATTTAGTTTTTTAAATACACAAAGAAGTGTATAACGAAACGTGCCAAACGTGATTTAGATCCTCAGCTCTGGGGAAGAGGCCAAAGGGGAGTGCCGAAACGAGGATGGTTACCTTCGGATCCACAGCCGTTACCTATAAACAAATAACATTGTTATGAATCGATCCATTTTTGCAAATGTCTTGTCTTTTGAGTAGGCCAATGTATATTTCAATGAAGCCTGCAGAACCAACTTTACCTGTCCAAAAGTAGACATGCTAAATCAACATAACTCTTCAGCTCCTGAATGGTAACTTTACAGTAGAATATGGTAGTTAGCTAGAATGACTGAAAGTTGAGGCTTACGCATTACCGGTCAGGAGACAGCATGCCAGGCTTTTCCATGTTTGCTGTTCTCTCCACTGTGAAAAAAACACATGTCGGACTGCGACGTTGGATCAAAACAAAAGTGACATAAGTCAATTATTTGGAGTAATGAGAATGATTGTGACTGTTTTTGTTCAAATAAATGCTCTGCTTCCCAATAAAAACTAGTTAGAACAATCTGCCATATTTTATGGAAAAGAGTTTTCAGTGATGATCTTGTCACCATAGAGTACAGAAACAGTGTCATTTTAAAGACAACGTCACATTTAATGAACATTGGCCAGGTTGTACCATACATTTGTGTATTGGTAAAAAAAACAACCTCAAGGACTGGTGTCCCAGAAACAGATTACGCAATTGAAAGCATGTCCATTGAACTGCATTTTAGTTCAGGACTAGGTTCAATCATATTCTGGGAAACTGGAACAGTTCAAAGTCAGAACTTGAGGATAACAAATTCTAGTGTCGGGAGATGTTTTCTGCTCTTAGTGTTGATTCATATTCACTAGGAACGAATCAGAATAAAACAGGCCAAAACAGAGAGGCACTACCTGAACTTTTCTTTTAAGGTTGCAAAACATTTTGGTGTATACTAATGAATACATCCTTGGCCTTTCTGTCCACCCAGCTCTCCTACAGCAGTGCCTAGCCTGTCCCGTAGGCCTCTGCTAGTGACTACCTCCCTCTCCCTCGGTCTTTACCTCTCCCCCTTCACTACTCCCCATCTTCTCCTCCTCCAGGTCAGAGTCACTCTCTCACTGCCTCTACTTCTTCAGGATCATCATCCTTGCACTGGCGCTTCCTCTGTTTCTCCTCCACTCTCTTTGATCACTCTCCTCCAACCCACATCTCCCACTCAGTCCAGAAGGTAAGCTCCACCTGCTGCCGAGGCTTCCTCTGTCCAATCTCCCCTCGCTCCTGCCCAGTCCTGCCATCTGTTTTCCTCTCTCCCTGACCCCCAACTCCTGTGCCATCATCAGGGTCCAGCCCTGAGTCTGGGCTGTGGTAGCGTCTGACGTGGTTCTTGAGGCTGACGTTGTGGTTGAAGCTCTTGTCGCAGCGCTGGCATTGGAAGGGACTCTCCCCAGTGTGGACGCGCAGGTAGGACTTCAGCTGGCTGGCTTGGGCAAAGGCACAGGGAAGGGCAACACGGACCATGTAAATACAATATGTCTGATTTAAATAAAAATGTAAAGCATTGTTTAAAAAATATATATTTATAGTAAATTTCCCTCTTCAAAATAGGAGTTTAAAAAAGTAACTAATTAGTATTGCATACCTGGCACTTGAAGGGTTTGTCGTCACTGTGGGACAGCTCATAACTCTTTAGGCGGTGACCTTTGTCGAATTCCTTGTAACATGTATGACAGATGTGTTTCTTGAGCACATCTGAGAGTCTTAAGCAGACTCATCCAAACCAGTCTCTCCTGCAGCCTGCTGTAATTGCCTTCCTCTGCTTCTCACTTTCCCCCTACCCCTTCCTCTACTTCTTCCTCTGATTCTCCCTTTCCTTCCACCTGATTCTCCCTTTCCTTCCACCTGATTCTCCCTTTCCTTCCCCCTACCCCTTCCTCTACTTCTTCCTCTGATTCTCCCTTTCCTTCCCCCTACCCCTTCCTCTACTTCTTCCTCTGATTCTCCCTTTCCTTCCCCCTACCCCTTCCTCTACTTCTTCCTCTGAGTCTCCCTTTCCTTCCCCCTACCCCTTCCTCTACTTCTTCCTCTGATTCTCCCTTTCCTTCCCCTACCCCTTCCTCTACTTCTTCCTCTGATTCTCCCTTTCCTTCCACCTGATTCTCCCTTTCCTTCCCCCTACCCCTTCCTCTACTTCTTCCTCTGATTCTCCCTTTCCTTCCACCTGATTCTCCCTTTCCTTCCCCCTACCCCTTCCTCTACTTCTTCCTCTGATTCTCCCTTTCCTTCCCCCTACCCCTTCCTCTACTTCTTCCCCTGATTCTCCCTTTCCTTCCTCCTGATTCTCCCTTTCCTTCCCCTACCCCTTCCTCTGATTCTCCCTTTCCTTCCCCCTACCCCTTCCTCTACTTCTTCCTCTGATTCTCCCTTTCCTTCCACCTGATTCTCCCTTTCCTTCCCCCTACCTCTTCCTCTGCTTCTCACTTTCCCCCTACCCCTTCCCCTGATTCTCCCTTTCCTTCCCCCTACCCCTTCCTCTACTTCTTCCCCTGATTCTCCCTTTCCTTCCCACTTAACCCTTCCTCTGATTCTCCCTTTCCTTCCCCCTACCCCTTCCTCTGATTCTCCCTTTCCTTCCCCCTACTTCTTCCCCTGATTCTCCCTTTCCTTCCCCCTACCCCTTCCTCTGATTCTCCCTTTCCTTCCCCCTACCTCTTCCTCTGCTTCTCACTTTCCCCCTACCCCTTCCCCTGATTCTCCCTTTCCTTCCCCCTACCCCTTCCTCTACTTCTTCCCCTGATTCTCCCTTTCCTTCCCCCTACCCCTTCCTCTACTTCTTCCCCTGATTCTCCCTTTCCTTCCCCCTACCCCTTCCTCTACTTCTTCCCCTGATTCTCCCTTTCCTTCCCCCTACCCCTTCCTCTGATTCTCCCTTTCCTTCCCCCTACCCCTTCCTCTACTTCTTCCCCTGATTCTCCCTTTCCTTCCCCCTACCCCTTCCTCTACTTCTTCCCCTGATTCTCCCTTTCCTTCCCCCTACCCCTTCCCCTGATTCTCCCTTTCCTTCCCCCTACCCCTTCCTCTACTTCTTCCCCTGATTCTCCCTTTCCTTCCCCCTACCCCTTCCTCTGATTCTCCCTTTCCTTCCCCCTACCCCTTCCTCTACTTCTTCCCCTGATTCTCCCTTTCCTTCCCCCTACCTCTTCCTCTGCTTCTCCCTCTACTACTTGTTGCGCTCTCCTCCTCTCGGTCAAATTCAGAGTCACTCTCTCTCAGTCCCTCATCCTCCTCCTTCTCTGGGTCAAAGTCAGAGTCACTCTCTCTTTGGCCATCTTCCTCATCTGTTTCCTTCTCCTCACCCTCCAGCTCACACCCATCTGCAGCGACCTCAGTCTTCTCTCCTCTGTCTATCTGAGAGGTAGGGCTTTCAGAGTTCTCAGGCTCTATAGAGTATATTGTCAACTCAATAGAGGCCCGCTGCTCAGCACCATTCTCCGGTTGTTCACCTCCTAGGGACTTTTCTCTCCTCTCCTCTCTATCATCATTCTCCTGTAAGGACAGACTATTTTCATCCTGACTTCGTGCACTGTCCATCTCACTTTCCAACACCACCTCAGTCACTTTCTTGATCTCCTCAGCTCCTTTGTTCCCCTCCTTCTTCCACCTCACCAATGACGAGCCACTTCCCCCTGTTCTTGGTGGCTGGTCTACAGTCACCTCCATTTCCAGAGAGCCGGTCAGCTCCAGGGCCTCGTGTGTCCTCAGATGGCAGAAGCACATGCACCTCAGCCACCTTAGCAAGGCATACACCATTATTGGAGTGATAATTCTGTCAGAGCTATAGATACCACAGAATACAAACAACTGAAGTTAGTTAGTTACCTCACAATATCAACCTTTAATCCTGAAATACCAACCTGGGTGTTCTGTGGCTCTTCCCCATTTCCTCTGTGTGTTGTCTGGAAAACAGACTGGTTGCTTGCCCATGTCCTGAAGTGGTTGCAGCTACGGCAGTGGTGGGTTACAGAGAAGCACGTCCTGTCACTCTGCGTCTGGATCACACTCACAGCTGTACTGCTCACACCGCTGAAACAGCTGCAGCAGGCAGTTGATGTCCATGATAATATCTTCTGGGGAGGGAGGGGGGCAACAGGTTGTGGGGGGGGGTCAAATTTGGAAAAAAAGGGGTCATTTCCTGCCACTTGGCTCTTGCAAATTCATATACATTAGCATATTTGGAAGAGACCGATGGAATGTTCCTCAGTCCTTCGCATCATCACACAATCTTATCGTCTAGGAACATGCCTGGATTAAAATACACTAAATTACCAAAAGTGTGTGGACACCTGCTTGTTTAACATCTCATTCCAAAATCATGGTCATTCATATGGAGTTAGTCCCCCTTTGCTGCTATAGCCGCCTTTACTCTTGGAACATTGGAACATTGCTGCAGGGACTTGCTTCCATTCAGCCACAAGAGCATTAGTGAGGTTAGGTACTGATGTTGGCCGATTACATCTGGCTCGCAGTCGGCGTTCCAATTCATCCCAAAGGTGTTTGATGGGGTTCAGTTCAGGGCTCTGTGCAGGCCAGTCAAGTTCTTCCACAGCAATTGACAAACCAAAACGCTTTGTGCATGGTGGCATTGTTATGCTGAAACAGGTAAGGGCCTTCCCCAAACTGTTGACACAAAGTTGGAAGCACAGAATTATTTAGAATGATATTGTATGCTGTAGAGTTAAGATTTCCCTTCACTGGAACTATAGGGCCTAACCCTAAAAAACAACAAACCTTACAGATGGCGCTATGCATTGGGGGTAGGTAGCATTCTCCTGGAATCCGCCAAACCCAGATCAAATCAAAATCAAATCAAATGTATTTATATAGCCCTTCTTACATCAGCTGATATCTCAAAGTGCTGTACAGAAACCCAGCTTAAAACCCCAAACAGCAAGCAATGCAGTTGTAGAAGCACGGTGGCTAGGAAAAACTCCCTAGAAAGGCCAAAACCTAGGAAGAAACCTAGAGAGGAACCAGGCTATGTGGGGTGGCAAGTCCTCTTCTGGCTGTGCCGGGTGGAGATTATAACAGAACATGGTCAAGATGTTCAAATATTCATAAATGACCAGCATGGTCAAATAATAATAATCACAGGCAGAACAGTTGAAACTGGATCAGCAGCACGGCCAGGTGGACTGGGGACAGCAAGGAGTCATCATGTCAGGTAGTCCTGAGGCATGGTCCTAGGTCTCAGGTCCTCCGAGAGAGAGAGAGAAAGAAAGAGAGAAAGAGAGAATTAGAGAGAGCATACTTAAATTCACACAGGACACCGGATAGGACAGGAGAAGTACTCCAGATATAACAAACTGACCCTAGCCCCCCGACACAAACTACTGCAGCATAAATACTGGAGACTGAGACAGGAGCGGTCAGGAGACACTGTGGCCCCATCCGATGACACCCCCAGACAGGGCCAAACAGGAAGGATATAACCCCACCCACTTTGCCAAAGCACAGCCCCCACACCACTAGAGGGATATCTTCAACCACCAACGTACTATCCTGAGACAAGGCCGAGTATAGCTCACAAAGATCTCCGCCACGGCACAACCCAAGGGGGGGGCGCCAACCCAGACAGGAAGATCACATCAGTGACTCAACCACTCAAGTGACGCACCCCTCCTAGGGACGGTATGAAAGAGCCCTAGAAAGCCAGTGACTCAGCCCCTGTAATACGGTTAGAGGCAGAGAATTCCAGTGGAAAGAGGGGAACCGGCCAGGCAGAGACAGCAAGGGCGATTCGTTGCTCCAGAGCCTTTCCATTCACCTACACACTCCTGGGGCAGACTACACTCAATCATATGACCCACTGAAGAGATGAGTCTTCAGTAAACACTTAAAGGTTGAGACCGAGTTTGCGTCTCTCACATGGGTAGGCAGACCATTCCATAAAACTGGAGCTCTATAGGAGAAAGCCCTGATCAAATTTTTTGGTTCTAGTCAGGATTCTAGCAGCCGTATTTAGCACTAACTGAAGTTTATTTAGTGCTTTATCCGGGTAGACGGGAAGTAGAGCATTGCAGTAGTCTAACCTAGAAGTGACAGTGGCATAAATTAATTTTTCTGCATCATTTTTGGATAGAAAGTTTCTGATTTTTACAATGTTACGTAGATGGAAAAAAGCTGTCCTTGAAACAGTCTTGATATGTTCTATAAAAGAGAGATCAGGGTCCAGAGTAACGCTGAGGTCCTTTACAGTTTTATTTGAGACGACTGTACAACCATTAAGATTAATTGTCAGATTCAACAGAAGATCTCTTTGTTTCTTGGGACCTCTAACAAGCATCTCTGTTTTGTCCATCCACTTCCTTATGTCTGAAACACATGCTTCTAGTGAGGGCAATTTTGGGGCTTCACCAGGTTTCATTGAAATGTACAGCTGTGTGTCATCCGCATAGCAGTGAAAGTTAACATTATGTTTTCGAATGACATCCCCAAGAGGTAAAATATATAGTGAAAACAATAGTGGTCCTAAAACGGAACCTTGAGGAACACCGAAATTTACAGTTGATTTGTCAGAGGACAAACCATTCACAGAGACAAACTGATATCTTTCCGACAGATAAGATCTAAACCAGGCCAGAACTTGTCCGTGTAAACCAATTTGGGTTTCCAATCTCTCCAAAAGAATGTGGTGATCGATGGTATCAAAAGCAGCACTAAGGTCTAGGAGCACAAGGACAGATGCAGAGCCTCGGTCTGATGCCATTAAAATGTTATTTACCACCTTCACAAGTGCAGTCTCAGTGCTATGATGGGGTCTAAAACCAGACTGAAGCATTTCGTATACATTGTTTGTCTTCAGGAAGGCAGTGAGTTGCTGCGCAACAGCCTTTTCTAAAAGTTTTGAGAGGAATAGTAGATTCGATATAGGCCGATAGTTTTTTAAATATTTTCTGGGTCAAGGTTTGGCTTTTTCAAGAGAGGCTTTATTACTGCCACTTTTAGTGAGTTTGGTACACATCCGGTGGATAGAGAGCCGTTTATTATGTTCAACATAGGAGGGCCAAGCACAGGAAGCAGCTCTTTCAGTAGTTTAGTTGGAATAGGGTCCAGTATGCAGCTTGAAGGTTTAGAGGCCATGATTATTTTCATCATTGTGTCAAGAGATATAGTACTAAAACACTTGAGCGTCTCTCTTGACCCTAGGTCCTGGCAGAGTTGTGCAGACTCAGGACAACTGAGCTTTGAAGGAATACGCAGATTTAAAGAGGAGTCCGTAATTTGCTTTCTAATAATCATGATCTTTTCCTCAAAGAAGTTCATGAATTTATTACTTCGAAAGTGAAAGCCATCCTCTCTTGCGGAATGCTGCTTTTTAGTTAGCTTTGCGACAGTATCAAAAAGGAATTTCGGATTGTTCTTATTTTCCTCAATTAAGTTGGGAAAATAGGATGATCGAGCAGCAGTGAGGGCTCTTCGGTACTGCACGGTACTGTCTTTCCAAGCTAGTCGGAAGACTTCCAGTTTGGTGTGGTGCCATTTCCGTTCCAATTTTCTGGAAGCTTGCTTCAGAGCTCGGGTATTTTCTGTGTACCAGGGAGCTAGTTTCTTATGAGAAATGTTTTTCGTTTTTAGGGGTACTACCGCATCTAGAGTATTGCGCAAGGTTAAATTGAGTTCCTCAGTTAGGTGGTTAACTGATTTTTGTCCACTGGCGTCCTTGGGTAGACAGAGGGAGTCTGGAAGGACATCAAGGAATCTTTGTGTTGTCTGTGAATTTATAGCACGACTTTTGATGTTCCTTGGTTGGGGTCTGAGCAGATTATTTGTTGCAATTACAAACATAATAAAATGGTGGTCCGATAGTCCAGGATTATGAGGAAAAACATTAAGATCCACAACATTTATTCCATGGGACAAAACTAGGTCCAGAGTATGACTGTGACAGTGAGTGGGTCCTGAGACATGTTGGACAAAACCCACTGAGTCGATGATGGCTCTGAAAGCCATCATTTTGGAGTGGGTCTGTGGATTTTCCATGTGAATATTAAAGTCACCAAAGATTAGAATATTATCTGCTATGACTGCAAGGTCCGATAGGACTCAGGGAACTCAATGAGGAATGCTGCATATGGCCCAAGAGGCCTGTAACCAGTAGCTATAAAAAAAGATTGAGTAGGCTGCATAGATTTCATGACTAGAAGCTCAAAAGACGAAAACGTCATTTTTTTTGTTGTAAATTGACATTTGCTATCGGAAATGTTAGCAACACCTCCACCTTTGCGGGATACACAGGGGATATGGTCACCTGTGTAGCCAGGAGGTGAGGCCTCATTTAACACAGTAAATTCATCAGGCTTAAGCCATGTTTCAGTCAGGCCAATCACATCAAGATTATGATCAGTGATTAGTTCATTGACTCTACTTGCCTTTGAAGTAAGGGATCTAACATTAAGTAGCCCTATTTTGAGATGTGAGGTATCATGATCTCTTTCAATAATGACAGGAAAGGAGGAGGTCTTTATCCTCGTGAGATTGCTAAGGCGAACACCGCCATGTTTAGTTTTGCCCAACCTAGGTCGAGGCACAGACACGGTCTCAATGGTGATAGCTGAGCTGACTACACTGACTGTGCTAGTGGCAGACTCCACTATGCTGGCAGGCTGGCTAACAGCCTGCTGCCTGGCCTGCACCCTATTTCATTGTGGAGCTAGAGGAGTTAGAGCCCTGTCTATGTTGGTAGATAAGATGAGAGCACCCCTCCAGCTTGGATGGAGTCCGTCACTCCTCAGCAGGTCAGGCTTGGTCCTGTTTGTGGGTGAGTCCCAGAAAGAGGGCCAATTATCGACAAATTCTATCTTTTGGGAGGGGCAGAAAACAGTTTTCAACCAGCGATTGAGATTCATCCGTCGGACTGCCAGATGGTGAAGCATGATTCATCACTCCAGAGAAGGCATTTCCACTGCTCCAGAGTCCAATGGCAGCGAGCTTTACACCACTCCTGCCTGCGTATGGCATTGCGCACGGTGATCTTAGGCTTCTGTGCGGCTGCTCGGCCACGGAAACCCATTTCATGACGATCCCGATGAACAGTAATTGTGCTGACGTTCCTTCCAGAGGCAGTTTGGAACTTGGTAGTGAGTGTTGCAGAGGACAGACTATTTTTACGCGCTTCAGCACTCACAGTCCCGTTCTGTGAGCGTGTGTGGCCTACTTGCACAGTGCCGTTCTGTGAGCGTGTGTGGCCTACTTGCACAGTGCCGTTCTTCACTTGAAGCATTTCTGGATCCAGCTGGTGACACGCATGCCTTGGTGCATGTTGCTGTATAGCTCCCCTGTTGTTCAATACCATGGGGCCTCCTGCTCTCCTTACTGCCTCTGCATAAGAGACAGACTGAACTGCCCTGAATCTCGTCCACCTCCATCTCTTTCACCCTATTTGGGCATTCCAATGATGTCATGTTCTCCTCCACAGTAACAACCCTTTATTCCTTTGCAATTCTTCCTTCCATCTGCAGACACTCCATCAGGGATGGGTAACTCCAGTCCTCAGAGGGGCCTGATTGGTGCCACACTTTTGCCCCAGCTCTCTCACACACACACCACACACACACACACACACACACACACACACACACACACACACACACACACACACACACACACACACACACACACACACACACACACACACACACACACACACACACACTCCAATAATCAACTAATCATGATCTTCAGTTTAGAATGCAATTAATTTAAATCAGCTGTGTTTACTAGGGATTGGGAAAAAAATGTGACACCAGAGCTCACTAAAAATAAGCCAGTGTGTAGAACAATACCCAAATATGCTAAGTAGGCTATTGTATATTTATACCATTTGAGTACCCATTTAGGATACATCACCATGAATAGAAGGACAGTATCCATATCAGGGACCTGATGAAATTCTGTTACCTTATTATGTTACTCCACTTCACATACTGTAGTTCAATAACCAAAATATATATTTTTCAAAGTCAACGTGTCATGTCATAGTTGACACCCCATTATTTTCTTAATTCGGAGCAGATATTTAAGAGGTATTTTTAAAGTGGACAAAAAACTGAGGGAGATTATTACCGAAGTTCTGTTACCACACTTTGCATCTGCACAGTTATTCCAGATAATGTGTTTTTGTTAAAATGTCTATGTAAATGGTTAAAAGTAGTCAAATCAAATTGTATTGGTCACATACACATGTTTAGCAGATGTTATTGTGGGTCAAGCTCCAACAGTGCAGTAATATCTAACAAGTAATATCTATCAATTTCACAACAATACACACAAATTTAGGAATGGAATTAAGAATATATAAATATTTGGATGAGCAATGTCAGAACAGCATAGACTAATACGCTAGAATAGAATACGGTATATGAGATGAGTAGGGCAAAATATGTAAACATTTATTAAAGTGACTATTGTTCCAAGTATTAAAGTGGCCAGTGATTTCAAGTCTGAATATAGGGCAGCAGCCTCTAAGGTGCTAGTGATGGCTATTTAACAGTCTGATGGCCTTGAGACAGAAGCTGCTTTTCAGTCTCTCGGTCCCAGCTTTGATGCACCTGTACTGACCTCGGCTTCTAGATGATAGCGGTGTGAACAGGCAGTGGCTTGGGTGGTCTAGGTGTCCTGGAGGGCAGGTAGGTTGACCCCAGTGATGCGTTGGGTAGACGCACCACCCTCTGGGGAGCCCTGTGGTTGCTGGCGATGTAGTTGCCATACCAGGCGGTGATACAGCCTGACAGGTTGCTCTCAATTATGCATCTGTAACGTTTGTGAGGGATTCAGGTACCAAGCCAAATTTCCTCAGCCTCCTGAGATTGAAGAGGCACTGTTGCGCCTTCCTCACCACAATGCCTGTGTGGGTGGACCATTTCAGTTTGTCTGTGATGTGTACGCCGAGGAATTTGAAGCATTCCACCTTCTCCACTGCGGTCCTGGCAATGTGCATAGGGAGGGGGAGGGTGCTTCCTCAGCTCATTTTGTTTAGTTGACTTTCGGTGAGGGTTATTTTCCTGGCACCACATTCCCAGAGCCCTCACCTCCTCCCTGTAGGCTGTCTCACCATTGTTGGTAATCAGGCCTACTACTGTTGTGTCGTCTGCAAACTTGATGATTGAGTTAGAGGCATGCGTGGCCACGCAGTCTTGGGTGAACAAGGAATACAGTAGGCGGCTGAGCACGCACCCTTGTGGGGCCTCTCTTCAGGATCAGCGAAGTGGAGGTGTTGTTTCCTACCTTCACCACTTGAGGGTAGCCCGTCAGGAAGTCCAGGACCCAGTTGCACAGGTTCAGACCCAAGGCCCCAAGCTTTCTTTCCCAATATTTCTTTACAGACTAATACACTTAAAACAAATAACCAAACCGAAAAGTGCAGATATTACTAGTGCCTCCCCCGCGATCAAACCGCCATAAAATAAAAACGCAGCCTCACGTGAACATTGACAGCTGCCTTGAAGGACAAAAATCAAATAAATGCTACTGGGATCAGTGAAATGCAGGCTAAACTGACAACGGAGTGAAGAGCAGAAACCTCAACTAGCAAGTCGCAGCAATGAAGATGTGTGTGCTCGTTCACGCGTAGGAGGGAGAGAGAATTTTACGCGCCATCATTAAAATGAAACACTTAAATTTACTCGGGTCTGTCCATGGGACTTGTTGTCCTGCTTCTTGGATGCTGATCGAATTATTGTAGGTTTTAAAGCGGTCTCTGGTGGTGCAGGATTACTGAGGTATACAATTAACGGATGCTTCTGGGAGTCAGCCATGTTGACAGACGTCTAAGTATAGGGATAGTTAAAGGACTCATTCAAAGATATTTATAAATAATCCCTTTCTCGCTGTGACTCAGCTGAGTCTTCTTCTATGTCAAGGCGGTCCGCAAACAATCGTTTAAGTGCATGCCGCCTTACTACTTGCAAAAATAACTAAAGAAGTCCTGGATGCAATCATTGATGAAACACAGTCTGGCTTCATGAGGAACAGACATATTTCTAACAATGTCAGACTAGTATTAGACATACTTGACTACTCAGACCTAATAACTGAGGATAGCTTCATATTATTTTTTTGATTTTTATAAAGCATTTGACACAGTAGAGCATCAGTTTCTCTTCCACTCCCTTGAGAGACTTGGCTTTGGGAGTTTTTTCTGTAAGGCTATTAAGACTCTCTATGCAAACTGTGACAGCTCTATCAAATTGAAATATGGCACCTCACCTAGATTTGAGTTAAAGAGAGGAATTAGGCAAAGTTGTCCTCTCTCTCCATACCTGTTTTTATTAATCACCCAACTTCTTGCAAATTCTTTAAATAATAGTCCTGTACAAGGTATTTCCATAGCTGGTAAAGAAATTATTATAAGCCAGCTGGCTGACGATACTGCACTTTGTTTGAAAGACGCTAACCAAATTCCCATATCGATCAATGTGATACAATCCTTTTCCAAAGCGTCTGGTCTATATCTTAAACATTAATAATGTAATGGATTTCTTCCATTGACGGAGAGGCGGACCAAAGCGCAGCGTGGTTATTTTGATTAATGTTTTAATAAATCACTTCACATGAACAAACTTACAAAAACAAGAAATGTGAAACCCTAAACAGCCCTATCTGGTGCAAAACACAGAGACAGGAACAATCACCCACAAACACACAGTGAAACCCAGGCTACCTAAGTATGATTCTCAATCAGAGACAACTAATTACACCTGCCTCTGATTGAGAACCATACTAGGCCGAAACATAGAAATACCCAAAATATAGAACAAACAAACATAGACTGCCCACCCAACTCACGCCCTGACCATACTAAATCAAGACAAAACAAAGGAAATAAAGGTCAGAACGTGACAAATAAATGTGAACTCATAGCTGTCAAAGATTGTGTGACACCTTCATATTATGGTATTCCAGTAAAAGAAGAACTTACATATTTAGGCATAACCATTACAAAGGATCAGAAGTCTAGAGGCTTACTCAATTTTAACCCTCTTATGAAAAAACCCCAGAAGAAACTAAATCAACGGCTACAGAGGGACTTATCTTTAAAAGGTAGAGTCCTAATAACCAAGGCTGAAGGTATCTCTAGACTAACATATGGTGCTCTATCTGTATATCTTGACAGTAAAATAAGCAAGGAGATAGACCAGATGCTTTTCAACTTTCTGTGGAGAAACCCATTACATTAGGAAAACTGTTGTAATGAACACTTATGAGAATGGCGGACTGAATTTTCTGGACTTTACTACTTTAAATAATACTTTTAAGATCAATTGGATAAAACAATTCCTAGGAAGACCCACTTCTATCTAGAATTTTATTCCTCATCATGTCTTCTCTACTTTTGTTGGCCTTAACTTCATGTTGTTTTGCAATTAAAATATTGACAAAGTTCCAGTGAAACTTTCTGCTTTTCATCGGCAGGTTTTCTTGTCATGGTCCTTAATTTACAAACACAATTTATCCTATCCTATTGGTGAGCCAACTGGTAAATGCAGAGGGTCTTTTACTCAGTTATAAAGAATTCTTATCACTTTACAAGGTCACTTTACAAGGTCCCTAAAGATTTTGCAATTGTTTTAGATGCCATTCCCTCAGGTGTTGCTATGTTATTCAGGAACATGTCAAGACCTGACCCTCAGAGCCT
The DNA here is from genome assembly GCF_036934945.1 of Oncorhynchus masou masou. Lineage (NCBI taxonomy): Eukaryota > Metazoa > Chordata > Actinopteri > Salmoniformes > Salmonidae > Oncorhynchus > Oncorhynchus masou. The sequence goes on along the minus strand of NC_088241.1, from coordinate 687,937 downwards.
ACCTTCTGTTGACCCTGTTGACTCATCAGTAGGAAAGATTTGTTTCTCTTTTGGTCCATTCAACAACAGAGCGATACGATCCTTGTTTCAGCAGGATGTTGTATCTATACCTTATGTCATGCCTTATTGGAATGGATTTATTGATAATATCTGTTGGGAAAAAGTTTGGATGTTGCCACACACATACCTACTTGTTAACAAAATTAAAGAAGTTTCCTTTAAAATTATTCATAAATATTATCCTGCCAACCACTATATGAAGAAGTTTAAGGAAAACATCAACTCAAATGGCTCCTTTTGTAATGACCACCCAGAAACAGTGTTGCATCTTTTTTTGGCATTGCATGCATGTAAGAAAACTGTGGCAAGACATCAGTAGGTTTGTAATCAAATACTTTTTTGCCCCACTGTATCTCTCCTAGAGGCTTCTACCAGTGCCCCCCCTCCTCTACTACCTTTCCCTTAACTCCCTGTCTTCTCCTCTTCCTCCAGGTCAAAGTCAGAATCACTCTCATTCTGACGCTCCTCCTCCTCAGGGTCATAGTTCCACTGTCACCTGCTCCTCCGCTCTCGCACCTTCCTCCCTCCCCACTCTCCCCTTGGTGATAGCGTGTGACGAGGTTCTTGAGGCTGACGTTGTGGTCAAAGCTCTTGACGCAGCGCTGGCATTTGAAGGTCCTCTCCCCAGTGTGGACGTGCAGGTAAGACTTCAGCTGGCTGGCCTGGGCAAAGGAACGCTGACACACCTGACACCTAGCAGGAGCAGAACGTAATGGAAAACATGAACACTTTGCAGTCCACTTTCAGCTGATAATACAAACAAACAAAACATACATTTCAGAGGGAGATGTGTTCAGTATCAAACTAACAGAGTATGCAGTATAAAACACCTACCTGAAAGATTTGTTGTCACTGTGGCTCAGCTCGTGCTTCTCAAGCTTGCTAAGTTGGGGCAATTCCTTGTAGCACGTGTTACAAATGTCTCTTTGACTCATGCTCTCTGAAATGGCGGTTCCATTTCAAGATGTTGTAAAATCCCCAGGGGCATTTGGAGCACCTATAGTGCAACTTTTTGACCTGGTGGTCGTCCTTCTCGTGGGTCTGCTTGTCTTCCCTGGCCTTGAAGTGCTTGAGGCAGAACTTACAGGGGTAGACATGCTCTTGATGGTGAAGCCTCTGGTGATGCTTGAGGCCAGCTTCATCCACGCAGCGCTTCCCACAGACAGAACAGCTTGAACTTGTCTCACACTGGTGCTCCACACTGAGTAACGTTTGAGATGAGGATGCCACAGTCTGGACAGAGAGGCCGTGAGCGTTTGGAGTGCTTTCGACGGACGTGCTCCTCATAACTGTCGAGGTTGTGGAACCGCATGCAGAGTTTGTCAAACCCAACAGGCTTCCCAGGCTGGCCATCACACACACAGCTTCTTGTGTCAGTGTGGAGTGTAGGCTGGCTCGCTCGCTCGCTCCGTCTCTTGCGATCCATCTCTCGCTCGCTCGCTCCGTCTCTTGCGATCCATCTCTCGCTCGCTCGCTCCGTCTCTTGCGATCCATCTCTCGCTCGCTCGCTCCGTCTCTTGCGATCCATCTCTCGCTCGCTCGCTCCGTTTCTTGCGATCCATCTCTTGCTCGCTCGCTCCGTCTCTTGCGATCCATCTCTCGCTCGCTCGCTCCGTCTCTTGCGATCCATCTCTCGCTCGCTCGCTCCGTCTCTTGCGATCCATCTCTCGCTCGCTCGCTCGCTCCGTCTCTTGCGATCCATCTCTCGCTCGCTCGCTCCGTCTCTTGCGGTCCATCTCTCGCTCGCTCGCTCCGTCTCTTGCGGTCCATCTCTCGCTCGCTCGCTCCGTCTCTTGCGATCCATCTCTCGCACGCTCGCTCCGTCTCTTGCGATCCATCTCTCGTCGCTCGCTCCGTCTCTTGCGGTCCATCTCTCGCTCGCTCGCTCCGTCTCTTGCGGTCCATCTCTCGCTCGCTCGCTCCGTCTCTTGCGGTCCATCTCTCGCTCGCTCGGTCCGTCTCTTGCGATCCATCTCTCGCTCGCTCGCTCCGTCTCTTGCGGTCCATCTCTCGCTCGCTTGCTCCGTCTCTTGCGGTCCATCTCTCGCTTGCAGAATCTAAAGTCACCTCCGGCTCCAATGAGGGTTCCCACTCAGCATTAGCCTGCTGCTCCTCTCTGCTGGGCAGTCCCTTCATCTTTCTGTCTCATCTCCTTTCTCCTCCTCTAGGTACAGAGCCCTTTCCTCCCTGTTGGGTGCAGTGTCTGCATCACTGTACTGTAGATCCTCAGTCACCTCCATCACCAGAGAGCCAGTCAGCTCCAGTTCCCCCTTCTCAAACACCATGGCAACCAACAGCTTCTTCTCTTCCTCGCTATAGGAGGCAACACTTCTAGTCCCTGCTTCACAGACCCGTTCCTCTCCATTCTCAGGGAACAACTGTCATCTTTGTGTTCACGCGGCAGGCCCACTGACACTTCACTCACCTAATCAACAGAGATCAGTGTTATTGGCTACATGATGAAGTGTGTGTGTGTTTGATTCATATGCATGCTGAAACCCATCTCATACAGCAGCATCATAACCTGTTCTCCGTGGTTTAACTCATCTGAGCTTCTGGGCTGAATGTTTACGCACTGGTCCTCCTCAATGGACAGACAACATTCTTCAGTGGCACTGCTGCCTGGCGTCTGGCCTATCAACAGTGACTGTGTTAACACCCTTTCCTGACCAACCATGACGTCTGTCCTCGATGGCTCCCTCTTAACACAATAATGAAGAATTAGAAAACATATGTCAGTTTATATGGCTTGCCTACATGTCGTGCATAGAATGCCTATTGATGGGACATAACTTTTAATCTTACTGCTTGACATTTCCATTCTCTAATAATAGTCCCCTGGAAAAATGTTCTGAGCATACTAGTAACTTTCTGAGGTTTTCAGTCGGAGTATTGGCGTCAATGTTCAGGGCAACTTGCCATAGTCTCAATCGGTTGGATCTCTCAATGGAAGTTGGTGAAACATTATCGCTCTGGATAAGAGCGTCTGCTAAATGACTTAAATGTAAATTATATCTGACCCAGTCCTTGTGTTTGTTATGGCAAGTTTTTACAGTACAGTCACGAACCGTATTGGAACAGGCGATAGAAGTCTGTCGATGTAACGCAAGTCTCAGCACACTTAGCTAGCTTGCTAACTTACTTGCTAACGTTGTTCAGTGGTACGGTTGCTGTCTGGCCAATCAACAGTATCGGTTTTAAATCCCTCTCCTGAACAACCATGCTGTCTGACCTTCATGGCTCCGTCTTGTCGACCAATGTGTTTACATACATAATAAAGAAGTAGAAAACACGTATATAACATAGCTAGCTTTAAGCCATAGAAAAAAATTGGGCTAACTAAACTTCAGTAGCAAGCGCCATTTCATTGCATACCAGCTAGCTACAACAGAGATAATGGAGGAATGGAATTTCCATACCGTCTCTGCTACAAAGGCACATAAACAGGACGTGAGGCACAAGCCTGTTCCAGAAATGTGATTTCCAGGCAACCATGTAAATGAAAGCTCCTAGATGCAACCTAGGTTAAAAATAATGACTGTTATTTTCAACCTAGGCTGCAAGCTAGCCCTGCAATTCTTGTGGTGGCCAACAGGGCTTAATAGCAGAGAGACTTATAAGGAGGGCCTCAGAGCTATAGAGGGTGGTGGGGACTTTGTCTGAGTGAGTGAGAGAGAGCTACCCTTTAAAGACTCATTATTTGATCAAATAATGTTATGGGAAACACTGTTAATTATGTTTTCATGCTTAGTGAGCTTTTGCATTGTTAATGAATCACTCATTGTTGATATCTCAATAGTGTGTGTGTGTCATCTTTAGAGATAAGAAGACAGGAACATATAAAATACAGAATATTTCCCTCATTTATCATCATAGATCTACAAATAAAACAGACTGAGCGTAATTTAAAACAATGTTTTATTAAATCATAAATTCAACATCCCAAAAGTGCACAGGGGTTGATATCAAATAAAAAACATTTTAAAAGTCAAGAAAGGTCAATCTAAGGAGAAAACATGTATCATGTTCCTAGTGCAGTAGCTTCTCATAACCTATGGCTTGTGGCTGAATGAGATACAGCTCTCCTCATAATAACCATTTCTAGTCACACCCTGGATACGACTTCATCATCATATTAGTATTTGCTGATGATCTCCTTAGCAAGTGCGATGTAAGCTGTCATGGCATCCTCCTTGGACATACCTAGAAAATAAGAACACAAATACAACATTTACATTTTGTATTTAACCAGGAAAAGCCCATTGAGACCCAGTCTCTTTTCAAGGGAGACCTGGCCAAGGCAGTAACAATCAATACATTACAAAATAAAAGCATACAACAATACAACAACATGATCCAGACTATAAAAAGCACTTACACTCCTCCGTAACAGTCTCCCATCAATAGTTTAAATTCATTCAGTGGCACTAACATATCTAGATGAAGCATGGATTGTAGATTATTCTATGCATCTGGTGCACAAGAAGAGAAGGCAGTCTTGCCTAATACTGTGAATGTCCTGGGGACTTTAAGGAGCAACACCTAGCAGACCAGGAATGGTAACTGCTGGTGGTGAAGGAGACCAGACTACAGAGGGAGTTTACCCAAAAGGGCTTTGCAGATGAACACATACAAATGGATATTTCTGTGCATATAAAGTGAGGTCCAACCCACCATTTGGTACAATTTGCAATGGTGGGTGAGTGACTTGGCATTTGTAATAAAGCCCAAGGATGCATGATAAACAGAGTCCAGTCTCTGTAAGATGGAGGAGGTTGTGAGCATGTACAACAAGTCACCATAATCAATTACAGAGAGAAAAGTGGCCTGAACAAGCTTCTTTCTAGCCATAAGCGGGAAGCAAGCCTTATTACTAAGATAAAAACCCAATTTCAATTTAAGCTTTGTCACAAGATTAACCACATGAACTTTAAAGGACTTTTCATCCAACCAAATACCTGTTTATTTGTAGGAAGACACTTTTCAATGGATAAGCAACCAGATGTGACAATGCTAACCTTCTCTGGCCGAGTTCTAGCTCTGGTAAAGATCATTCATTTAGTTGTTTGTATATTCAAGACCAGTTTGAGGCCATAAAGGGAGGCCTGCAGTGACTGAAAGCAGCCTGGAGCTCTTCAACCAGAGAAGGAGCACGTGAATATATGACTGTATCATCTGCATATAGATGTAACTTTGCTAGTTGCATCCCATTTCCCAAATCATTAATACAAATTGAGAACACAGGAGCTAAAATGGAACCCTGGGGCACACCTCTATTAATCTCAAGAAAGCTAGACTTGTGATTGTCTGTATATAAACATTGTGTTCTGTCAGAAAGATAGTTCCTAAACCAATATACTGCCCATTTACTGAGACCAATGTTTCTGAGTCTAGCTAGCAATAATTCATGGTCAACTGAATCAAAGACCTTTGATTAAAAAAAAGAGCTGTGAGTTCACTAGGGATTCATAGACCTTGGCCAGGATAGGGAGTTTAGAGATAGGACGATAGTTATTAGCATCTGAGGGATCTCCACCCTTTAGCAGTAGGAGGACATAAGCTGATTTCCAAATGCTGGGTATGGAATTGTTCAAGAAAGTCAAGTTGAAAATGTGAGCCACAGATTCAGTAATAATACCAGCTGCTATCTTTTAAGAGGAAGGGGTCCAGGTTGTCTGGACCTGCAGACTTTTTAGTGTCTATAGCCTTTAGTGCTTTATAGACCTCAGTATAAGGAACAGGCTCAAAGTTAACATGTTTCACTAGGGCCTATATCATAGTTGACTGTAACAGAGCTGACAGAGGCCTGGGCCCCACCATTATCAACAACTGAACCAGCAGATATGAAGTGCTTGTTAAAACCCTACAATATGGGCTTTATCCTTCACTTCATTAGAATCCATCATTAATGGTCAGGAAGGCCAGGGGATACATTAGAACCTGACACTGAATTGATTGGCTTCCAGAACTTGGTAGGGTTGTTTAGGTTCTCTGTGACTGCATCTAAATAGTCATCTGATTCGGACTTCCTGATCAATCCTGGGCATTTGTTTCTCAGCGCTCTGAGGGAGGCCCAGTCAACAGAAGCATTTGTATGTCTAACTTGAGCCCAAGAGATCTCTCTTTCTAATTAATTAATTCTGCCAAGTTATCTGAAAACCAGGGATTGTTCCTACCACATTTCTTCACAGGGGTGTGCTTATCACAAATATCATATAAAAATAGTCCCAGGCAGTGTCAACATCGGGAATCAGACTTACTGTCAATATTATGGTACAGATCATGTAAGAACGCTTGCTCATCAAACTGTCTAAAATGTATTTTAAAAATATAACGCGGTTTGGTCACTTTTGTATTTCTAACAAGCAATTGCACAGTAATCACTGACATCATTACAGAGTATCCCAGTCGATGTGTATTTGTGAGTGGTATTCGTTAGAATAGTGTCCAATAGCGTTGATTTGTTAGGTGCTCTGGGATTCGGTCTTGTAGGCGCATTAATTAATTTGAGCGAGATTCAGAGTCACACAGTTCTTTAAAAGAGTCAGATACAGATGTAAGCATGTCCCAGTTCAAATATTTTCAAATAAGGAATTCCGGGTCATTTAGCTTGTGCAGGACATCAGAAAGATAGTTTAGTGCGACTCCCGAAGCCGAGGCGGTCTGTAGCAGCCGACGACGGTGATGTGGGAGTCCTTATATATATATGTTCAATTTAACCGCAAGCAATTCAAAATGTTTGGCTATGGTAATCGAGAGAATTTCAGAGGTGTTAAACTCGGATTTAACATAAATCCCTCGTTCTTTACGAATCCGATCCGTTCTAAAAAACCGTGTACCCATCAATAAAAATCCAGTTATTTGACACAGATTTCTTTAGCCAAGTTTCTGATAAAACCATTACGTCTGCATTTGTCGTTTTGGCCCATATTCTAATCATGTCTATTTTAAAAATATATATATTCTTCTGACATTAACATGCAAGAGGCCAAAACCTGCTCTGTTTTTAAAATAATATGGAGTCGGTAAAGATTGCATGGTATCTACAGGGCCCAGGGTTTGGTCGCACATTACCAGAGATCATCAATAAAAGCACAACAATATATCTCAGTTGCCCAATACGCGAGGACTTGGCGGAGCCAGCACCATTGTCAATAAAACGAACCGAGTTTTTCGACACAGAAAAAAAGTAATTCAATAGTTTGAGATTTTGGAAGTATGCCATCAAGTGTAGGTCCAATTGCGTTTGAGAGTGGTACACATGTAATTGCAGAGAGAGACCAAGATTTTCCCAATGCCCACGGTGCATCAGGTTTTCCAATCCGATAACCGCTTCTCCGCTCCTAGTCGTCAATGCTCACCTGCGCTCACGTAGCAGTCATTGCGCGCAGACAGACACTCTTGACACCGCGAGCTCCAACTCCAGAAAGGTGTAAGAAAAAATAAAGGCCTTCTCTATCCGAAATCTTTGTGTAAGTAAATGTCGTAAAATAGAGACTGAGATATACAAATAATAGTTGTTATATACAGCATCCACCTTCACATAAAAAGTATTTGCTTCTGTAAACAGGACCGGGGTCATTAAAACATAAAAACTCTTAAAACTCTGCTCGCAAGGATCAAAAATACAAACGGACAGACTTATTGGCTACCATCTTGGATTCTTACCACTAAGTCTGGTAACATACATTCAAATTAGAGCAAATTCATCACACATACACACACTCTCCCTCACTCACGCACCCGTGTACATTCAGTTAAAAGTGTTGGTGAATTGTGATTGCAGGCTTCAATGTCAAGTACAATCTCTTGATGGGGGCTTATCATTACCCCTTGCTGTAGCATTCTGTTCACTAAATGTTCATCATTGAGTAGAATGTTCCAAAGACTGAAACAAGGGTATAGGATGGAGGGCTAGTGTGGAGGCGATTCCTTTTTTACATTCTGAGAGAAGACAAAATCTTTTTATTTTACCTTTCCTAGAATCCCAGGCCTCCCACTTGGCTTTTCCCTTCATGTCTAACATGCCTGGCTTGTCTGTGGAGAACAAGAGAGGACAGTATTTAGGACATCAGTGGTGACTGGTAAAAAAAATGAAGAGAAACCAGACCAGATTTAAGGTTAGGCTTTATGTTCTATTGTCCTACCAATACTAGTGTGGGTATCTGATATGGCCATTTTGGAAAGCAGTTTTCTGATATCTGGGAGATGAGCGCCCTATCTACCCAGAATTTGCTAAAATAACTGTTATTCTCTCCATATAATTGTTATGGTCCTTTCACTTGTGTATGTTCTGTACAATGATGTATTTCAATTAGCATGTTTTAAATGGCATAAAGAAAATTCCATACCAATGTTGATGTCTCCAGATATGGCCTGCTTATACAGACCATACATGTCCAGCAACTCCTGGTCTGAAGGTCTGGACTTCACCTTCTTCACATCATCTGCTATTCGCTCAAACTCTGCCTGCATAGAGAGATGGAAGAATGGAGGGAAAGGGACAGATGGGAAAACAATACAGCACAGAAACTCCAGAATGTAACCTAATCTACAGCACTACAGCCTATTACTGCCCACTACTGAGCAGCCAAACAGTGGGTCCTTATTCCATTTAGACCTGTCGATGCCAATTTGTGCGCATGAATAATCTACTTTACACAGATCTCCAATCAAAAAAAAACAGCAAGGCTAAATGGGACAATGGGCACATTCATCTAATCAGAAAGGAAACCCCCAAACTAATTTATGTTCCACATGCAGTTTTAATAAAACAAAAATACTATTTGGTTGTACATTCATTCAATCTGACTACAGTGTAATGTTAAGTTGCCCCAAAACCAACCAGAAGAAGGTTGACACTATAAAATCATCTGGTTGTTTCAACTTTCTTCTTGTTGGTTTTGGGCCAACTTACACTGTAGGAAGATCAAATGTACAACCAAAATAAAAAAGGGGTGTACAGTGCATTCGGAAAGTATTCAGACCCCTTCACTTTTTCCACATTTTGTTAGGTTGCAGCCTTATTCTAAAATTGATGAGGGGTGAAATTATTTAATCACTCTACACACAATACCCCATAATGACAAAGTGAAAACAGGTTTTTAGACATTTTTGCACATTTATAAAAAAATAAAAACAGATATCACATTTCCATAAGTATTCAGACCCTTTACTCAGTGCTTTGTTGAAGCACCTTTGGCAGCGATTACAGTCTTGCGTCTTCTTGGGTATGACACTACAAGCTTGGCACACCTGTATTTATTTAATATTTATTTAACTGGGCAAGTTAAGAACAAATTCTTATTTACATTGACGGCCTACCCCAGCCAAACCAGGATGACACTGGTCCAATTGTGCACCGCCCTATGGGACTCCCAATCACAGCTGGTTGTGATACAACCTGGAATCGAACCAGTGCCGCCTCCAGCACTGAGCTGCAGTGCCACTCGGGGGCCCCTGTATATTGGACCTGTGACTCTAGGTTTTTAATACAATCAGTTGGTTAGATTTATTTCCCCCCGTTACTGAAATAGTTGTTCCTATTCAAATGGTTTAGGTTGTCTTTTTTTAATCAAGTTTCCCAACCCTGACAGTCATTCTGAATGTAGGTTGCGGGTGAATAAAAATTCCAACTGTTGGATATCTTAACTCTGTCTGGATTACAATAAGATTCCAACTGTTGGATATCTTTACTCTGGCTGGATTACAATAAGATTCCAACTGTTGGATATCTTTACTCTGGCTGGATTACAATAAGATTCCAACTGTTGGATATCTTTACTCTGGCTGGATTACAATAAGATTCCAACTGTTGGATATCTTTACTCTGGCTGGATTACAATAGGATTCCAACTGTTGGATATCTTTACTCTGGCTGGATTACAATAAGATTCCAACTGTTGGATATCTTTACTCTGGCTGGATTACAATAAGATTCCAACTGTTGGATATCTTTACTCTGGCTGGATTACAATAAGATTCCAACTGTTGGATATCTTTACTCTGGCTGGATTACAATAAGATTCCAACTGTTGGATATCTTTACTCTGGCTAGATTACAATAAGATTCCAACTGTTGGATATCTTTACTCTGGCTGGATTACAATAAGATTCCAACTGTTGGATATCTTTACTCTGGCTGGATTACAATAAGATTCCAACTGTTGGATATCTTTACTCTGGCTGGATTACAATAAAATTCCAACTGTTGGATATCTTTACTCTGGCTGGATTACAATAAGAACTACACATCACTTTGCAAGCCACCATAATGTAATTTGCAGACCTAATGTGGCCTGTAAACCAGGAGGTTCTTAACACCACTGTGTTAGGGTAAATCGAGGCCATCAAAGTAAGGCCTTAAGATATGTGTAATGTATTGTCAAGTTTAATTTTAATGATAACATTCAGCTAGGTACTTATTTGGTGAAAGCCACAGGCCTTTAAAATTAAATAATTCAACAACAATGTCTCTGTCACTAACAAATGGAGTCATGGGTGGAGTTAACTCTTGATCAACACTAGTGTTGAACAGAAATAACACAGAGTTCATTATCTCATAGTGTTACATTTGAGTAACACTGACACGTTGAATGCAGTGTTAATTATTTACACTTTCGTAGTGTTACATTTAAGTGTTATAACAAAAGTACTTTTTACACTCTGTAGAGTGGGACCATATGTACTCTGAGATAGTAGATAAAATAAACTCTTTAAGTGTTGATTTATCGCTGCAAAATGTGCTGTGTACATAGTGGGAGCAGCACAGAAACAACATTATTGCTTAATTATAATACATGCAATGTTGATTTCTAATAGGTTACAATAGCCTAGCTATTATTGGTCTTGGAAGCGTGACGGCACTACATACTTAGTCTGTAGAAACATTAATATTTGATCTGAAGGGCCTCTGTTGATGACGGCAGCTGATTTCCAATACACCCCTGCATCCTTGCGCATCATTCCGAGATGGCCAGCAAATCGAGCTCTAAATTTCATACGCACTTAAAACAATATACAGCCATGACTCAGTAAATAAAGAACATAAAGGTAAACGTAGTCTATATGTGTATGTACAAGCCTACCGACCACCAGCTACCACATCAGTCGACCATTCGCATCTCTTATAAAAACGTAGGCCTAACCCCGTTATCGAGATCGACTCATCACTTAGATAGATGTGTCCGCCAAGTGTGCAGGGAAAACATAGCCTACCTGAAGAGACATCTCGCAAAGTTCAACTCTGTAGGCTACTGTAGGTAGTATTATCCCAAAGTGTCCTCTCGGCTGTGTGAATAGCTCTGGCTGCAGCTGTAACAGACTGGGAGTTTACAGTAAATATCGGTCAATGCCTCGGGAGTCGGGACCGCAGTGGGGTGGATAGACAGCTGATTGGCTGACCAAACATACTGAGACGCGGCGCGTAAAGGACGCTAAAATAAAATAAGATTTAAAAAGGACACTCGCATCAATGCAAGTCAGTGTTGGATTGTTCGCGTTTCATGACCAAATCATACTGTATAAAATTGATTGTGTAGCTCAATGAATATTCTAATATAGGGACAATTGACTTGGATTGAATGTGTGGCATGTTTAGCATTTGGAGGCAGTGTTATATTTTGTAATTTGGATGTAGAAACAGTGATTCATGGAGGATGAGAGATGGTAGGTTGCCATCCTACTGGAGCTCAGCTGGACTCAGTTAATTCAGCAGTCTGTGGTTCTGATTCAGAAGACTGCATCTGAGGGTCTGATTCAGGAGACTGAAGGCTTGGTAGCATCCCGTGGTTTCCAGTGGTTCTGATGGGTCATATGCTTTGTAGCTAGTATTATTAAGTGGCTTTGGTTTTTCTTAGTAAATTGTCAATATAATATTAGGAGATTGTTTGGTGGCCTTTTGCTCGCGGCCAAATAGGTAAGCTCTATGCGGGTTTGAGGGGCGTGGCTCTGTTGAAACGTCATCAACCGCAGACATACAATATGGCTGCGCCCATGGACACAGCACATTAGTTGTGTGCACTGACCTACAACTGATTTTTTAATTGTTAGAATTGGGGTAAACCCCGACGGCTGTGAGTATATAACTAACTATGGTAGTTTGTCAGCTCGATATGTTTAATTTAGGTTTGTTTGCTAACTTGTTAAAACTACTCGCTATATCTATAGACATGCTGGGAAATGTCTGTCGCTGAATAACTAGTCAGCCAGCTAGCTAGCTAAGTGATGTGCAGTAGTGATAGAGGGGGGAACATTGTTACAGGGCAAACGTACTACCTTTACATACAGGTTAGAGGACCACAGTGCAGAGCCCGTATTTTACTTTATCTGACGATGTAATCTGATTCCAGATCTACCCTCATAGCCAAAGGCTGTAGTGATATTTTTTGGTGTTCGTTTTTATGGCAAAGGTTGTACTGTGCTAACAGGGTTTAAGCCCCACGCCAGCATCATCCCTCAATCACTACTGTGAATTAACATTCAAGGAGTCTACCCCACATAACTAGAGCAATAGAATATATTATATTTATATGCTACCCTGCTGGTAAATGTGATAACATGGGAGTTGAGTGGGCAGTTCATGTGAATTCCTCCTTTCTTCACTCCAGATAAAGATGGCCACTCCAGGCAAAGTGTCGAAAAAGGAGCGGAAGAAGCAGATCCCAGCTAAGACGTCCCTGAACTCCCCCTACAGACTGCAATGGAGCCCGCTGCAGAGTGATGATGTACACTTCATCCTGGACACTCTGAAGAGCAAACTGTCAGCAACTGGCCTGGAAAAGAAAGAGGTGAAAGGGTTTCGACAGTGGGGGAAAAAGAGAAATAACAACCCACCTACAGGACATGACTCGGTAGCTGAGCCCCCACAGATAACCCTCGACACTGTAACACCGGAATGTCCTGTTAAACCCAGAGAGCAAGGCTGGACTGACGTAGCCGCTAGGAGGCAGCTGGCCATCGGCATCAATGAGGTCACCAAGGCTCTGGAGAGGAACCAGCTCCGGTTGGTGCTCGTGTGCAAGTCGGTCAAACCGCCGCACATGACGAGCCACCTGATAGCGCTGTGCCGGACGCGGGGCGTGGCGGCATGCCAGGTGCCGCGTCTCAGTGAGAGTGTGGCGGGACTGCTGGGGCTGAAGTGCGTCCTGGCACTGGGATTCAGACAAGGGGACAGGAACGAGGATGGGACATTCTCCGACACTGTAGAAGCCATTGTACCCAGAGTGCCTGCTCTGCAGGTTGCCTGGATACCAAGCCCTCCCAGTGAAACAAGTGCAACCGTTGAGGGGCAGGTAGGAGAGGAAGAGGGAACAGCTGCAGGGCAAATGGAGGTGGAAAAGGGAGAGGAGACAAGAGGCCAAAAACGGAAAATAGAAGACACTTCTCCAGACATTACAGAATGTACATCCTGCGTCCTTCAGCCTCTTAAAGTGAAAAAGATTATCCCGAACCCCTATAAAATACGGAAACCAAAAACTAAGAAAAAGTAGAAGCAATTTATGTACAAAAGATGACATGAAACGGTAGTGTATGCAGCCCTGGATGCTGATTGGAGGTGATCTCTACTACCAATCTGGAGGAAACACTCCCAAAATCCCATGGAGGATAAATTAGACAGCACACTCAGATGTATCTTTTAAAGTCTAGATGAGTTTATTCCATCATGCTGGTATAGCTTGTGTGACTATTTGAAACATTCAGAATTTGGATGAGGTCCTGTTTAAACACTGATGGTTCTAATTCCTCATTTCTTTTACACCCTGCCAAGGAGTTCAATAAAAATACTGTTTCAGTTCGAGAAAAGTGTGTTATTTCAAAACTACACATGTTCATATATTTAAAAAAAATATCTTATAAGGCAAGGACTTTGGGTGCTCTCACTTGGGGTATCTGCATTGTATCAAAAACTGTCTCGTGCTCAAATTCAAACAAGTTGAAGTACACATCCACAACAGATCCAACACTCAAGGTGCCCCTGGGACTAATAAACACATGGCTGACTCAGATTCACGGTTTTGGGGATCCGTTCTATTTCAGCCATCTTTATTTGGATGCCCAGTGTTCTGTGCCATTGACATCGGTCGTCTTCCCTTGCATGCATCAACCAATGGTTGCGTGCCACGTCATCAGCCGTACTGTCGGGCACCAGATTGCTATAACATGGTTAGCTGATATGCAAAATACCTATCCCGGCATTGTAAGATCTGGCATGTACCAGCAACGTCTGAGCAGAGGAACCTGACCATTACCTTGGTTTGGGCACAGCCCCAGATGCAGACCACGTTCAGAGCCACACCTCAGAAACACTAAAAGCAAGTAACTCCCCACAAGGGCAGCGTAAGAATGAGAACTATACACCTCTTTCCATGACAAACTGACTTGGTGAAAGCTATGATCCCTTATTGATGTAACTTGTAAATCGGCTTCAATCAGTGTAGATGGTGAGGAGACAGGTTAAAGACTGTTTTAAGCCTTGAGACATGGATTGCGTATGTGTGCCATTGAGGGTGAATGGGCAAGACAAAAGATATCTAACTTTGAACAGGGTATGGTAGTAGGTGCCAAGGGCACCAGTTTAAGTGTCAAGAACTGCAACGCAGCTGGGTTTTTAACTCTCAACAGTTTCCCGTGTGTATCAAGAATGGTCCCCTACCCAAAAAACATCCAGCCAACTTGACAACTGTGGGAAGCATTAGAGTCAACATGGGCCAGGATCCCTGTGGGCCGCTTCTGACACCTTGTAGAGTCCATGTCCCGATGATTGATGCTGTTCTGAGGGCGAAAGGGGCTGCAAACTCAATTTTAGGAAGGTGTTCCTAATGTTTTGTACATTGTATTTCCCCCATGTAAACAAAACATTTCCCCCCCCCCATGTACACAATCAACTAACTCAGTTTCTCATTGACAGGGACACTTGTTTATCTAACTGTAGTAACCATGACGACATCAGCAAACAACAGCTGTTTTCTCTCATCACAGGTTCCTTCATGTGCTGGATTATACACAAGGAGCTGCCTGATACTCCAACCCAATACCTTTATTTATAGGCGAAGATGCCGGTTTGACAGACATGGGAGGAATGGTGACAGAACACACAACATAAGAACAATCCTAAATATCAGAATTGTGCCCGGGAAAAAAATGGGACCTTCTTAAAATAATATGTTGTTAGGTGCAAACACACAAAACAAATTAAAAACAATTTTAAAATAATACAAATCTCATCCTGCATTTTGTGTTTCCCAAACACTCAGATATTGAAAAACCTAAACACACAAAACAGAAATAATCTATATATAAAATGCACCTGGGGTTGTTAAGGAGCCTTTCACTCAGTTAAGAACTTAAGATTTGTGCTTCAAATACATTCTCCCTCAAAAATCCCTAGAATCCCCTCCCCTCTTAAAATGTTCATAGGAACACCAAAGTCAATAACATCTACGCTAGTTGAATCTTTCCTCTCCCACCCCCCATAACCCACACTACAGGAATAAATGTGTTCTGGCATTAAATGCACAGGTTACTACATTTCTGCACTGTCCAACAAACACAGTTACCAATGCACCTTTTTGAATAAAACCATTATGGATGCAAGTCTTCCTTCTCTTCATGTAGTGTGTGTGTGTGTGTACTGTACAAGAGTCTGTCTCAGGCAGAGCATGACTTCACATTCAGGATGTTGATGGTTAAAAAGAGTTATCAGTTCCGGGTGAGCAGAGAGAATGTTCTCCATGATAAAAATGATCCAGGAGAGATGCTCAAAGTGATGCACACCTCCCGATCACTCTGATTGGTTGATTGTTGTCATTGTCTTCTTCTATAGTTTGGGACTACCTGTGTGTCCAGGTAGAGCGATGTTAGGGGTCAAAGAAGACCTTTGACCTCTGAGTGTGTAGCAGTCACAGACAGACTAGTTATTGAAGAACAAGGCCAACCTGAAACAGAGCGACAGAGGTAGAAAAATAATTAGAATTATTGACCAATTTCCCATTATGAAATTCTTTCACAGCACACCCAGGAATACACCCCAACTTGTTTACACACACACACGCCTCACCATGTCGGGGTCCATGGAGGGACATTTCCAGTTAAAGAGGTAATACTGCAGGTTGCCGTCTCCGATGCCAAATTTGAGCTTCTCCAGAAACACCTTGTTCTCCATCAGGTCCAGAGCATTAAACACATCAAAGCCTTTCTGTGGGACACACAAACACACACCAATTAGATGGACGTGATTATAGTTGTGTTGAACCTTTGTATTTATGTTGGAAAGAGTGTGTGTGTGCAGTACCAGTTTGGCCAGTATGAGAGTGTCATGCATCAGGTCCAGTAGTGGAGTGTGTGTGTGTGCAGTAGCGTACCAGTTTGGCCAGTATGAGAGTGTCATTCATCAGGTCCAGTAGTGGAGTGTGTGTGTGAACGCTGTAGAAGGAGTAAGCAGCCTTTAGACTTCTGTGCTGTGGATGGTGCATCACTGTGGAGGGCAGGGTGTAGAAACTAGTGAAGTCTGTCAACACACCACCGGCACCCTGAGGGTAAACACAGAAGAGCAAATTAAAAGTACTCAGATTTCAGTATCTAATTATATTGAGCAAAAATATAAATGCAACATGCAACAACTTTACTGAGTTGCAGTGCATATAAGGAAATCAGTCAATTGAAATAAATTCCCTAGGTCCTAAACTATGGATTTCACATGATTGGGCAGGGGCGCAGCCATAGGCCCACCCACTGGGAAGCCAGGGCCAGCCAATCAGAGTTTCCCCACAAAAGGGCTTTATTACAGACAGAAATAATCCTCAATTTCATCAACTGTCCGTGTGGCTGGTCTCAGACGATCCCTGAGGTGAAGAAACCAGATGTGGAGGTCCTGGGCTGGCGTGGTTACACGTGGTCTGCGGTTGTGAGGCCAAATTCTCTAAAACGACGTTGGGAGGTGGCTTATGGTAGAGAAATTAACATTAAATTATCTGGCAACAGCTCTGGTGGACATTCCTGCAGTCAGCATGCCAATTGCACACTCCCTCAACGCTTGAGTCATCTGTGGCCTTATATTGTCCCCAGCACAAGGTGCAACTGTGTAATGATCATGCCGTTAAAACTGCCTCTTGATATGCTACACCTGTTAGGTGGATGGATTATCTTAGCAAATGAGAAATGCTCTCTAACAGGGATGTAGACAAGTTGGGCATAATGAGAGAAATAAGCATTTTGTGAGTATGGAATATTTCTGTGATCTTTAATTTCAGCTCATGAAAAATGGGACAAACACTTTACATGTTGCATTTATATTTTTGTTCAGTATATCCATCTCATTCTCTAATTGAACAGACAAAAAGACAGACCCCTACCTCCACGACAAATGTGTCTATGATGTTGTCCTGAGGGAGGAACCAGTGTGCCACCTCCTCCTCGCCCATAGAGGGCGCCAGCTGGAAACGTCTCATGTGTTTCTGCAGCAGCTCCGTCACCTGATGCACGTCACGCCTCTCCATCGCTCGCAAGCCCGGGGTCTTAGTGCTCTACAGAGCCGGAGAGAAAGGGGAGTTATACACACACACACCCAACATCACACGTCTCACACAGGCCTGTAACCATAAAGCAAAGTTTATTAGGCCCGTCAGCTGGGGGAAAAGTGTCTTGCTCAGTGTAGGAGAGACGTGATAGATGGTGGAAGTGTAACATTGTGTGTGTTCTTACGTCTGGTAGTCTGTACAATTTCATGGTTCTCTGCAGCGTCATGTTTCTGCTCAGGTGAGAGAATTTCACCTCCACCAGCTTCCTGGGGTTCAGAGAACGATGCCAGTACCTGTTCACAAAACAACACTCCTGTTACATACTCTAGTTACACTCAAATTACTACAGTTAGGCAACTTAAGCATTCTATGTATTCTTATTATGTTAGGACAAATTGATGAATTGTGTCTGTGTACCTGCAGGTAGACACAGGTTTGGGTAGTACCACTCCTGCCGTGTAGACGGCCTGGAATATACCCTCCAAGTTAACCCTTCGTGTGATCTCCCTGATCAGAACTGGAGCCACACGCTTTGAACGCAATTTCTTATGAACACACAGGAAGTTGATCTCAACCATTTTCTTTAAGCTGGAGAAAGGGAGGGAGGAAAACGTGTGCATCAAGTTCAGCACTGACATGCACCTGTCCACGACGTTGTAGATGTGTGTCCGCTGTGTGGTTAGAAAGTGTGTGGTTAGGGCGTGTGTGGGTGTGTCTCACGTGTCGTAGATGTGGATATCAGCAGGAATGGCACTGATGAAACCAACCAGTTTCTTATTGGAGGAAACCCTCACCCCACAATGCCACTGGGGCAACCAGCCTGGAGGACGCAACGCCCTGAGAGAGAGAGAAAGAAGAGAAGGAGAGAGAAAGAAGAGAGCGAGAGAAAGAAGAGAGCGAGAGAAAGAAAGAAGAGAGAAAGAAAGAAGAGAGAGAAAGAAAGAAGAGAAAAAGGAGAGAAAGAGAAAAAGCAGAGTAGTTTAGACAGAGACCAAACACACAGACAGTTTAACATAATCTAAGTATGTGTGGCTCAGTCGGTAGAGCATGGCGCTTGCAACGCCAAGCGTCGTGGGTTCATTTCCCGCTAGGGCCACCCATATGTAAAAGTAGTGGCCCCAGCCGACTTGTAAGTCGCTTTGGACAAAAGCGTCTGCTAAATGGGATATATTAAGTAGAGTATGGATTTGACTTACCATTTGAGAAAGCTGGGTGAGTAATCAAATCGAAACATGTTGTCATCATCCTCCACATAGTTCTCATTCAACAAGGTGTACAACTCCTTCAGCTGAGAGAGAGAAAGAGAGTCTTAGTAAAGTCTTCTGTCTGCACGACTTTGATGTCTGGTGGCAATGAATATAAACTTTTGAACACAAAGAAACATACACACTCACCACGTCAGCATTGCTGAGGTCCAGCGTGTCCCACATAAAGCCCTGTGGTAGAGAGTAGGGCTCCTGTCTGATGTTGTCTTTGTCAGCCTCCATGGGCCCATGGCTGGTTACAACCTCATCTGCCAAAACACAACCAGCCAATCACAACCAACCAGCCAGCCACTCACAACTAGGGGACTTGAGGAAATACAGCCAGTGTTTTCTTACTATAACAACGTGCTTAACTCTCTCTGTGGGAGCACTGTATCTGTACATATTTACAGGGCCTATAGAAAGTTTACACCCCCTTGAACTTTTTTTGCGCTACAAAGTGATCTTGAAACAGATTTGTCTTTTTTTGTCATTGATCTATACAAAATACTCAAACTTCTACACACTTTTACAAATGAATAAGCATTTTAAACTTAAATAGTATTTTCAGGTCCCTTGTTTAGACAAGCCTAAATGAGTTCAGAAGTAAAATGTGGCTTAACAAATCACATACGTTATATGGACTCACTGTCTGTCTACGGAGCAGGAAGAGGAACTACCTCTCCTTACCATCAGGCTATGCTCAAATCCTACACCCCAACCCGAGCACTCTGTTCTGCCACCTCTGGTCTCTTGTCCCTCCCACCCCGCGGGAGGGCAGCCCCCCATCAGCCCAGTCCAAAAATAAATGCCTCCTTACTAGCTCTGACTAAGCTGATAGTAAGTACATTTTTCCTGAAAATAGCTATGACTGTGATATGTGGTTGTCCCACCCAACTATCGTAAGATGAATGCACTAACTGTAAGTCACTCTGGATAAAAGCATCTGTTAAATGACTAAAATGTACATTTATATGAATAAATATATATTTTAAAACGTTCTTCCACTGAGTATTTAGCATAGACCATAGACATGAAAATCACTAATAAATTAATTTGAATCCCAATTTGTAACAAAATGGAAAGAAATCCAAGGGGGTGTAGGCTTTCTATAGGCACTGAATGTGTAGTTTAGTAAAAGTGTGTGACCGAGTGTGTATGTCTCACTCACTGTGTGTGTGTGTGTGTGTGTGTGTGTGTGTGTGTGTGCCTACTCACTGAGTTTAGGTACTGGCTGTGTGTCCCAGAACTGGTACTTGTGTTTGGTGGCCTCGTCGATGCTCTTAGCTGGTCCCTGGCAGGACAGCAACTCCATGGCTCTCTGGATGTCCTGCAGCTTCTGCATGGGCAGCCCTGGGTTCTACACACAGGTGAGGTTAGAACTCACACACTCAGAGAGAGAGAGAGAGACAGAGAGGAGAAAGGGGCAAAATCCCAAATGGACCCCTTACAACCTATGCACTTGTGGAGCTCTGAGAGGATTTGATTGGTATATGAAATATGGTGTAACCTCCACTTAGCCTATCTCAGGACAAGGTGGTGCTATTACCATATTGCTTAAACCTGTCAAATCCAGTCAGATCTCCACAAGTGCATAATGCTTGATTTGGAATTGGGCCAGAGCAAGAGGGGGAGAGAGAGCGGTTAGTCACCTTTATCTCCTGTGAGTCTGAGGCAGAGTCTGACTTGGCCCCTCCAGAGCTCGGCTTCTCTTTCTTTCTCTTCTGTTTCTTCTTCTTCTTCTTTGCCCCCAAGTCTCCCCCCGGACTCCTACACACACACAGATTTGATAGCTAGCTGGCTACATCTCTGCTCTGGAGTAAAGGTTAGCTGGTACTATTGTCATGCTGAATAATTAAAGTCAGGCTAAAATGGGGCCAGATTATGCATACCCCACTTGAGTTGCCGGACATTTATAAATCCACGAGTACCGCTGTAGGCTATAGTGGGTATACCTCAGTGGGTGTAACCGGAGCAGAGTAGCAATCACTCTGCCTAACAACGTTAGTTTACATACTGTTTTACGTCTAGCCTGCTGCTGTAACGTCAGAGAAGGACAGCCAAGGATATGCGCTGCTGTTAGCTAGCAAATGCGCCAGCAGTATAAAACTAAACATTTAGTGAGATAAATATCCATTTAGCTTATGGCATTCCATTGACAATTGCTTTAAATGCAAACAAGTCAATCCTACAGGCTACTCGCATGCTAAACTGGCAATTTAACTAGCTGGCCAGTTTTAGCTTGCAATAACTACACAACGCCCAGCACGCCGAGTCTCATTCATTCAAATGAAAAGCTACTCAGCTAGCTTTCATTTATATGGCTACACTGCCATGACATCCACTAGCCAGCAGGATTATAATACACTTGCCACTCAGACGACTGAGAGGGCCATCATCACATAAAAACATTATGTGATAGAATTAACGAACAGGGCATATATGGTCCTTGGTCGTAAAAACACTAATGTTAGATGTATGCGCGAGCTCATTATCCAAAGAAACTCATCCACCCCCTACACAGGACCGAGCCATCGGAGCGTGGACGAGTGCTGCCCCGGACTGCTGCGTTTTGTGTCTGGTTGGTGAAGCCGAGCCTCACCCTTGCATGTGTTCATTCTCCTCCTCGTTATCGCCATCTATTCCGCAGGTGTCCTGGTCGTCCAGCTCCAGGCTCTGCTGACTGGCTGCGGACTCGCTATCTTCCGCCATTATGGATGAAAACCTATATATATATATTTTTTAAATATGCTGAATGAACAGGAGACAGGGAGGGATGGGAAAAACAAAGAGGTTAGTCGGAAATAGCGCCATCTGGTGCCCAATCTCCTCACAGCACGTTTGCAGAGCAGTAGGCTCTGTTCCCAAATCACATCACATCGAAACAAGGAGAGATCAGTGATACACTACATGACCAAAAGTATGTGGACACTTGCTCGGCGAACATCTTATTCCAAAAGCATGGGCATTAATATGGAGTTGGTCCCCCTTTGTTGCTATAACAGCCTCTACTCTCCTGGTTAGTCTTTCCACTAGAGGTTGGAACATCGCTGCAGGGACTTGATTCCATTCAGCCACAAAGGCATTAGTGAGGTTAGGCCTGGCTCCAGTGGTCGTTCCAATTCATCCCAAAGGTGTTCGATGGGGTTGAGGTCAGATGCCCTGTGCAGGCCAGTCAACTTCTCCCACACCAATCTCAAAACATTTATGTATGGAACTCACTTTGTGCACGAAGGCAATGTCATGCTGAAACAGGAAAGGGCCTTCCTCAAACGGTTGCCGCAAAGTTTGAAGCACAGAATCATCTAGAATATGATTGTATGCTGTAGCGTTAAGACTTCCCTTCTCTGGAACTAAGGGGCCTACCCTGAACCATGAAAAACCACCCCAGACCCTTATTCCTTCTCCACCAAACTTTACAGTTGACAAAGCATTCGGTCAGGTTGCGTTCTTCTCCTGGCATCTGCAAAACCCAGATTTGTCTGTCGGACTGCCAGATGGTGAAGTGTGATTCATCAATCCAGAGAGCACGTTTCCACTGCTCCAGAGTCCAATGGCGGCGAGCTTTACACCACTCTAGCCAACACTTGGCATTGCGCATGGTGATCTTAAGCTTGTATGCGGCTGCTCGGCCATGGAAACCCAGGTCCGGACGAACAGTTATTGTGCTGACGTTGCTTGCAGAGGCAGTTTGGAACTTGGTAGTGAGTGTTGCAACCAAGGAAAGACACGCTTCAGTAATCTAGTTCTGTGAGCTTGTGTGACCTACCATTTCGTGGCTGAGCCGTTGTTGCTCCTAGATTTTTTTTTCACTTCACAATAACAGCATATATAGTTGACCGGGGCAGGTCTAGCAGGACAGAAATTTGACAAACTGACTTGTTGGAAAGGTGGCATCCTATGACAGTGCCATGTTGAAAGTCACTGAGCTATTCAGTAAGGCCATTCTACTGACAATGTTTGTTTATGGAGATTGCATGGCTGTGTGCTCAATTTTATACACCTGTCAGCAACGGGTGTGGCTGAAATGGCCAAATCCACTCATTTGAATGGGTGTTCAAACTTTTGTATATACGGTACCAATAAACAGTTTGGACACATCTACTCATTCAAGAATTTTTCTTTATTTTTACTATTTTCTACATTGTAGAATATTAGTGAAGACATAACTATGAAATAACACATATGGAATTATGTAGTAACCAAATTGTTTTTAAACAAATAAAAATATACTTTATATTTGAGATTCTTCAAAGTAGCCACCCTTTGCCTTGATGACAGCTTTGCACACTCTTGGCATTCACTCAACCAACTTCATGAGGAATGCTTTTCCAACAGTCTTGAAGGAGTTCCCACATATGCTGAGCACTTGTCAGCTGCTTTTCCTTCCATCTACAGTCCAACTCTTCCCAAACAATCTCAATTGGGTTGAGGTCGGGTGATTGTAGAGGCCAGGTCATCTGATACAGCACTCCATCACTCTCCTTGGTCAAATAGCCCTTACACAGCCCGGAAGTGTGTTTTGGGTCATTGTCCTGTTGAAAAACAAATGATAATTTCACTAAGCACAACCCAGATGGGATGGCGTATCGCTGCAGAATAGTGTGGTAGCCATGCTGGTGAAGTGTGCCTTGAATTCTAAATAAATTACAGTGTCACCAGCAAAGCACCATCACACCTCCTCCTCCATACTTCAGGGTGGGAACTGTGATCTCCATCCGCTCACCTACTCTGTGTCTCACAAAGACACGACGGTTGGAACCAAAAATGAAAATGAAAAATCAAAGGACAAATTTCCACCGATCTAATGTCCATTGCTCGTGTTTCTTGGCCCAAGGAAGTCTCTTCTTATTGGTGTCCTTTAGTAGTGGTTTCTTTGCAGCAATTGGACAAGGATGGCCTGATTCACGCAGTCTCCTCTGAACAGTTGATGTTGAGATGTGTCTGTTACTTGAACTCTGTGAAGCATTTATTTGGGCTGCAATCCAAGGTGCAGTTAACTCTAATGAATGTATCCTCTGCAGCAGAGGTAACTCTGGATAATCTGTTCTTGCCATAATATTGACTTGGTCTTTTACCAAATAGGGCTATCTTCTGTATACCACCCCTACCTTTTAACAAGGCACACATGTTAATGGAAATGCATTCCAGGTGACTACCTCATGAAGCTGGTTGAGAGAATGCCAAGTGTAACAGACCGGCTCATAGCCTGTGGCAAAAATGAGGGGACGCGAACAACAGGTATAGGCCAATCAAAAAGGTTCTTTATTGTAAACCAAAACTATTAACTTTAAACAAAGAAAAAGGAATGAGGTGTAAAAGTATCATAATGTAAGGTGTATGTAAAGTGCAGGGATGCATGAATCTGTGTGTGTGAATGACTGAGTGAAAACTACAAACAAAACAGGATCATACATGGAGGAGCAGAGAGAGAGAGAGAGAGAGAGAGAGAGAGAGAGAGAGAGAGAGAGAGAGAGAGAGAGAGAGAGAGAGATTAGTGAAGCAGCAGTTTAAATACCCTGAGCTCCAATCACTAACGACCCTCCTCTGCCTGCAGGAGGAACCGCCCATGCACTGCAGAGGGGCCGTGTGCAAAGCTGTCATCAAGGCAAAGGGTGGCTACTTTGAAGAATGTCAAATATAAAAAAATTTGGTTACTACATGATTCCATGTGTTTTGACATCTTCACTATTATTCTACAATGTAGAAAATAGTAAAAATAAAGAAAAACTCTTGAATGTAGTTTCCATCATATATTAAAAAAATAACATCAACATTGCCACGCTATGGAGCGCGTCTGTCAGCTACTGAATTCAGGGGGAAACGGCTGAGCTGCAGGTTCTCTGGCCATTATGTCCCGATGGAGGGTTGATATGCTGCTCCATTAAATCCGCCCGTTAGTAACCGATAAAGCCTTGAGGGGGGAGTCAGGTTCTCTGGCCATTATGTCCCGATGGAGGGTTGATATGCTGCTCCATTAAATCCGCCCGTTAGTAACCGATAAAGCCTTGAGGGGGGAGTCAGGTTCTCTGGCCATTATGTCCAGATGGAGGGTTGATATGCTGCTCCATTAAATCTGCCCGTTAGTAACCGGTAAAGCCTTGAGGGGGGAGTCAGGTTCTCTGGCCATTATGTCCCGATGGAGGGTTGATATGCTGCTCCATTAAATCTGCCCGTAAGTAACCGGTAAAGCCTTGAGGGGGGAGTCAGGTTCTCTGGCCATTATGTCCCGATGGAGGGTTGATATGCTGCTCCATTAAATCTGCCCGTTAGTAACCGGTAAAGCCTTGAGGGGGGAGTCAGGTTCTCTGGCCATTATGTCCCGATGGAGGGTTGATATGCTGCTCCATTAAATCTGCCCGTTAGTAACCGGTAAAGCCTTGAGGGGGGAGTCAGGTTCTCCCAGTCAGCAAGATGTTGATTGATTTCCTGTCTATATACAGGTCCGTCAAAAGGAGCTTGAAATCTGACAAGCCTAATGGAAACTGATAGGTCAACCATAAGGGAATGGAAAGCTTTACCATAATTTGGTGTGGTTCAGTAATGTAGAACATGTAGCCATGACTACTGCTTTAGTTATTAGATACATTAACGTGAACCATGCATCTGGATACAGTCTAACCCTGAAGCTTGCACACATTTGACGTTGATCTACAGAGCATGACTCAATTATGTTCTACTTACTCTAATACACCCAAACATGCTCTATAGTCTCTAGACTGGTGCTAAACCATACACAGAAGATGCAGAAGTCCAGTTTGTCTCTTTATTCAGAATAATAAGCGTAAATTATAATACAAGCAACCAGTTAAGACATTCAGAATGGATGGAACAGTAACATACAGTACTCTCCCAGAGTGGTTACTATGGTGATGGAGTACAGAGCGAGAGAGAGAGGATGAGGGGTCATTCACAACACTAGCTCACATGTCAACATGTAGAGGAGAGAACTATATACACTGTAATGCCTCAGTTGTCATATGCTGTCACACACACACAACCTGCAGTATATTGTCTGCATGCACAGATATGAACACTCAGGCACATGCTTGTGCAGAAAGACATGAGTACAGACAGAGACGGGCTGAAAACACTGGCACACAGAGGCAGATGCAAAAGTCAATAAACAATCTAGCTACGGCCACACAGCATCCTCCCTTTGTGACTGAGGAGAGGAGAGAGGGGGATGCTGCATGGTCTGCCAGGGACAGAGGGAGGAGAGGAGAGAGGGGGATGCTGCATGGTCTGCCAGGGACAGAGGGAGGAGAGGAGAGAGGGGGATGCTGCATGCTGTCTGCCAGGGACAGAGGGAGGAGAGGAGAGAGGGGGATGCTGCATGGTCTGCCAGGGACAGAGGGAGGAGAGGAGAGAGGGGGATGCTGCATGCTGTCTGCCAGGGACAGAGGGAGGAGAGGAGAGAGGGGGATGCTGCATGGTCTGCCAGGGACGGAGGGAGGAGAGGAGAGAGGGGGATGCTGCATGGTCTGCCAGGGACAGAGGGAGGAGAGGAGAGAGGGGGATGCTGCATGGTCTGCCAGGGACAGAGGGAGGAGAGGAGAGAGGGGGATGCTGCATGGTCTGCCAGGGACAGAGGGAGGAGAGGAGAGAGGGGGATGCTGCATGGTCTGCCAGGGACAGAGGGAGGAGAGAGGGGATGCTGCATGCTGTCTGCCAGGGACAGAGGGAGGAGAGGAGAGAGGGGATGCTGCATGGTCTGCCAGGGACAGAGGGAGGAGAGGAGAGAGGGGGATGCTGCATGGTCTGCCAGGGACAGAGGGAGGAGAGGAGAGGGGGGATGCTGCATGGTCTGCCAGGGACAGAGGGAGGAGAGGAGAGAGGGGGATGCTGCATAGTCTGCCAGGGACAGAGGGAGGAGAGGAGAGAGGGGGATGCTGGATGCTATCTGCCAGGGACAGAGGGAGGAGAGGAGAGAGGAGGTTGCTGCATGCTATCTGCCAGGGACGGAGGGAGGAGAGGAGAGAGGAGGTTGCTGCATGCTATCTGCCAGGGACAGAGGGAGGAGAGGAGAGAGGGGGATGCTGCATGGTCTGCCAGGGACAGAGGGAGGAGAGGAGAGAGGGATGAGGTAGTGGAGGGTTAGAGCTCAACAGGGGAGAGGAGAAATAAACAGCTAGCTGAACTGATCAACTGATGTGTACGAGTCAACTTGTTCAAAGGCACTTGGAAAACGTCGATAATAGTGGTTTCCAAACATCAGGATGCGGTTTGGTTTCAGAGAAAAGGCTTGGGTGTGTGTCTGTTAAAACTCTGTACTTACAGTAAGGGAAAAAAACAATAAAACATATCTGAGTAGAAAATAGCAGAAACGTATTTGAGTAGAATAGTTTGGCAACTAAAATCACAGAGTACTTAAAATTACAAAACAAGGCATCTCAAGCAACCGTATAAAAGTGATGCATAGCCAGCCGTTCAGAGCAAAGTATGCCGAAGTCAGTGGTTCAACACACAAAACCTTCATATAAAACCTCACTGGTAGAGTGCTGCAATATCAACAGTCACCAACAGAGGGGGGCTGTATCCCATTATCTGATTCACCAGTCGTGTGGATGGGAAACTGAAGTTACACACACACTAATCTAAGGTACCCTAACGTTGGAAAATGGAAACCTAAAAAATAACAAAACAAAATATGTTTTAGTGTCACATACACTGGATAGATGCAGCCATAGTAGTACGGCGCCCCTGGAGCAAATCAGGGTTAAGTGCCTTGCTCAAGGGCACATCGACAGATTTTTCAACATCTTGGCTTGGGTATTCGAACCAGCGATCTTTGCGTTACTGGCCCACCTCTCTAACTGCTAGGCTACCTGCCGCCCAGATTAAGACTTGTGGGGGGAAAACTGATCGTAGATCTGTGCAGCATTATACATTAGAGTAGCTTCCTTTCCTGCTGTATGTATGTCCTGTCCTAGTTACTGATCTGAAAACACTACTACTCCTTCTACCTAGACCTGCCAGTAGACATCCGCCATATTGCTTTTACTTGTCCTATGCTTTTCAGATCAGTGGACTGAAGCAGATAAGACTGAGGAAAGGAGGCTGCTGCTAAGTATTGAAACACACATTGTCTGTCTCTACTTTATTCCACAGCCCCTTTTTGCTGACACAGCTAATTTACTAAAGGCATAGCAGTTGTGCGTTACATGTTCTCTGACGTTGTTAAGTTTGTTTTTAGTTCAGGAGTTCATCAGTATCACTCAGACAAAGTCTCTATGGCATGTCTAGCCTGTCCATGTAGTGTGGGGCTATGATGATACACAGGAAGGATTAGACATTAGAATGTATGGACTTCCAACTGTTCCAATCGTTTCCATTCACTGACAGTTCCATTTAGCTCCCAGTGCAGATGTACTTCCTTCTTCATGTCACTCTGGGGTGGGGTGGTGGGAGGGGAAGTAAGGTCATTTGAGGTTAAAGACTGCTAGTAGGGGGCGCTCCTCCCGCTTCTGCCAGGGGCTCTTCTTCTCCTCCTCTCCGTGGTCGTCAGGGGCAACAGACAATAGGGCCGTCTGGTCATGCTCAGTCCTGAAAACAACGCCCTTTGTCTCTGTGAGTGGGGGTGGTGAGGAGGAGGAGGAGGAGGGGGAGGAGAGGGGTGAAGGAGCCTCTTCCTGTATCATCCCCTCTCCTCTGTGTTCCTCTTCGTCTCCTCTGTCCTCCTCCTCTTCCTCTACTTGTTGATGTCCCTGTGTGTTCTGCAACCCTGGACCTAAAGGGCTGTCCTGGGGGCTACACTCAGGAGTCTCCCCCTCCAGGTCATCCACATATACCAGCTGGGTGTAGGCCATGGCAGGAGGGCCGCTTTTTGCCCTCCCCCTCTCTCTGTCTTTTTCTCTTTCCCTCTCTCCTACCTTCCTCTCTACCTCCCTCCCCCTCCGCCCTGCTCTGGGCTCATTCAGGTCCACCCCGGAGTCCAGACTTGCGTCGTTTCCGTTGACATGTCTACCACCACTGTTGTTACCATGGCTACCTCCTCCACCTGGATTCCCCTTGGCTTGCCCAGCCCGCTGCAAGTCTATGTAAGAGTGTCTGATGGCGTTAGACCGACCGTCCAATGAGACGAACCAGGCGCGCGGGTGTGTGAGGGGCTTCCCTCCCCGCAGTTCCATCAGTTTCCTCTCAGCCAATAGCGTGTCCTCGCCGTTCATTTGCATAATACCTGCCTCCCCAAGTGCTGTCGGGATAGACAGGGACTCTGATAGGCTGCTCCACTCCCCTTGCCCCTCTCCTTGTCCCTGGTTGGCTGAGGCGATAGCATAATCGGCGTGTGTTTGCCCCAGGGGCTGCTGGGAGTGTGAGGCGTTGAGCTCAGCCTGGATGGTCTCCAGGTCACTCTGCTGGTCAGTCTGTAAGAACAGGGCCTGGCCACACAGCGGGTGCTCCCCCGGCAGGCGCATGTAGTGGGCTGGGATCACCAGGGTGGGCCGGATCCTCCTGGGGTAACCGTCTCCTCCACTCAGCAGGTCCACGGAGCCACAGCACAACAGCTGGCCCGGCCTGGGGAGGGAGAGGGGCAGGGAGCCCAGGTGGTCCACAGACCGGGACAGGAGGTAATCTGGGGGTCTGCGCTCACACCCCTCCCCTCTGATAGGGGAGACAGGTGGGGAGCAGGGCGAGGTAGCCTCACGCACACTAGTCCCTCCCTCCCCAACACCACTCAATTGACTTGCTGACGCCTGCACCTGATTTGAGGAGGAAAGTCTATCTGGGAGCTGATTGATGGATGAGCAGATAGAGGTGTATGATTGGCGGTAGCCGGCATCCGTCCCGGCGGAGAGGGCTGACTTAAACGGGAACGTCTCCACAGACTGACGGTAGTCTCTGCTGCGCGGCGTCAGGTTGCCTAGCGACGAGCCATGACGACTTCGGCTGTGGTTTCCTAGCGACATGTGACTGTGGTTGCCATGGGAGACCAGGTCATGTCGATCGTAGGAGGAGGGTTTTAGCATGGGCGTGGTCATGTCGGGTTCTGCTGTCGTAGAGACCAGCTCCAAATGAACCTAGAGATGTGATAAGGTTTTAGTGTCAGTTTCACAGTAGCGCTATGCCATTATCTAACATGCTCTTCAAATAGAATACACAGAACACACAGGGAACAATACCATCAATACACACTAACACAAAAGTGAAAAAACTCAACAGAATATTAGCTATGATTATAACAATAGAAAGTGCAGTGGCAGTTCCAAAGTGCAGTGGCAGTTCCAAAGTGCAGTTCCAAAGTGCAGTGGCAAAGGGAGAAAGCATGTTAGTATGAAGAGACCAGTGGTCCCTGGCCTGGATGTTGACTGACCTCGCTGCTGATGAGGTGGGACATGGAGGTGGACTGGTCTCTCTTACTGCCCTCCAGACCAGACGACAGAGTCAGCTTCCGCTGGGACAGACGAGGCTTCACACAACCACGCCTGGAAAGAGACAGAGACAGGGAGATAGTGAGGGAGAGACAGGGAGAGAGAGATAGTGAGAGAAGGGGAGAGGAAAGAGAAGACAGTCCTGTTGAAACTCAAGACTACTTCACTGACGCACAAGACACACTTATGACAGTCGGCAGGGAAGTCCATTGATCCAGACGGACAGACCTGCAGTAGTACAGTAGTAGACAGAGCAGGCAGAGGAGGATGACAGCCATGCCTCCCAGTATGGCCAATAGGAAGACTGTGTGGTACGTACTGATGTCCTTTGCCACCACCGGACCTGCAGAAACAGACACATTCTTCTTTTGTCTTTTTTTTACGGTTCACAGAGGAAGTTTTACCTGTTTTAAATGTGTGTGTTGGTACCTGTGTCTAGTGGGGACATGGTGTGTGTTGGTACCTGTGTCTAGTGGGGACATGGTGTGTGTTGGTACCTGTGTCTAGTGGGGACATGGTGTGTGTTGGTACCTGTGTCTAGTGGGGACGTGGTGTGTGTTGGTACCTGTGTCTAGTGGGGAAATGGTGTGTGTTGGTACCTGTGTCTAGTGGGGACGTGGTGTGTGTTGGTACCTGTGTCTAGTGGGGACGTGGTGTGTGTTGGTAGGTACCTGTGTCTAGTGGGGACATGGTGTGTGTTGGTACCTGTGTCTAGTGGGGACATGGTGTGTGTTGGTACCTGTGTCTAGTGGGGACGTGGTGTGTGTTGGTACCTGTGTCTAGTGGGGATGTGGTGTGTGTTGGTACCTGTGTCTAGTGGGGATGTGGTGTGTGTTGGTACCTGTGTCTAGTGGGGACATGGTGTGTGTTGGTACCTGTGTCTAGTGGGGACATAGTGTGTGTTGGTACCTGTGTCTAGTGGGGACATGGTGTGTGTTGGTACCTGTGTCTAGTGGGGACGTGGTGTGTGTTGGTACCTGTGTCTAGTGGGGACGTGGTGTGTGTTGGTACCTGTGTCTAGTGGGGACATGGTGTGTGTTGGTACCTGTGTCTAGTGGGGACATGGTGTGTGTTGGTAGGTACCTGTGTCTAGTGGGGACATGGTGTGTGTTGGTACCTGTGTCTAGTGGGGACGTGGTGTGTGTTGGTACCTGTGTCTAGTGGGGACATGGTGTGTGTTGGTACCCGTGTCTAGTGGGGACGTGGTGTGTGTTGGTACCCGTGTCTAATGGGGACGTGGTGTGTGTTGGTACCCGTGTCTAGTGGGGACATGGTGTGTGTTGGTACCCGTGTCTAGTGGGGACATGGTGTGTGTTGGTACCTGTGTCTAGTGGGGACATGGTGTGTGTTGGTACCTGTGTCTAGTGGGGACGTGGTGTGTGTTGGTACCCGTGTCTAGTGGGGACATGGTGTGTGTTGGTACCCGTGTCTAGTGGGGACATGGTGTGTGTTGGTACCTGTGTCTAGTGGGGACGTGGTGTGTGTTGGTACCTGTGTCTAGTGGGGACGTGGTGTGTGTTGGTACCTGTGTCTAATGGGGACGTGGTGTGTGTTGGTACCTGTGTCTAGTGGGGACGTGGTGTGTGTTGGTACCTGTGTCTAGTGGGGACATGGTGTGTGTTGGTACCTGTGTCTAGTGGGGACATGGTGTGTGTTGGTACCTGTGTCTAGTGGGGACATGGTGTGTGTTGGTACCTGTGTCTAGTGGGGACATGGTGTGTGTTGGTACCTGTGTCTAGTGGGGACGTGGTGTGTGTTGGTACCTGTGTCTAGTGGGGACATAGTGTGTGTTGGTAGGTACCTGTGTCTAGTGGGGATGTGGTGTGTGTTGGTACCTGTGTCTAGTGGGGACGTGGTGTGTGTTGGTACCTGTGTCTAGTGGGGACATAGTGTGTGTTGGTAGGTACCTGTGTCTAGTGGGGATGTGGTGTGTGTTGGTACCTGTGTCTAGTGGGGACGTGGTGTGTGTTGGTACCTGTGTCTAGTGGGGACATGGTGTGTGTTGGTACCTGTGTCTAGTGGGGACGTGGTGTGTGTTGGTACCTGTGTCTAGTGAGACATGGTGTGTGTTGGTAGGTACCTGTGTCTAGTGGGGACATGGTGTGTGTTGGTAGGTACCTGTGTCTAGTGGGGACATGGTGTGTGTTGGTACCTGTGTCTAGTGGGGACGTGGTGTGTGTTGGTACCTGTGTCTAGTGGGGACATGGTGTGTGTTGGTAGGTACCTGTGTCTAGTGGGGACATGGTGTGTGTTGGTAGGTACCTGTGTCTAGTGGGGACATGGTGTGTGTTGGTACCTGTGTCTAGTGGGGACGTGGTGTGTGTTGGTACCTGTGTCTAGTGGGGACATGGTGTGTGTTGGTAGGTACCTGTGTCTAGTGGGGACATGGTGTGTGTTGGTACCTGTGTCTAGTGGGGACGTGGTGTGTGTTGGTACCTGTGTCTAGTGGGGACGTGGTGTGTGTTGGTAGGTACCTGTGTCTAGTGGGGACATGGTGTGTGTTGGTACCTGTGTCTAGTGGGGACGTGGTGTGTGTTGGTACCTGTGTCTAGTGGGGACATGGTGTGTGTTGGTACTTGTGTCTAGTGGGGACATGGTGTGTGTTGGTACCTGTGTCTAGTGGGGACATGGTGTGTGTTGGTACCTGTGTCTAGTGGGGACGTGGTGTGTGTTGGTACCTGTGTCTAGTGGGGACGTGGTGTGTGTTGGTACCTGTGTCTAGTGGGGACATGGTGTGTGTTGGTACCTGTGTCTAGTGGGGACATAGTGTGTGTTGGTAGGTACCTGTGTCTAGTGGGGACATGGTGTGTGTTGGTACCTGTGTCTAGTGGGGACGTGGTGTGTGTTGGTACCTGTGTCTAGTGGGGACGTGGTGTGTGTTGGTACCTGTGTCTAGTGGGGACATGGTGTGTGTTGGTACCTGTGTCTAGTGGGGACATGGTGTGTGTTGGTACCTCTGTCTAGTGGGGACATGGTGTGTGTTGGTACCTGTGTCTAGTGGGGACGTGTTGTGTGTTGGTACCTGTGTCTAGTGGGGACATGGTGTGTGTTGGTACCTGTGTCTAGTGGGGACATGGTGTGTGTTGGTACCTGTGTCTAGTGGGGACATGGTGTGTGTTGGTACCTGTGTCTAGTGGGGACGTGGTGTGTGTTGGTACCTGTGTCTAGTGGGGACATGGTGTATGTTGGTACCTGTGTCTAGTGGGGACATGGTGTGTGTTGGTACCTGTGTCTAGTGGGGACATGGTGTGTGTTGGTACCTGTGTCTAGTGGGGACGTGGTGTGTGTTGGTACCTGTGTCTAGTGGGGACATGGTGTGTGTTGGTACCTGTGTCTAGTGGGGACATGGTGTGTGTTGGTACCTGTGTCTAGTGGGGACATGGCAGCCACCCAGTATCCCAGCTGAGGGGCGATGTAGGTTAGGCTGAGCTGGTCTCCCTCCCTCTGGACATAGCCCAGACTGCTCTTCAACCAGGCCCCTACAAACAAACACAGAGAGTTAGAGATATACTCTTCAACCACAGTAAATCAGTGTAAAGCTTTTGGCCTCGCCACTATGCTGCTGCAGTTCTCCAGCCAACCACTGGGAGGCAGCAGACTCACAGTGACACAGTCATAACTTACACTGGCCAGGAGCCATATGAGCTGGAATCATCATAACATAGTCAGACACAGTCATTGTGTAAGATGATGTAACAAGACCTGGACAACGATCTAATGTCAGTTTTTATTTTGCCACCATTGGTATGATAAGGATTTGTGGTATGTAGGCTGAACCAAGATCTGTGTATGAGAGGGGCTATGACAGTGCAGCAGTGGTCTCTGCAGGGGATTCTCTGTCTATTATAGATGCTCTGATGTAACCCAAATAGAAGGGAAGATCTAATGTACAGGGAGGGGGAGAGAGAAACAAGAGAAGGAGAGAAATGCCTGTGACTCAGCATCTTTATGAAACGCTTCGCCTCCCTCCCTCCCTCACACACACAGTGTCATCGATCCCCATGGACCAAGCAGAGCTAAGCACAGAAACAGCCCAACCCAGCACAGCCCTGTCCTCTTGAGGAGTCAACTCTCACTGGATGACCTTTTACATCAGTGTATTGTATCCTCTGGCTGTAAGGCATCGCACACACACATATATACACACACACACAAGCATGCACACAGAGTCAATACTGGTCACCTTTACATTAGTACTAGTCCTTTGTGAGAATTTGTAGGAACGTCATCATGAACTCTGTTCAGATGTGAACTGGATGGTATTGACATCATTAACTCCTCTCTGTAATGTATTGACATCATTAACTCCTCTCTGTAATGTATTGACATCATTAACTCCTCTCTCTAATGTATTGAGTCTGGATGGTAATTACACCATTAACTCCTCTCTGTAATGTATTGACATCATTAACTCCTCTCTGTAATGTATTGAGTCTGGATGGTAATTACATCATTAACTCCTCTCTGTAATGTATTGGCATCATTAACTCCTCTCTCTAATGTATTGACATCATTAACTCCTCTCTGTAAAGTATTGAGTCTGGATGGTAATTACATCATTAACTCCTCTCTGTAATGTATTGACATCATTAACTCCTCTCTGTAATGTATTGACATCATTAACTCCTCTCTCTAATGTATTGAGTCTGGATGGTAATTACACCATTAACTCCTCTCTGTAATGTATTGACATCATTAACTCCTCTCTGTAATGTATTGAGTCTGGATGGTAATTACATCATTAACTCCTCTCTGTAATGTATTGGCATCATTAACTCCTCTCTCTAATGTATTGGCATCATTAACTCCTCTCTCTAATGTATTGACATCATTAACTCCTCTCTGCAATATATTGAGCCTGGATGGTAATTCCATAATTAACTCCTCTCTGTAATGTATTGACATCATTAACTCCTCTCTGTAATGTATTGACATCATTAACTCCTCTGTAATGTATTGGCATCATTAACTCCTCTCTGTAATGTATTGACATCATTAACTCCTCTCTGTAATGTATTGACATCATTAACTCCTCTCTGTAATGTATTGACACCATTAACTCCTCTCTGTAATGTATTGAGTCTGGATGGTAATTACATCATTAACTCCTCTCTGTAATGTATTGACATAATTAACTCCTCTCTGTAATGTATTGACATCATTAACTCCTCTCTCTAATGTATTGACATCATTAACTCCTCTCTCTAATGTATTGACATCATTAACTCCTCTGTAATGTATTGGCATCATTAACTCCTCTCTGTAATGTATTGGCATCATTAACTCCTCTCTGTAATGTATTGACATCATTAACTCCTCTCTGTAAAGTATTGAGTCTGGATGGTAATTACATCATTAACTCCTCTCTGTAATGTATTGACATCATTAACTCCTCTCTGTAATGTATTGACATCATTAACTCCTCTCTCTAATGTATTGAGTCTGGATGGTAATTACACCATTAACTCCTCTCTGTAATGTATTGACATCATTAACTCCTCTCTGTAATGTATTGAGTCTGGATGTTAATTACATCATTAACTCCTCTCTGTAATGTATTGGCATCATTAACTCCTCTCTCTAATGTATTGGCATCATTAACTCCTCTCTCTAATGTATTGACATCATTAACTCCTCTCTGCAATATATTGAGCCTGGATGGTAATTCCATAATTAACTCCTCTCTGTAATGTATTGACATCATTAACTCCTCTCTGTAATGTATTGACATCATTAACTCCTCTGTAATGTATTGGCATCATTAACCCCTCTCTGTAATGTATTGACATCATTAACTCCTCTCTGTAATGTATTGACATCATTAACTCCTCTCTGTAATGTATTGACACCATTAACTCCTCTCTGTAGTGTACTGGCATCATGAAATCCTCTCTGTAATGTATTGACATCATTAACTCCTCTCTCTAATGTATTGACATCATTAACTCCTCTCTGTAATGTATTGACATCATTAACTCCTCTCTCTAATGTATTGACATCATTAACTCCTCTCTCTAATGTATTGACATCATTAACTCCTCTGTAATGTATTGGCATCATTAACTCCTCTCTGTAATGTATTGACATCATTAACTCCTCTCTGTAATGTATTGACATCATTAACTCCTCTCTCTAATGTATTGACATCATTAACTCCTCTCTCTAATGTATTGACATCATTAACTCCTCTGTAATGTATTGGCATCATTAACTCCTCTCTGTAATGTATTGACATCATTAACTCCTCTCTGTAATGTATTGACATCATTAACTCCTCTCTCTAATGTATTGACATCATTAACTCCTCTCTGTAATGTATTGACATCATTAACTCCTCTCTGTAATGTATTGACATCATTAACTCCTCTCTCTAATGTATTGACATCATTAACTCCTCTCTGTAATGTATTGGCATCATTAACTCCTCTCTGTAGTGTACTGGCATCATGAACTCCTCTCTGTAATGTATTGAGTCTGGATGGTAATTACATCATTAACTCCTCTCTGTAATGTATTGACATCATGAACTCCTCTCTGTAATGTATTGAGTATGGATGGTAATTACATCATTAACTCCTCTCTGTAATGTATTGACATCATTAACTCCTCTCTGTAATGTATTGACATCATTAACTCCTCTCTGTAATGTATTGACATCATTAACTCCTCTCTCTAATGTATTGACATCATTAACTCCTCTCTGTAATGTATTGACATCATTAACTCCTCTCTCTAATGTATTGACATCATTAACTCCTCTCTCTAATGTATTGACATCATTAACTCCTCTCTGTAGTGTACTGGCATCATGAACTCCTCTCTGTAATGTATTGAGTCTGGATGGTAATTACATCATTAACTCCTCTCTGTAATGTATTGACATCATTAACTCCTCTCTGTAATGTATTGAGTCTGGATGGTAATTACATCATTAACTCCTCTCTGTAATGTATTGACATCATTAACTCCTCTCTCTAATGTATTGACATCATTAACTCCTCTCTGTAATGTATTGACATCATTAACTCCTCTCTGTAATGTATTGACACCATTAACTCCTCTCTGTAATGTATTGACACCATTAACTCCTCTCTGTAATGTATTGACATCATTAACTCCTCTCTCTAATGTATTGACATCATTAACTCCTCTCTGTAATGTATTGACATCATTAACTCCTCTCTGTAATGTATTGACATCATTAACTCCTCTCTCTAATGTATTGACATCATTAACTCCTCTCTGTAATGTATTGGCATCATTAACTCCTCTCTGTAGTGTACTGGCATCATGAACTCCTCTCTGTAATGTATTGAGTCTGGATGGTAATTACATCATTAACTCCTCTCTGTAATGTATTGACATCATGAACTCCTCTCTGTAATGTATTGAGTATGGATGGTAATTACATCATTAACTCCTCTCTGTAATGTATTGACATCATTAACTCCTCTCTGTAATGTATTGACATCATTAACTCCTCTCTGTAATGTATTGACATCATTAACTCCTCTCTGTAATGTATTGACATCATTAACTCCTCTCTGTAATGTATTGACATCATTAACTCCTCTCTCTAATGTATTGACATCATTAACTCCTCTCTGTAATGTATTGGCATCATTAACTCCTCTCTGTAGTGTACTGGCATCATGAACTCCTCTCTGTAATGTATTGAGTCTGGATGGTAATTACATCATTAACTCCTCTCTGTAATGTATTGACATCATTAACTCCTCTCTGTAATGTATTGAGTCTGGATGGTAATTACATCATTAACTCCTCTCTGTAATGTATTGACATCATTAACTCCTCTCTCTAATGTATTGACATCATTAACTCCTCTCTGTAATGTATTGACATCATTAACTCCTCTCTGTAATGTATTGACACCATTAACTCCTCTCTGTAATGTATTGACACCATTAACTCCTCTCTGTAATGTATTGACACCATTAACTCCTCTCTGTAATGTATTGACACCATTAACTCCTCTCTGTAATGTATTGACACCATTAACTCCTCTCTGTAATGTATTGACACCATTAACTCCTCTCTGTAATGTATTGACACCTTTAACTCCTCTCTGTAATGTATTGACACCATTAACTCCTCTCTGTAATGTATTGAGTCTGGATGGTAGTTACATCATTAACTCCTCTCTGTAATGTATTGAGTCTGGATGGTAGTTACATCATTAACTCCTCTCTAATGTATTGACACCATTAACTCCTCTCTGTAATGTATTGACACCATTAACTCCTCTCTGTAATGTATTGACACCATTAACTCCTCTCTGTAATGTATTGACATCATTAACTCCTCTGTAATGTATTGGCATCATTAACTCCTCTCTGTAATGTATTGACATCATTAACTCCTCTCTGTAACGTATTGACATCATTAACTCCTCTCCGTAGTGTACTGGCATCATGAACTCCTCTCTGTAGTGTATTGAGTCTGGATGGTAATTACATCATTAACTCCTCTCTGTAATGTATTGACATCATTAACTCCTCTCTGTAATGTATTGGCATCATTACCTCCTCTCTGTAATGTATTGACACCATTAACTCCTCTCTGTAATGTATTGAGGCTGGATGGTAGTTACATCATTAACTCCTCTCTGTAATGTATTGAGTCTGGATGGTAATTACATCATTACCTCCTCTCTGTAATGTATTGACACCATTAACTCCTCTCTGTAATGTATTGAGTCTGGATGGTAATTACATAATTAACTCCTCTCTGTAATGTATTGGCATCATTAACTCCTCTCTGTAATGTATTGACATCATTACCTCCTCTCTGTAATGTATTGACACCATTAACTCCTCTCTGTAATGTATTGAGGCTGGATGTTAATTACATCATTAACTCCTCTCTGTAATGTATTGGCATCATTAACTCCTCTCTCTAATGTATTGGCATCATTAACTCCTCTCTCTAATGTATTGGCATCATTAACTCCTCTCTGTAGTGTACTGGCATCATGAACTCCTCTCTGTAATGTATTGAGTCTGGATGGTAATTACATCATTAACTCCTCTCTGTAATGTATTGACACCGTTAACTCCTCCTGTAATGTATTGAGTCTGGATGGTAATTACACCATTAACTCCTCTCTGTAATGAATTGAGTCTGGATGGTAATTACATAATTAACTCCTCTCTGTAATGTATTGACATCATTAACTCCTCTCTGTAATGTATTGACACCATTAACTCCTCTCTGTAATGTATTGACATCATTAACTCCTCTGTAATGTATTGGCATCATTAACTCCTCTCTGTAACGTATTGACATCATTAACTCCTCTCTGTAGTGTACTGGCATCATTAACTCCTCTCTGTAGTGTACTGGCATCATGAACTCCTCTCTGTAGTGTACTGGCATCATGAACTCCTCTCTGTAGTGTATTGAGTCTGGATGGTAATTACATCATTAACTCCTCTCTGTAATGTATTGACACCATTAACTCCTCTCTGTAATGTATTGAGTCTGGATGGTAGTTACATCATTAACTCCTCTCTGTAATGTATTGGTACCATTATCTCCTCTCTGTAATGTATTGACATCATTAACTCCTCTCTGTAATGTATTGAGTCTGGATGGTAGTTACATCATTAACTCCTCTCTGTAATGTATTGAGTCTGGATGGTAATTACATCATTAACTCCTCTCTGTAATGTATTGACACCATTAACTCCTCTCTGTAATGTATTGACATCATTAACTCCTCTCTCTAATGTATTGACATCATTAACTCCTCTCTGTAATGTATTGACATCATTAACTCCTCTCTCTAATGTATTGACATCATTAACTCCTCTCTCTAATGTATTGACATCATTAACTCCTCTGTAATGTATTGGCATCATTAACTCCTCTCTGTAATGTATTGACATCATTAACTCCTCTCTGTAATGTATTGACATCATTAACTCCTCTCTCTAATGTATTGACATCATTAACTCCTCTCTCTAATGTATTGACATCATTAACTCCTCTGTAATGTATTGGCATCATTAACTCCTCTCTGTAATGTATTGACATCATTAACTCCTCTCTGTAATGTATTGACATCATTAACTCCTCTCTCTAATGTATTGACATCATTAACTCCTCTCTGTAATGTATTGACATCATTAACTCCTCTCTGTAATGTATTGACATCATTAACTCCTCTCTCTAATGTATTGACATCATTAACTCCTCTCTGTAATGTATTGGCATCATTAACTCCTCTCTGTAGTGTACTGGCATCATGAACTCCTCTCTGTAATGTATTGAGTCTGGATGGTAATTACATCATTAACTCCTCTCTGTAATGTATTGACATCATGAACTCCTCTCTGTAATGTATTGAGTATGGATGGTAATTACATCATTAACTCCTCTCTGTAATGTATTGACATCATTAACTCCTCTCTGTAATGTATTGACATCATTAACTCCTCTCTGTAATGTATTGACATCATTAACTCCTCTCTAATGTATTGACATCATTAACTCCTCTCTGTAATGTATTGACATCATTAACTCCTCTCTCTAATGTATTGACATCATTAACTCCTCTCTCTAATGTATTGACATCATTAACTCCTCTCTGTAGTGTACTGGCATCATGAACTCCTCTCTGTAATGTATTGAGTCTGGATGGTAATTACATCATTAACTCCTCTCTGTAATGTATTGACATCATTAACTCCTCTCTGTAATGTATTGAGTCTGGATGGTAATTACATCATTAACTCCTCTCTGTAATGTATTGACATCATTAACTCCTCTCTAATGTATTGACATCATTAACTCCTCTCTGTAATGTATTGACATCATTAACTCCTCTCTGTAATGTATTGACACCATTAACTCCTCTCTGTAATGTATTGACACCATTAACTCCTCTCTGTAATGTATTGACATCATTAACTCCTCTCTCTAATGTATTGACATCATTAACTCCTCTCTGTAATGTATTGACATCATTAACTCCTCTCTGTAATGTATTGACATCATTAACTCCTCTCTCTAATGTATTGACATCATTAACTCCTCTCTGTAATGTATTGGCATCATTAACTCCTCTCTGTAGTGTACTGGCATCATGAACTCCTCTCTGTAATGTATTGAGTCTGGATGGTAATTACATCATTAACTCCTCTCTGTAATGTATTGACATCATGAACTCCTCTCTGTAATGTATTGAGTATGGATGGTAATTACATCATTAACTCCTCTCTGTAATGTATTGACATCATTAACTCCTCTCTGTAATGTATTGACATCATTAACTCCTCTCTGTAATGTATTGACATCATTAACTCCTCTCTGTAATGTATTGACATCATTAACTCCTCTCTGTAATGTATTGACATCATTAACTCCTCTCTAATGTATTGACATCATTAACTCCTCTCTGTAATGTATTGGCATCATTAACTCCTCTCTGTAGTGTACTGGCATCATGAACTCCTCTCTGTAATGTATTGAGTCTGGATGGTAATTACATCATTAACTCCTCTCTGTAATGTATTGACATCATTAACTCCTCTCTGTAATGTAATTTGAGTCTGGATGGTAATTACATCATTAACTCCTCTCTGTAATGTATTGACATCATTAACTCCTCTCTCTAATGTATTGACATCATTAACTCCTCTCTGTAATGTATTGACATCATTAACTCCTCTCTGTAATGTATTGACACCATTAACTCCTCTCTGTAATGTATTGACACCATTAACTCCTCTCTGTAATGTATTGACACCATTAACTCCTCTCTGTAATGTATTGACACCATTAACTCCTCTCTGTAATGTATTGACACCATTAACTCCTCTCTGTAATGTATTGACACCATTAACTCCTCTCTGTAATGTATTGACACCTTTAACTCCTCTCTGTAATGTATTGACACCATTAACTCCTCTCTGTAATGTATTGAGTCTGGATGGTAGTTACATCATTAACTCCTCTCTGTAATGTATTGAGTCTGGATGGTAGTTACATCATTAACTCCTCTCTAATGTATTGACACCATTAACTCCTCTCTGTAATGTATTGACACCATTAACTCCTCTCTGTAATGTATTGACACCATTAACTCCTCTCTGTAATGTATTGACATCATTAACTCCTCTGTAATGTATTGGCATCATTAACTCCTCTCTGTAATGTATTGACATCATTAACTCCTCTCTGTAACGTATTGACATCATTAACTCCTCTCCGTAGTGTACTGGCATCATGAACTCCTCTCTGTAGTGTATTGAGTCTGGATGGTAATTACATCATTAACTCCTCTCTGTAATGTATTGACATCATTAACTCCTCTCTGTAATGTATTGGCATCATTACCTCCTCTCTGTAATGTATTGACACCATTAACTCCTCTCTGTAATGTATTGAGGCTGGATGGTAGTTACATCATTAACTCCTCTCTGTAATGTATTGAGTCTGGATGGTAATTACATCATTACCTCCTCTCTGTAATGTATTGACACCATTAACTCCTCTCTGTAATGTATTGAGTCTGGATGGTAATTACATAATTAACTCCTCTCTGTAATGTATTGGCATCATTAACTCCTCTCTGTAATGTATTGACATCATTACCTCCTCTCTGTAATGTATTGACACCATTAACTCCTCTCTGTAATGTATTGAGGCTGGATGTTAATTACATCATTAACTCCTCTCTGTAATGTATTGGCATCATTAACTCCTCTCTCTAATGTATTGGCATCATTAACTCCTCTCTCTAATGTATTGGCATCATTAACTCCTCTCTGTAGTGTACTGGCATCATGAACTCCTCTCTGTAATGTATTGAGTCTGGATGGTAATTACATCATTAACTCCTCTCTGTAATGTATTGACACCGTTAACTCCTCCTGTAATGTATTGAGTCTGGATGGTAATTACACCATTAACTCCTCTCTGTAATGAATTGAGTCTGGATGGTAATTACATAATTAACTCCTCTCTGTAATGTATTGACATCATTAACTCCTCTCTGTAATGTATTGACACCATTAACTCCTCTCTGTAATGTATTGACATCATTAACTCCTCTGTAATGTATTGGCATCATTAACTCCTCTCTGTAACGTATTGACATCATTAACTCCTCTCTGTAGTGTACTGGCATCATTAACTCCTCTCTGTAGTGT
Organism: Oncorhynchus masou masou; assembly: GCF_036934945.1. NCBI lineage: Eukaryota > Metazoa > Chordata > Actinopteri > Salmoniformes > Salmonidae > Oncorhynchus > Oncorhynchus masou. The sequence goes on along the minus strand of NC_088241.1, from coordinate 644,570 downwards.
ACTGGCATCATGAACTCCTCTCTGTAGTGTACTGGCATCATGAACTCCTCTCTGTAGTGTATTGAGTCTGGATGGTAATTACATCATTAACTCCTCTCTGTAATGTATTGACACCATTAACTCCTCTCTGTAATGTATTGAGTCTGGATGGTAGTTACATCATTAACTCCTCTCTGTAATGTATTGGTACCATTATCTCCTCTCTGTAATGTATTGACATCATTAACTCCTCTCTGTAATGTATTGAGTCTGGATGGTAGTTACATCATTAACTCCTCTCTGTAATGTATTGAGTCTGGATGGTAATTACATCATTAACTCCTCTCTGTAATGTATTGACACCATTAACTCCTCTCTGTAATGTATTGACATCATTAACTCCTCTCTGTAATGTATTGGCACCATTAACTCCTCTCTGTAATGTATTGACATCATTAACTCCTCTCTGTAATGTATTGAGTCTGGATGGTAGTTACATCATTAACTGGATGGTATTTACATCATAAACACACAGAGGTAAACCAGCTCATTTCTAACAGTATGTGACATCATTCAGCTCAGTACAACATCACAGAACAAAATACATGTTGTCAGTTAAACTAGCAGAACAGGTTTCACCAAGTCTGTGTGTGTGTTTTGCTCAAGCGTCTGTGTCTGTGTGTGAGAGTTTGTGTGGGTCTGTATGCTCAAGCATCTGTGTGTCTGTGTGAGAAGTGGTGTGTGTGTGTGTGTGTGCTCAAGCATCTGTGGGTGTCTGTGTGCTCAAGATTCTGTGTGTCTGTGTGAGAGTTGGTGTGTGTGTGTGCATGCGTGTGTGTGTGTGTGTGTGTGTGTGAGAGTTGGCGTGTATTATCCCCTCTCCATGTGCAAGCCTAGACAACAACACAGTCCCTCCTAACATTGGCTTCTTTGTGTGGAGGAAGAATGATCAGGCAGAAATATTTCTGGAGAAATCTCAAACTCTCTCTCGCACACTTACACACACTCTCTAACTGGTCACTGGAGAAACTCAATTAAAGCCCCGGGTCTGTTCGGTTTGTTATTTGGGGGTTGCTAGGGCAATGGTGGACTAAAACACAGAGGACCAGAGGTGGGTGTTTCTGGGAAATATTAACCATACAGCATGCGTGTATTGACACAAGGCTACATACCCTCTGGCTATAAGGCATCCTGGGAACAGTGGCTTTCAATGTCAATCATGTAAAGGGTCACCCAGTGAGAGAGTTGACTCCTCAGGAGAACATGGCTGTGCTGGGCTCGGTACAGTACTGTGTGTGTGCTCCTGTAGCCCCCGTCCTAATCAGCTCGTTGGGTGAGTGAATGGTCTCCTTCAGCAACAATAAGTCACCACTGGACCTTCATATTACAGGACGTCCTTGGTAGTGTACCTCAGCTTGACTGGTTCAAGCACTACTCTGGCTACCCTCCTAAATCACTCCACTGCTGTCTGAGTCAATGATCTACGGCTGACTACACCTCTACTGATCTGGGGAGGGAGGGAGGGAGAGAGGGAGAGAGGGAGTGGAGGGAGTGGAGGGAGTGGAGGGGGAGAGAGGGAGAGAGGGAGAGAGGGAGGTATTTTCCAAGCAGGTTAGGCTACATTTCCTAACCAATCTTGTGATGTGGATGTAATCAGGAACAAGAAGTAGTGTTTTGATGCGTTTTAATACGGTGCGTTACGTCCAATAATATGTCAGATAATCTTTTAGAAGGTTCTCAATTATTCCATTCATAACTCTGCCACACTGTAATCTCCCGTCTCACTGTACAGTGTGTGTGTGTGTGTGTGTGTGTGTGTGTGTGTGTGTTGCACTCTGGTACGGTTTTTCCCCCCAGTTCCTTTAAAAAAAGTATGTAGTGATGCATTTCCCAGCCTGACTGAGATACACATATCCCATCAACTTCCAGGAAACATAGATCCCACTGACGACACACACAACACGTACCTTACCCTACTGATTAGAGGTTCCGAGGGGAGGAATTCTGGACCCAAACACAGGAAATCTGCTCCCTGCTCAGAAAAGCTGTGTGTGTGTGTGTGTATGTACTCACCTAGACTGGGATTGAACCTCCAGGCTGGGATGTGTTGGTTCTCCTTCAGGCCGCTATTGGCCGGTAGAGAGATGGAGATGCTGATTGGGCCATTCACCTGGAGCTCCACCCCCTCGCTGGCCAATAGGTGGACAGAGATGGCCGCCACTGGAGTCAGCTCAAACCTACGCTCACTTCCTGTTAAGAGGAGAAGAGGAGAGCCAAAAGAGAGGAGTAGTGAGGGTCGAAGAGACGGAGGAGAGATGTAGTGAGAGGGAGAGAGGAGAGGTGTAGTGAGAGGGAGAGAGGAGAGGTGTAGTGAGAGGGAGAGAGGATAGGTGTAGTGAGAGGGAGAGAGGATAGGTGTAGTGAGAGGGAGAAAGGAGAGGTGTAGTGAGAGGGAGAAAGGAGAGGTGTAGTGAGAGGGAGAAAGGAGAGGTGTAGTGAGAGGGAGAAAGGAGAGGTGTAGTGAGAGGGAAAGAGAGAGGAGAAGTGTAGTGAGGGAGAGAGGAGAGGTGTAGTGGAGGGAGAGAGGAGAGGTGTAGTGAGAGGGAAAGAGAGAGAGGAGAAGTGTAGTGGAGGGAGAGAGAGGAGAGGTATAGTGAGAGGGAAAGAGAGGAGAAGTGTAGTGAGAGGGAGAGAGGAGAGGTGTAGTGAGAGGGAGAGATAGAGAGGAGAGGTGTAGTGAGAGGAAGAGAGGAGGTGTAGTAAGAGGGAGAGAGAGGAGAGGTATAGTGAGAGGGAGAGGTGTAGTGAGAGGGAGGGAGAGAGAGGAGAGGTGTAGTGAGAGGGAGGGAGAAAGGAGAGGTGTAGTGAGAGGGAGGGAGAGGTGTAGTGATAGGGAGGGAGAGGAGAGGTGTGGTGATAGGGAGGGAGAGGAGAGGTGTGGTGAGAGAGTGAGGAGAGGTGTAGTGAGAGGGAGAGAGAGGAGAGGTGTAGTGAGAGGGAGAGAGGAGGTGTAGTAAGAGGGAGAGAGAAGGTGTAGTAAGAGGGAGAGAGAGGAGAGGTGTGGTAAGAGGGAGAGAGAGGAGAGGTGTAGTAAGAGGGAGGGAGGTGTGGTGAGAGGGAGAGAGGAGAGGTGTAGTGAGAGGGAGAGAGGAGAGGTGTAGTGAGAGGGAGAGAGGTGTAGTGAGAGGGAGAGAGGAGAGGTGTAGTGAGAGTGGAGAGATGCAGTGAGAGGGAGAGAGAGAGAGGTGTAGTGAGAGGGAGAGGTGTAGTGAGAGGGAGGGAGAGAGAGGAGAGGTGTAGTGAGAGGGAGGGAGAGAGGAGAGGTGTAGTGAGAGGGAGAGAGGAGAGGTGTAGTGATAGGGAGGGAGAGGAGAGGTGCGGTGAGAGAGGGAGGAGAGGAGCAGTGAGAGAGGGATGAGAGTAGTGAGAGGGAGAAGTTTAGTGAGAGGAGGAGATTAGAAGAGGAGAAGAAGCAGGGAGAGAGAGAAATGGAGAGGAGAGTGTCTGCTAAATGATACAAATGTAAAATGGACACACGCACACAGGTTGTTTGAGAGCACAGGGGTTATATTGTGTTAAAGGGGGCTCTTCTGGGTAGTGTATCTTTGATGGAGCCTCTTACATAGAGCTGTACCTCACCCCTACCTTCACCCCTAATCTCCTCAACCCTACCTTATTCACATCCACCCCTCACTTCACCACACACACCCCTAATCTCCTCAACCCTCCTTGCCTTCACCCCACATCTCCACCCACCCACTTACCCCTCATCCATCCCTTCACCACACACTCCCCACCAGCCCCTCACGTCTTCTATCTTACCCCCCCCCCCACCCTTCATCTCTTCCATCCCTCCCACCCTTCATCCCCCTCCTCCCTTCACCCCATCCACCCCTCATCCATGTCAAATACTTTCAAATAATTTATTTAGTTTGTCGGATACAACGGCACCAATGGAATGGTACCAAGTGTGTATTCCACTTAAGTCTGGTCCCAGTCCCAGTGGAGGTACCTGTTCCATTGCCCCCAGGCCCTGTAGGTAGGGGAAGTGCTGGATGTGGCTGGGGTTGTTGGCCACAGTCAGCAGGGCAGTGAGATTGCTGTAGGACGAGTTGGGAGGGAGGCTCAGGGCTCGACGCTGGAACTGAACCCAGGACTGACCCCTCGATCCTGGGGAGGAAAGAGGGGGGGGGGGGGGTCAGGAACCACTCACACACTTAGATCCAGTGTTCCTTAGTGTCCATCTCCCCTGTAACCCTTGTAGCTCGTCAGATGAATGTCTGGAAGATGTGTGATGAACGCCATATGGACTCTGGCCTCTCCTCTCTCTCTTATCACTGTTTTTACTCCTCCATATTACATCTCAGCTTTCTAATGGTTTTTCTCTTTTACTCAATCAGTTCCTTCCATCTCACTCTGCCACCCTTCCTCTCTCTCTCCCTCTGCCACCCTTCCTCTCTCTCTCCCTCTGCCACCCTTCCTCTCTCTCTCCCTCTGCCACCCTTCCTCTCTCTCCCTCTGCCACCCTTCCTCTCTCTCTCCCTCTGCCACCCTTCCTCTCTCTCTCCCTCTGCCATCCTTCCTCTCTCTTCCTCTCCCTCTGCCACCCTTCCTCTCTCTCTCCCTCTTCCTCTCTCTCCCTCTTCCTCTCTCTCCCTCTTCCTCTCTCTCGCTCTTCCTCTCTCTCGCTCTTCCTCTCTCTCGCTCTTCCTCTCCCTCTGCCACCCTTCCTCTCTCTCTCTCTCTTCCTCTCTCACTTCCTCTCTCTAAGGGGTGGGTAAGGCTATGCTCACTGAGTCTGTACATAGTCAAAGCTGTGCTTAAGTTTGGGTCAGGCACAGTAGTCGGGTATTCTGCCACTGTGTGCTTTCTGTTTAGAACTAAATAGCATTCTAGTTTTCTCTGTTTTTTTGTTAAATCTTTCCAATATGTCAAGTAATTATCTTTTTGTTTTCTCATGATTTGGTGGTGTCTAATTGTGCTGCTGCCCTGGGGCTCTGTGGGGTCTGTTTGGGTTTGTGAACAGAGCCCCAGGACCAGCTTGCTTAGGGGACTCTTCTCCAGGTTCATCGCTCTGTAGGTGATGGCTTTGTTATGGAGGGTTTGCGAATTGCTTCCTTTTAGGTGGTTGTAGAATTTAATGGCTCTTTTCTGGATCTTAATAATTAGCGGATATCGGAATCTGCTCTGCATGCATTATTTGGTGTTTTACGTTGTACACAGAGGATATTTTTACAGAATTCTGCATGCAATCTCTCAATTTGGTGTTAGTCCCATTTTGTGAATGTTTGGATTTAATGGATTCTATAACTGATTCAAGTATTTTTAGCCAGATCCTAATTGGTATGTCGAATTGTATGTTCCTTTTGATGGCATAGAAAGCCCTTCTTGTTTCTCAGATCGTTCACAGCTTTGTGGAAGTTACCTGTGGCACTGATGTTTAGGCGGAAGTCTGTTTAGGCCGACTACAAACAATCTATAACTGGGCTAATAGCTCACTAACTAGAATCAAATCCAATTTTATTGGTCACATACACATGTTTAGCAGATGTTATTACAGGTGTAGCGAAATGCTTGTGTTCCTAGCTCCAATAGTGCAGTAGCATCTAACACTTCACAATACACACAAATCTCAAAAGTAAAAGAATGGAACTAGCAAAGGATATGAACAAAATGTGCACACGTGGTTACATGCAGCTCTCTCTTTGATCTCAAAACAAGCGCATCTACTCACAACCGCTCATGCTGCCTACAACCAAATTAAGTTTCAGTATGTTGCACTGAAAGTGGCAAATATTGCCTTGATTCGATCAAAATTGCCATAGTAAAGGGAAACTGTGATAGTGTTAACAAGGAAAACTCTAGAACAGTGGCCACCAACCTTTTCCGAGTCAAGATCCCTTTGAGTCCAAATGCAAGCCAAGATCTACCGCTTAAAAAATAGGCTAAACTTTTTTTCTATGAAACAACCAATTAAAAACAGTACTGTAGCAATGAGGTTTGTGCAGTAAACTACAGTCCCAATACATTATCACCACATACTGGCTTTGCTTGAATTGCCCTGCCAATGCATTGTAGTTTGGGACATTTAAAAAATGTTTTTATATTAAAACATTTGGGGCTATATGATCACACCGGTAATAGATCTGTTGTTGTATTACTTCTGAGGCACAGCTGAGTGAGCATACATTTAAATAATTTGCTTTTTATTTTTATTTTACTGGGCTGATCTGAGGGTCAGTCTCAGCAGAGGGAGAGAGCAGCAGACTGAGGGTCAGTCTCAGCGGAGGGAGAGAGCAGCAGACTGAGGGTCAGTCTCAGCGGAGGGAGAGAGCAGCAGACTGAGGGTCAGTCTCAGCGGAGGGAGAGAGCAGCAGACTGAGGGTCAGTCTCAGCGGAGGGAGAGAGCAGCAGACTGAGGGTCAGTCTCAGCAGAGGGAGAGAGCAGCAGACTGAGGGTCAGTCTCAGCGGAGGGAGAGAGCAGCAGACTGAGGGTCAGTCTCAGCGGAGGGAGAGAGCAGCAGACTGAGGGTCAGTCTCAGCAGAGGGAGAGAGCAGCAGACTGAGGGTCAGTCTCAGCGGAGGGAGAGAGCAGCAGACTGAGGGTCAGTCTCAGCAGAGGGAGAGAGCAGCAGACTGAGGGTCAGTCTCAGCAGAGGGAGAGAGCAGCAGACTGAGGGTCAGTCTCAGCGGAGGGAGAGAGCAGCAGACTGAGGGTCAGTCTCAGCGGAGGGAGAGAGCAGCAGACTGAGGGTCAGTCTCAGCAGAGGGAGAGAGCAGCAGACTGAGGGTCAGTCTCAGCAGAGGGAGAGAGCAGCAGACTGAGGGTCAGTCTCAGCGGAGGGAGAGAGCAGCAGACTGAGGGTCAGTCTCAGCGGAGGGAGAGAGCAGCAGACTGAGGGTCAGTCTCAGCGGAGGGAGAGAGCAGCAGACTGAGGGTCAGTCTCAGCAGAGGGAGAGAGCAGCAGACTGAGGGTCAGTCTCAGCAGAGGGAGAGAGCAGCAGACTGAGGGTCAGTCTCAGCAGAGGGAGAGAGCAGCAGACTGAGGGTCAGTCTCAGCAGAGGGAGAGAGCAGCAGACTGAGGGTCAGTCTCAGCAGAGGGAGAGAGCAGCAGACTAAGGGTCAGTCTCAGCAGAGGGAGAGAGCAGCAGACTGAGGGTCAGTCTCAGCAGAGGGAGAGAGCAGCAGACTGAGGGTCAGTCTCAGCAGAGGGAGAGAGCAGCAGACTGAGGGTCAGTCTCAGCAGAGGGAGAGAGCAGCAGACTAAGGGTCAGTCTCAGCAGAGGGAGAGAGCAGCAGACTGAGGGTCAGTCTCAGCAGAGGGAGAGAGCAGCAGACTGAGGGTCAGTCTCAGCGGAGGGAGAGAGCAGCAGACTGAGGGTCAGTCTCAGCAGAGGGAGAGAGCAGCAGACTGAGGGTCCGTCTCAGCGGAGGGAGAGAGCAGCAGACTGAGGGTCCGTCTCAGCGGAGGGAGAGAGCAGCAGACTGAGGGTCCGTCTCAGCGGAGGGAGAGAGCAGCAGACTGAGGGTCAGTCTCAGCGGAGGGAGAGAGCAGCAGACTGAGGGTCAGTCTCAGCGGAGGGAGAGAGCAGCAGACTGAGGGTCAGTCTCAGCGGAGGGAGAGAGCAGCAGACTGAGGGTCCGTCTCAGCAGAGGGAGAGAGCAGCAGACTGAGGGTCAGTCTCAGCGGAGGGAGAGAGCAGCAGACTGAGGGTCAGTCTCAGCGGAGGGAGAGAGCAGCAGACTGAGGGTCAGTCTCAGCGGAGGGAGAGAGCAGCAGACTGAGGGTCCGTCTCAGCGGAGGGAGAGAGCAGCAGACTGAGGGTCCGTCTCAGCGGAGGGAGAGAGCAGCAGACTGAGGGTCAGTCTCAGCGGAGGGAGAGAGCAGCAGACTGAGGGTCCGTCTCAGCGGAGGGAGAGAGCAGCAGACTGAGGGTCAGTCTCAGCGGAGGGAGAGAGCAGCAGACTGAGGGTCCGTCTCAGCGGAGGGAGAGAGCAGCAGACTGAGGGTCAGTCTCAGCGGAGGGAGAGAGCAGCAGACTGAGGGTCAGTCTCAGCGGAGGGAGAGAGCAGCAGACTGAGGGTCCGTCTCAGCGGAGGGAGAGAGCAGCAGACTGAGGGTCAGTCTCAGCGGAGGGAGAGAGCAGCAGACTGAGGGTCAGTCTCAGCGGAGGGAGAGAGCAGCAGACTGAGGGTCCACCTCTCAACATCCCTCCACTCTCCCCTTCCTCCACTGACACGGACCAAAAAGGGACACCTTCTTCCAGCTGTTGGAGAAACTCAAGTCGCACCGCATTATTTCCACCTCATGCACAAATTCATGTTGTTACTCCTATGAACAGAGAAAGTGAAACATTGCTCTCTCTCTCTGTGTGTGTGTGTGTGTGTGTGTGTGGACATGTTTAATCGACCAACGGAAAAATGTATTTCTAGGGGGTTTAGGGTAAGGTTAGAACTAGTGTCAGAATTGGGGTAAGTGGTTGTGGGTTAGGTTTAGGTTTGTGGTAAGGTTAGGGAAAACAGGATTTTGAATGGGAATCAATTGTGTGTCCCCACAAGGTTAATTAAACAAGACTGTGTGTGTGTGTGCACACGCTCGCAGACATGTTTAACTACAAGAATAGTAAACAAAAACAAAAATTAGACCAACGAAAAAATACTATTTCTAGGGGGTTTAGATTAAGGTTAGAATTAGTGTTAGTATTGAGGTAAGGGGTTGTGGGTTAGGAGATGGTGTTGGTGTATGGTTAGGGGTTAAGGAAATTAGGATTTAGAATGGGAATCAATTGTGTCCCCACAAGGTTAGTTAAACAAGACTGTGTGTGTTATAGAGAAGTTTGTATAGTGGGGCTTTGCGATGATGTCATAGTGTTTCCACTGTGGTGAGTGTACATTCCTGGGCAGTGAGACAACGCTGCAGCCGGGCCTGTGTGTTTTCTCTAGCTCTGTGTATCCTCTGCCTTCAGTACACCTGATCTGGTATTGATCTGAACGTCCAGTTTTGAAGGTGGTCTGGCATTGATCTGAACATCCAGTTTTGAAGGAGGTCTGGCATTGATCTGAACGTCCAGTTTTGAAGGAGGTCTGGCATTGATCTGAACATCCAGTTTTGAAGGAGGTCTGGCATTGATCTGAACGTCCAGTTTTGAAGGAGGTCTGGCATTGATCTGAATGTCCAGTATTGGAGGTGGTCTGGGATATAATCACATCAACAGGACTGGAGTAACAAAATGGAGAGGAGTTAGTTCCAGGTAACAGCTTGGACACAGTGAGAGATGTAGCAGAGCATGTGTGTGTGTGTGTGTGGGGGGGGGGGGGTTCCTGTGCCAATCCAAAAAGCCCCTCCTCATCCTCTACCCCTCCTAAGAGTTCCCTCTCTTTTCTTCCCTCTATAATGAACATTGCACCCTTCCCCCCTTCTCTCCATCCCCTCTCTTTTCCCCCCGCTTCTCCCCATCCCCTCTCCCCCTTTCCCTCTTCTCCTCACCCCCTCTCTTTCCCCTTCTCCTCACCCCCTCTCTTTCCCCTTCTCCTCACCCCCTCTCTTCCCTCTTCTCCCCACCCCTCTCTTTCCCCTTATCCCCACCTCCTCTCTTCCCCCTTATCCCCACCCCCGCTCTTCCCCCTTATCCCCACCCCCTCTCTTCCCCTTATCCCCACCCCCTCTCTTCCCCCTTATCCCCACCCCCTCTCTTCCCCCTTATCCCCACCCCCTCTCTTCCCCCTTATCCCCACCCCCTCTCTTCCCCTTATCCCCACCCCCTCTCCCCCTCTCCCCCCCCTTCTCCCCACCCCTCTCTCCCCACCCCCTCTCCCCACCCCCTCTCCCCACCCCCTCTCGTCCCCCCTCCTCTCTTCCCCCTCTCCCCACCCCCTCTCGTCCCCCCTCTCCCCACCCCCTCTCTTCCCCTTTCTCTTCTCATTCTCTCTCCTCCTGCTATACGACAAGGTTTATCGCTCCCCTGGGCTTCCAGGTTCAAAATATCATGATATAACACACTGTGTGTGGATGGGGGCCACTGGTATGCACCAGACCATAGCATGATTATCCTGCCCTCCTGGAGGACGGACACACACAGCTCAGTCAGCAAGATTTAAAGGAGTAGCAGCAGCAGAACCGCACTCAGAGAGGATGGTAGAGCAGGAGAAGAGCAGATGGTATGGGACACACTAAATGAGTGTGGTTATTGAAGACAAACACAGACACACATAGCAAAACAAGCACACTGATCAGACACACGGCAGACAAAGATACATGTTATAAGATCACATCTAATTTAATATTTTCTAATGTAATTGCTCCTTACTGATTGACAGAGGAACAGAGGACACATGCTGCCTGTGTGTGTGTGTGTGTGTGTGTGTGTGTGTGTGTGTGTGTGTGTGTGTGTGTGTGTGTGTGTGTGTGTGTGTGTGTGTGAGCGCGCGCGCGCGGGTCTTTCATTAGAGAGATGTTTTAAAGGGGTGGACATATTTCATTATTAATGTGTGTGAGGTCACTGGGCCAGGGACAGTGTCTAAGTACACACTCTCTCTCTCACCTTGGGATCCAGAGTTAATGTGTATCAGGTCTTCATACACCATCAGAGTGGCAGCTCTCTCTGGTAGCAGCTCCAGACTGAGAGAGGAAAACACTGGAACACACATTTCAGTCATTTTGACATTTCAGCAGAGGCTTGGCGTTGCAAGCACCTTGCTCTACCAACTGAGCCACATGGGACCCACCACAGTCACTCATTTATTCATCACAATAACCCCCCCTGTGGCTCATTTTTATTCTCACTAATAAAAGGTCAACTATTGAATTTTGGTTTTCCTCTCAACTTCATGACATTCTAAACCTAGTGGTTTCTTTATTTTCTAGCATTGTGGTTTGTAGATAAACATTTGTTTGAAGATCTTACTTGATTAGTTTAAATCTCTAGCTTTCCCTTTTCCATTCTCTGTGATCTGCCTGGACTATTAAAGCCTTGGATGGTGTTTTTCATAGCGCCCTTCGTTTTATCACAGGAGACAGTTTAATTACTCAACACTGTATTCTTCACCAAAAGGTTCTCTGTAGAATCACTACAGTCTTTTTGTTTACAAAGCCCTGCTCCACAAACTCCCGACGTACCTTAGCTAACATCACTATTAAGACTTAAAATGACAAGTTCTGAAACCTGTTCACGGGGTTGGTTAACTCTGGAGACTCCTTTGGTGTCTAGAGAGTTAGGTCCATCAGCCTTTCATTTCCTTGCACCGTACGTGTGGAATGATCTACAATACACTTTCAAATGGGAGGAATTGGTGCCTCTAGGTCATGTCAGATGGTTGTTAAGGGACCTTTTTACAGAAGAATGTGTCTGTTTTTTATGATTGTGTTTTGCTTTTCGTGTATTGTTGTGTATTTTATTGTGTATATGAATGTGTAGTTTAATATGTTTATTGTATTTTGATGTGCATTGTGGTGCTATACAGGGCTCACCTGGAAGAGAGACCTTGACTCCCTGTCTAACTAGCCTCCTTCTGGCTTCAAAAGAAAAACGGGCCTTATTTTTATTTGAGGAATAAGGCCTGTTTTTCTTTTGAAGCCAGAAGGAGGCTAGTATCAGCTACATTTATGCCTTTACTAGACTATGGGGATATTTTATACATGAATGCTTCCGCTCAGTGTTTGAGATCAATTGACACTCTTTCCCATGGCAGAGATTTATTTTAAACTGCAAAACCCTTACGCACCACTGCACTTTGTATACCAGGGTTGGCTGGCCTTCTCTAGTCACTCGTAGGCTCAGTCACTGGTATACTTTTATTTACAAAGCCAGTTTGGGTTACTACCTTTTTATTTGTGCATTTTTATTGGTCAGAAATGTGGTGGCTATTCTCTTCGTTCGCTGGACTTTATCCTGCTAACTGTTCCAAATGTCCCAACTGAATTTGGTGAAAGGGCTCTTATGTACTCTGCGCCATCGTCTTGGAACACCTTACAAACTACTTTTAAACTGGAAGAACTTGTCCCAATTGGTGTTTTTGAATCACTGATGAAGGATTTTGAGGCTGATTCCCTGATCTGTCAATGTTTTTAATTTGCTGTTTTATACTCTTGTGAATTCAATGGTTTTTACAAGATTACTTGTAGTTTTACATGTTGTCTGTCTGTAATTTTTTTTGTAATGACTTGGTGCTGCCTATCTTGGCCAGGGCACTCTTGAAAAATAGATTTTAATCTCAATGAGCCCTTCCTGGTTAAATAATGGTTAAATATAAATAAATAAATAAATAGAGACCTTGGTCTCAGCATTGACTCCCTGTCTCAGCATTGACTCCCTGTCTAAATAAAGAGACCTTGGTCTCAGCATTGACTACCTGTCTAAATAAAGAGACCTTGGTCTCAGCATTGACTACCTGTCTAAATAAAGAGACCTTGGTCTCAGCATTGACTACCTGTCTAAATAAAGAGACCTTGGTCTCAGCATTGACTCCCTGTCTAAATAAAGAGACATTGGTCTCAGCATTGACTCCCTGTCTCAGCATTGACTCCCTGTCTAAATAAAGAGACCTTGGTCTCAGCATTGACTACCTGTCTAAATAAAGAGACCTTGGTCTTAGCATTGACTCCCTGTCTAAATAAAGAGACCTTGGTCTCAGCATTGACTACCTGTCTAAATAAAGAGACCTTGGTCTCAGCATTGACTACCTGTCTAAATAAAGAGACCTTGGTCTCAGCATTGACTACCTGTCTAAATAAAGAGACCTTGGTCTCAGCATTGACTCCCTGTCTAAATAAAGAGACCTTGGTCTCAGCATTGACTCCCTGTCTCAGCATTGACTCCCTGTCTAAATAAAGAGACCTTGGTCTCAGCATTGACTACCTGTCTAAATAAAGAGACCTTGGTCTTAGCATTGACTCCCTGTCTAAATAAAGAGACATTGGTCTCAGCATTGACTCCCTGTCTAAATAAAGAGACCTTGGTCTCAGCATTGACTACCTGTCTAAATAAAGAGACCTTGGTCTTAGCATTGACTCCCTGTCTAAATAAAGAGACATTGGTCTCAGCATTGACTCCCTGTCTAAATAAAGAGACCTTGGTCTCAGCATTGACTACCTGTCTAAATAAAGAGACCTTGGTCTCAGCATTGACTACCTGTCTAAATAAAGAGACCTTGGTCTCAGCATTGACTACCTGTCTAAATAAAGAGATGTTGGTCTCAGCATTGTCAAAGACTCCAGCCACCCTAGTCATAGACTTTTCCCTCTGCTACTGCACGGCAAGCCGTACCGGAGCGCCAAGTCTAGGTTCAAGAGGCTTCTAAACAGGATCTACCCCCAAGCCATAAGACTCTTGAACATCTAATCAAATGGCTACCCAGACTATTTGCATTGCCCCCCCTTATACCGCTGCTACTCTCTGTTATTATTTAAGCATAGTCACTTTATTAACTCTAACTACATGTAGATATTACCTCAATTACCTCGACTAACCTGTACCCCCGCACATTGACTCTGTACCGGTACCCCCTGTATATGGTCTCGCTATTGTTATTTTACTGCTGCTCTTTAACTACTTGTTACTGTTATTTCTTATTCTTATTAGTATTTTTTAAACTGCATTGTTGGTTAGGAGCTTGTAAGTAAGCATTTCATTGTAAGGTCTACACTTGTTGTATTCGGCGCAAAATAAAATTTGATTTGACTCCCTGTCTAAATAAAGAGACCTTGGTCTCAGCATTGACTCCCTGTCTAAATAAAGAGATGCTGGTCTCAGCATTGAATCCCTGTCTAAATAAAGAGACCTTGGTCTTAGCATTGACTCCCTGTCTAAATAAAGAGACCTTCGTCTCAGCATTGACTACCTGTCTAAATAAAGAGACCTTGGTCTCAGCATTGACTACCTGTCTAAACAAAGAGACCTTGGTCTCAGCATTGACTCCCTGTCTAAATAAAGAGACCTTGGTCTTAGCATTGACTCCCTGTCTAAATAAAGAGACCTTCGTCTCAGCATTGACTACCTGTCTAAATAAAGAGACCTTGGTCTCAGCATTGACTACCTGTCTAAACAAAGAGACCTTGGTCTCAGCATTGACTCCCTGTCTAAATAAAGAGACCTTGGTCTTAGCATTGACTACCTGTCTAAATAAAGAGACCTTGGTCTTAGCATTGACTACCTGTCTAAATAAAGACACCTTGGTCTTAGCATTGACTACCTGTCTAAACAAAGAGACCTTGGTCTCAGCATTGACTACCTGTCTAAATAAAGACACCTTGGTCTCAGCATTGACTACCTGTCTAAACAAAGACTGAATAAAAATCAGAGACAAAAGTTATCCTCTTTCCTCCTCCTTTCTCTGTCTTCCGGTCACTCCTCCTTTCCTCTCTCCGTCACTCCTCCTTTCCTCTCTCCGTCACTCCTACTTTCCTCTCTCCGTCACTCCTACTTTCCTCTCTCCGTCACTCCTACTTTCCTCTCTCCGTCACTCCTTTCCTCTCTCCGTCACTCCTTTCCTCTCTCCGTCACTCCTTTCCTCTCTCCGTCACTCCTTTCCTCTCTCCGTCACTCCTTTCCTCTCTCTGTTACTCCTTTCCTCTCTCTGTCACTCCTAAATTGTCCAGTGCTGATAAGCATGTGTGTGCGTGAACAATCTGAAAGTGTTGTGTGAGGATAATGGGGGGGGTCACTTATTATAATAAAGCTGTAATGGGGCACCCTCATTATCCTCACACACCACTTTCAGATTGTGTGTGTGTGTGTATGTGTGTGAACGCACGCAAACACACACACACACACACACACACACACACACACACACACACACACACAGTAGATTTTACTACTTTGACCTACCGGGCAGTCTGGTGGGTCTCCAGGGGGCGGAATTTGGCACGTAGCCCTGTCTGGTTGCTGTGACAACCAGCAGGGTTCCAAGGCGGTAGGGAAAACGCAGGTAGGCATTGCCGTCGGCAGCAGAGGTCTCTGTGGTTACAGGGGTGTGGTTGGCGAAGAGCTCGATGGTGGCTCCGCCCAGGGGCTGGTGGGTGCTGGCATCACTCAGGTGAACCTTCAGAGTCACCTCTACACAGAGAGAGTGCGAGAGTTACACACTTGGCTAAGTAAGCGTCAGTGATGTAAAGTAAGATAAGTTTAAAAAATACTTACATTCCCAAAGAAAATAACATACTTTTTACTCCACACATTTTGACTGACACCCAAAAGTACTCATTACATTTGGAATGATCAGCAGGACATGAAAATGGTCCAATTCACACACTTATCAAGAGACCATCCTTTATCGTCATCCCTACTGCCTCTGATCTGGCAGACTCACTAAACAGAAATTCTTCATTTGTAAATTATGTCTGCGTGTTGTACTGTGCCCCTGGCTATCCTTACATTTAAAAAAGAAGAGAATTGTGCCGTCTGGTTCACTTAATATAAGGAATTTGAAAGGATTTATACTTTTACTTTTGATACTTAAGTGTATTTAAAACCAAATACTTTTACTCAAGTAGTATTTACTGGGTGACTTTCACACTTAAACTTCTGACTTCAACTGTATATATACACACAGTAGTCCATACGGGAGTCAGGAAAAGCTTTCTGACTCAGGCACATTTGACATTGGCAGTTAACAGCCAATCACAGTGAGTGGCCAAAAGCATATTTCCTGGTTACCAGTCAATAGCGAGGCTCTGTCAAAACAATGGGCCCTTTCGCTGTTTCTTGATGCCTGAGGAAGGAAATCTCTGAGCACACATCTCCTTTATTACTGTCATACACTTTCCTGGAAACTGCTGAATAACATACTTCCATTAAACCATTAACTCCTTTGGATAGCAGAGCATTGTAAAG
Source organism: Oncorhynchus masou masou (assembly GCF_036934945.1). Taxonomy (NCBI): domain Eukaryota; kingdom Metazoa; phylum Chordata; class Actinopteri; order Salmoniformes; family Salmonidae; genus Oncorhynchus; species Oncorhynchus masou. The sequence goes on along the minus strand of NC_088241.1, from coordinate 628,758 downwards.
CTGGCCACACACACACACACACACACCCCTAGTTCATGCAGTGCCAGAACTGGACAGAGCAACAACCCATTCTCTCAAGCGGAACACCTACACTGGCCAAGCTTATCTGGGCTAGACCTTTGTTAGGGCCCTATAAAATCTGATGAATTAAAAAATATATATTATAATAATTTAAACTTTATTTAACTAGGTGTGTCAGTTATTTACAACTGCAACCTGGCCAAGATAAAGCAACGCAGTGCAACAAAAAACAACAGAGTTACACATAGGAGAAACAAAAGTACAGTCAATAACACAATAGAAAAATCTATATACAGTGTGGCAAATGGAGTAAGGAGGTAAGGCAATAAATAGGCCACAGTCACGAAGCAATTACAATTTAGCAAATTAACACTGGAGTGATAGATGAGCAGATGATGATGTGCAAGTAGAAATACTTGTGTACAAAAGAGCAAAAAAGTAAATAAAAACAATATGGGAATGAGGTCGGTAGTTGGGTGATTGATTACATTTATTTTTTCTCCCCGAATTCCGTTTGTTTTTCCAGGTTTCCGTTTCCCCCTGTTTTTTCAGGTTCACTCTCAAAACTGCACTTTTTAAATAGAAAAAACAGATAAATCGGAGGTCTGGAATTTTTTGGTGGAAATTAGGATTTTTGGGTGTAGATAACCTTTAATTCCAGTGAGCACCTAAGGTTTTTTGTAGCCACATGTGATGGTAGAGTTTACAAAACAAATACACACTGGGTTGATGAAAATAACCCTGATATCATTCTGCCAGGAAAGCTAGGCTACTTTGTAGTTAACATTTCATTGAGAAGTTTTTTGGGAAAGCATTTCCATCTACCAGAAAACTGTTTTCATTAGCATCATTGCCAACCGCTACACAAAGTGGTAGCTGCACGCACTGCACATACACAGACAGGGGTATTCTGGAATGGGAGACAGATGGCGAAACCCCAAGTTTCACAAGAGAAATCCAAGTATTTAGAACACTTTAGTTTCAGTGAGCGTGAGTTAACCTTGGCAAGGTAACAGGTCAGGCCAGAACACTAACCTTTACCACTGTGGCGAAAGGCACTGTGCATGAGTCAAACGGTGTGAGTGAGACAGAGAGAGACAGAGAAAGACAGAGAGAGAGGACAACCAGAAAAAGAGAGCAAGACCTTTAAAAACAGAGTATACACACACACACACCCATTTCAGCTTGTTTCATAAAGGAGCCTGGCTAACAGCTTAACGGTGACTTGGTACCAACACTAAACAAATTTCTGGTCTGGCAGGTTATGTAAACAACAGTAATGTGTGCTAATGGCTAACAAGGATACTTTAGCCATACTTCATCACTGAAATAAGTAGCAGCTCAGTCTAGTAGTCACCTACAGCAAGAGGAGCAATTAATTTCATCAACTCAAGACACACACCTTCCTCATCTACTTACTCCTGTGTCGTATACATGCACATGCACCCACACATGCACACCCTCTCACACACACCCCGTCCCACACACACCCCCTCTCACAAACCCTGTCTCACACACCCCCTCCACTCACAAACCCTGTCTCACAACCCCCCCTCACAAACCCTGTCTCACACACACACACACACCCTCTCTCATCTGTCCTCTTGTTGCAGACACTTGTCTCTGTGATAAGGGAAGTGGTGTCTGATCATTGGCCCTTAATTAAGGCTGAAAGGGTGTGCCCCTCCCCCCTACCGTACATACACATCCTTTAGCCTTACATAGACACACCCACACTTACCCCGTCCCCCGACCATGCACTCCCTCCACTCCCAACCCCAGGCTGGATGATTATTCTGGTAGACACACCCACACTTACCCCGTCCCCCGACCATGCACTCCCTCCACTCCCAACTCCCCAGGCTGGATGATTATTCTGGTAGACACACCCACACTTACCCCGTCCCCCGACCATGCTCACCCTCCACTCCCAACCCCAGGCTGGATGATTATTCAGGTAACAGGCACACTGAGGGTCAGACAGATACAGACTACAGGAGACGGACCATTACAGATTATCTATCTGGGTCGCCCAAATATATCACTTACCTAACTAGTTGCAACAAACATTTTAAGTTTCACTGTAGTGGGTCTGGGAGAGGGAGGTATTTAAAATGGTACATCACTTCCTGTCCCAGTGTTTCGTCCTTCTTTAGGGGTACCAGCTGTGCTCACTCTGAAGAGCTCCCCTGGGAGACTGGGGCACATGCACGCACGCACACGCACGCACACACACACACACACACACACACACACCCATTCTGATCCAATAAATCTCTGTTGACATCCTTAAACAGGCTACAGCCCTCTGAAAAAAGTGCACCGCAAAAACATACGCATGTAGGAAGAGAAATGTTGTGTCTCAGCAGCCCTGTTAAACCAGTCGTTCTCTCAGTTACTGGCTCTCGGTCGGTCTGTCGGTCTGTGTGCCATATGGAGGATAAAGGCATCAAAGAGAGTTTTTCCTGACCTGATGCTGAGATCTACCACCAATTAGCCAAAGCAACAGCAGCCAGAGCAGCAGGGCGTGTGAGACAGACAGTATGGGTGTGAGAGGTAGAGCCAGTGTGTATCATTGTGTTTGTGTGAGTGTGTGTAGAGGTTATTGATCAGAGCCTGCTGTGAGGTAGAGGGAGTTGGACATCATCACTGAGCCATAATAATGGCAGGAGGACAGTAGCATCCTCTGTCTGTGGCTACTAGCGGCTCTGATGGATGGCTACTGCTATCAAAGGTCAACTGGTTGTGCTTATGGTATCCATGGTTAGTGGTTATTAAACTGTCAGATCTGGTCCTAGATACTGTTAACTCCTGGTGTGTGTACCGGTTCAACCCCTGCTGGTGATTTTTCTCTTCCCACTCAACGCAAACACACAAAAATGTAATAGGATAGGGATAATCCACCACAACATCTTTAACATAACCTACCAAATTCTCTCTTTAAAATATCCCGATCAATATTCCAGGACAGTAAATGAGTAGGCAGAGATTACAGTATATAGGGAATAATCCCCTCAACTCTGCAGGAGAGGAGAGATGGAGGCTTTCTTTGGTACCATCACAACCTTTCAAACTCCTCCTTGGCACACTAGGAAACTACAGTGTTCTGTGTTCTACGAAAATAAATCCTTTGAGTTATCTCATTAATATTTGGGGGATTCCCCATCTCTCTCCGTTTCTGCTCTTATTAGGTCTATTTATCGTACACTCTCCATTTCCTTCATCGCTTTCCTGGTTTTGTGTGTATAAAGACGTGGGGATAGACATGATAGACCTCTTCTCTCTAGAGTGTTTGTCTCTAGAAAATGAAACGATCACATTTAGTTTTAAAACAAGATATATCCACCTCACTCACTGAGAAAAAAGTAGCACTGCAAGGTTTTACACAGTCTGTGACAAAAAAAAAAAAAAAAAATTATATATATATATATTTTATTTTTTTAATCAGACCCACTGCAGTCAAAACCTTTTCCTGTGTTTTGTATTACATTCCCAAACTATTAAAAGTTGGAATAATATTGTGAAATTGTGAAAAATATGATAGTGCTATTTTAGTGTAAGAGCTGTTTGAAAAAAAATGTCAGCCTGTTTTGGTGGAATGGAGTTTTGGCCTGCCTGGTAATATCACCAGGCGGTACATTACTTAATAGACCAATAATACAAGTTATTAATGGCTAGTTTTCAGTTCCTCCTTCCCCACTCAGACAGTCCTAGCTCAATTATTGCTTAAGAAATTGCTCTTCGCTCAAAAGCTATTTTTGTAAATGTTTTACCATTATTTTTTTTATTTAACCTTTATTGTACTAGGCAAGTCAGTTAAGAACAAATTCTTATTTTCAATGACGGCCTAGGAACAGTGGGTTAATAACTGCCTGTTCAGGGGCAGAACGACAGCTCGGGGATTTGAACTTGCAACCTTTCGGTTACTAGTCCAACGCTCTAACAACGCTCTAACCACTAGGCTACCCTGCCGCCCCATTTTAATGGAAAGCAATAAGAAAGAGATAAGAACGGCTGCATTGGACCTTTAATAAAGAATTGTACAAATGATACATTTGTGACGTCAACACAAACATACATACATGCACTTAAAAATGTATCAATACAATAATGAGACCTGAGCTCTGGTCAAAAGCAGTGCACTATTATGGGAATTGTTACTGTAATTTAATTATGCCAATGTGTTTTCATTAATTGAAAACCCTTCATCTATTTTATGAGAATTTGTAAGATTCTTGTTTGCATAAAATAGACGGAGACCAGCCATTTCAATAATAGGTAACAGAATTTATTCTCGGAGCGCGCTGCCACGTTACCACGAGCAACAGTTTATATACAAAACATGACGTAATTTCATTGCTTAACCTCTTGAAACTCTAGGGGCGCTATATCATTTTTGGATGAAAAACGTTCCCGTTTTAAACAAGATATTTTGTCACAAAAAGATGCTCGACTATGCATATAATTGATAGCTTTCGAAAGAAAAAACTCTGACGTGTCCAGAACTGCAAAGATTTTTTCTGTGCGTGCCCTAGAACGTGAGCTTCAGGCAAAACCAAGATGAGACGGCATCCAGGAAATGAGCAGGATTTTTGAGGCTCGGTTTTCCATTGTCTCCTTATATGGCTGTGAATGCGAGAGGAGTAAGTTTGCCCTTTCTGTCGTTTCCCCAAGGTGTCTGCAGCATTGTGACGTATTTGTAGGCATATCATTGGAAGATTGACCATAAGAGACCACATTTACCAGGTGTCCGCCCGGTGTCCTGCGCCGAAATTGGTGCGCAAAAGTCAGCTGCAAGTATTTTTCCATGGAATTTAGAGAAGAATGCAAGCTTCCACGAACGATATATCAATGAAGAGATATGTGAAAAAACACCTTGAGGATTGTTTCCAAACAACGTTTGCCAGGTTTCGGTCGATATTATGGAGTTAATTCGGAAAAAGTTTGACGTTGTAGGTGACTGAATTTTCGGTTCGTTTCGGTAGCCAAATGCGATGTACAAAACAGAACGATTTCTCCTACACACAGACGCTTTCAGGAAAAACTGCGCATTTGGTATGTAACTGAGAGTCTCCTCATTGAAAACATCCGAAGCTCTTCAAAGGTAAATGATTTTATTTATTTGGTTATCTGGTTTTTGTGAAAATGTTGCGTGCTAAATGCTACTCAAAATGCTAAGCTAGCTTAGCATACTCTTACACAAATTAGTCAATTTCTATGGTTCAAAAGCATATTTTGAAAATCTGAGATGACAGTGTTGTTAAGAAAAGGCTAAGCTTGAGAGCAGGCGCATTATTTTCTTTTTATTTGCAATTTTCAGAAATCGTTAACGTTGCGTTATGCTAATGAGCCTGAGGCTTTAGTCACGATCCCGGATCCGGGATGGGGAGTTTCAACAGGTTAACAGAATCCCCTCCTCTCGACCGGGACAAAGTGAGGTTAATAGTTCATTCCAACTTACTAACACACTCACAGGTCACACAACATAACTGAATTAACTTTTGACTCATCAACATTATCGATCACCACTTAGCTGACAGTTCTAATTAACAGAAAACCTAGGCATGCACTCACAGCCTTATCTAAAACACCCCAGAGCTCAGTTTTGTCAGTTCAACCATAGGTTAACTAACCTTATCTGCTTACTTAATCCACAACCCATTAGTTTCTGCCTAGTTGGAATGGTGTTCATTAACTTTAATTACTCCTTGTCCGTGTCACACAATCCCTTCTTATGAACTCATATTGTTAATCAGATATAATAAAACAGAGTATACGTTTACTTAGTTACAGTTCCATTTAAAATGATTTGTTCAGTCATTTAATCATAATTTTCCCAACAGGAATAGGGTGCCATTTGGGACTAGGCCTAACTCTAACCAAATACTACAGCATGAGGCTAATTCATTATGTTTTGAATTCATATGTTAAATATACCGGATACAAACATTGTAATCCAGCTAAACAATGGACATATAGCTTTTTCCAACAAAACCTTTTGTAATACACATTAAAATCTATGAACTAAAAATCTGAGGACAGTAATATTTTACACGTATAAATAATAATTGATTAAACAGAATCGCAAAGCACTTGTTAAGCAAAATAAACAACAAAATGGAATGTAAAAAGAAATTTAGGCTACAACAGTAGCTTGATCAGTTCGATCAAACCGGAGTGCTTCTTCAAGCCTCCGGCAGATGGCCACAGCGGGCATGAGAGGATTTAGAAGCTCTGCTAGATGGTCAGCAGAGGTGCTGGTTGGAGGTGGTGGTCATGCCAGCATGTCCAAGGACAGGCAGCTCGATGTCATCAGGGCTTCTCCGCGCCTTCAACCTCTCTGCTAGCTAGCATTAGCTAGTTTGTTGACAACACTGATTTTCATCAAGTTACAGGCAGGAATCCAATTCATGATATCAATACTTGATCTGCACACATTTAGCTATTGAAAAATACACATTTTGTCAAATAAAATACATACAATGAAATGTGTACATCAGAAAGAGGAAGAACGAAAAACAAAATATAACTACTGTAAAAGATTGTTTCTGTAAAATGTGTATAAGATGTATAAACTGAAGGTAGAAGCCCACGTGTTTATTACTTTAATCCAATTGGGGGAAGGGTGGTAGGGTTTGCGGGGAATAATAAAGGTATATTCTTAAAAAAGTATTAATATAAGTATGAGTATGTAGAGGTCGACCGATTTCTGATTTCAAATATTCATAACAATCGGTAATCTGTATTTTTGGACAACGATTGTGGCCAATTGTTTTACATTTTTAACATCTTTATTTAACTATGCAAGTCAGTTAAGAACACATTCTTATTTTCAATGACAATACGGAACGGTTCTGTATTTCACTGAAAGAATAAACGTTTTGTTTTCGAAATTATAGTTTCGGGATTCGACCATATTAATGACCAAAGGCTCGTATTTCTGTGTGTTATGTTATAATTAAGTCTATGACTTGATATTTGATAGAGCAGTCTGACTGAGCGATGGTAGGCAGCAGCAGGCTCGTAAGCATTACTTCAAACAGCACTTTTGTGCGCTTGCCAGCAGCTCTTCGCTGTGCTTCAATCATTGAGCTGTTTATGACTTCAAGCATATCAACTCTCGAGATTAGGCTGGTGTAACCGATGTGAAATGGCTAGCTAGTTGGGGTGTGCGCTAATAGTGTTTCAATCAGTGATGTCAGTTGCTCTGAGACCTTGAAGTAGTTGTTCCCCTTGTTCTGCAAACTTAAACATTAGCTTTTTTACATGGCACAGATTGCACTTTTACTTTCTTCTCCAACACTTTGTTTTTGCATTATTTAAACCAAATTCTGGGATTTTTGCTCACTGTTCTTGTGATCATTTTGACCCCACAGGGTGAGATCTTGCGTGGAGCCCCCAGATCGAGGGAGATTATCAGTGGTCTTGTATGTCTTCCATTTCCTAATAATTGCTCCCACAGTTGATTTCTTCAAACCAAGCTGCTTACCTATTGCAGATTCAGTCTTCCCAGCCTGGTGCAGGTCTACAATTTTGTTTCTGGTGTCCTTTGACAGCTCTTTGGTCTTGGCCATAGTGGAGTTTGGAGTGTGACTGTTTGAGGTTGTGGACAGGTGTCTTTTATAATGATAAGTTCAAAGAGGTGCCATTAATAAAGGTAACGAGTGGAGGACAGAGGAGCCTCTTAATGTAGTAGTTACAGGTCTGTGAGAGCCAGAAATCTTGCTTGTTTGTAGGTGACCAAATACTTATTTTCCACCATAATTTGCAAATAAATTCATTAAAATCCTACAATGTAATATTCTGGATTTTTTTTTCTCTCATTTTGTCTGTCATAGTTGAAGTGTACCTATGATGAAAAATACAGGCCTCATATTTTTAAGTGGGAGAACTTGCACAATTGGTGGCTGACTAAATACTTTTTTGCCCTACTGTACATGTGATTGTAAAAGTTGTGTATATTTTGATCTGTGTTTCTGTACCCCCTTATTGTTCACTTTTGCCTGACCTTCGGCTAGCAAGGTGCCTGAGAGCTAGGACTGCGCCAAGGGTCAACATAATGTGTGTTGTCTCTTCGTGTGCAGCGCAAATAAAAGAATTATTCAACTAGCAGACCTCCAGTTGTGGCAGCGTCTTAATTAAAAGTACACAATACAGAACGAACCACACTACATTTACCCCAAAAATATATGGGGGATTGGAAATGATGCAGACAATTACATTGATGGAAGCAACAATCTTTCTGCAATATTAAGCTGATCCACCCCTTAAAAAAAAATTGTTAAAAAAACAATGAAATATGTACAGAATTTCCAAATAATACTGCTACTGTTACGATGATAGCTAGGCTATAATATCTATTTTGTGACAGAAAAATACTATTGTAAAAATGTAATTTGAAGGTATAGAACAGACACTGTACTTTATTCAGTGTTTTGCCAAGTGCTTTCTTCAACAAAAATCACAGATCTTATTCAGTCCCTCTTAATTCAATAATTAGATCATTGATTTTGTTCTGACGGAAACACATATATAACACATGTATATATATATATACACATGTACACACACACATATACGGAAACACAATACATATGTATTACAAAATTATAGATCTGGTGGAAAACTGTTGCAGCAGTGTGTTTAAAGGACTGTTATAGTAGTCTCTGTGCACAAGCCCCAAGAATAAGCAGAGTGCTGCATTGCAGTGTGTCACATGCATAGGCACACACACAAACAAACACTTCAACATGATTTGGTCTTCCTGGCACCCTGTCCTCTAGCCCTGGCTGCAGTGAGCCTGTTCCCAGCTGTAGTGTATTATGGGTTGCAGAAATGAGTTGGATCTATAATTGTGTGTCTGTCTGCATCCATGTTGCTAACTATGTGTCGTCTGTCTGCCTCCATATATATAGCTAGCTATGTGTGAGGAGAGGAGAGATGAGAAGAAGCCCTCAGTATCAACAAGAGCCCCAGGGAGGGTCTGAAGGGTTTTTAGAGCGAGAGAGAGAGAGAGAAGAGAGAAAAACAGAGGGGTGGGGGGGAGGGGTCAATCAAAATACTGAGTAGAGATGCTCAGAAGGCATCAATAATTCTCTCTAAGGAACTTAATAGGCACCTACATCATGTGTTGACATCGCGTGATAGTTGGGGACACTTAATATTTAGTTACAGACAGACGAGGACACACAAAATAGTCTAATAAATAACTGTTTGGTTAGGGCCTCACACAACTATGCGCACACACTCAGTCACAGCAATATGATTAACAAAAACAAAATTAGAATGAAAACTGAAGCAGCAAAACAGAGCCGCACAGTTCTCCAAGCAAAGTAGTGTGTGTGAGAATAAGTGAGTGAGTACATGAGAGAAACAGATACGGCTAGTCTTGGAAGCACTCTTCTCTTTAAAAAAAGAGAACGCTTTGGAGTGTCTGAATGAAATACATCTGCAGTGATTCTAACTACGCTTTACAGTGTGTTGCCATTTCACTCATGTCTGTAACAACGAATAAAACCACAGAATGATACAAATAGCGTCCCTGGGCCCAGCCTAAACCATTTCCAGCACTGCCCCCAATTCAGCAGGAGGCTGTGAAGGAAGAGGCAGTGAAGCAAAAGCCACCTGTCATATACTGCCTTTCACTCATTTATGAGAGATGGTGGTGTGTGTGAGATTCCTCCTTCCACTCACATCTGCAGCATCTAGCTTATAACCATGTCTGGAGGAATCTCCTGCATACGTGGTCAAATTCATACACAAAATGCATAAACGTTATCTCTCTCGTGGAATACTGCTGGTCTGAAAACAATCCACATTGCATCAAAAAAACATGCTCAAATTACGTTTCCACCTCATCTGAATAAGGACAAGTAAAACATGTTTTAGCTAAGGCTTGCACCAAAATTATCCATTACAATTGAGAGGCTGCAGAAGAACTTAGCATCAACTAACTAGCTAATGTTAGCTAGCCTCTTGCCAACAACATGCAATATCAGTTAGGTCTAGCTATCTAGCTAGGTAAGATGGTGAGGTGTTTTTGTTTCAGTTGAGGACACGTTGTGAGACACAAAAGCACTTCAAACCATTCAAATGATATAATACCTTGGCCAAATTAAACATGAACAACCACAGAGAGATAACGTATGTATACGGTTTTGTGGCTGTAAAGGACAGCCAAATGAACGTTATATAACTAGCCAATTGAAAAGCTAACTAACGTAGCTAGATAACTATCTGAAGTTAGCACATAAGCCATCAACGCCAAGTTATCGCTAGCTATACAAGTAGCTAGCTAGCAAGACGAACATATTGGGCATAACATCTCACAAGTACTTTGAATAAAGTGAACCATTTGTATCAGCTACCTACCTTTTAGAGCGTTGTCATCTTGCAGGGTTTTGGTTACCGCTTTCCACACATTGCATCCCAAAAGACAGAGCACAATCGCTGCGGTCCTGCTCAAAACACCGACCCTCGTCATTGCGCACACAAAAAATAGTTCAAATAAATATAAAATATTGACTGGCTACATCAATGTATTGTAAAACACACACATGTACATCGGGTAAGACTCCATATTTTGTAGCATTAGCTTTCCCTCTATTTTCTCCTTCAGTATGTCCTGTTCAGTTCTGCATCCCACCCTCCTGCTGCTCGGTCGGTTCTTTTTTTTCTTCTTTTAAAAAATAAAGAAAGTCACTGAAGCCAGGGCGGCCCCACGTTAACTATTCCGACCCCAGACGCTGCCCCAACAGGCGCATAGCAGAATCATTTGTGGGGTTTGACCGCCATCTCCTGGCGACTCACTGAAGTGGTTGTCTGACCACCGCAAATCAACACGTGTTGAAGAGTTGACTGCTTTATGATGATAGTCTGTATTTGTTTTTAATTAACCATAATAACTTGCCCAAACATTTTTGATCTGAAACAATACTGATGAAAAACGCCATTTAACCAGAGATGTAATTCCTACTTGCTACTAAATAGTACACTGTCCACGAGCACTGAGCAATTACTGCTTTTTGAGGTCGGTTCGGTTTCAGTTATCATTGATCAGTTATAACATCACGTTTTTCGATTACGATTTCGATTATTATTTTAAACTTGAAGTACATTATGCATTATATGGGTTAAATGCTGTAATAACACAGAATAAACAATTAAAACAAGTCCCATGATGGTAGTGACTGCCCATTAATGCTTATTAGCCATCATTTATTGATATTACTTGAATAAAATATTTCAGTTGGTGTGTATATTACATTTGTTTTATTTGATGACTATTATCTCATTCCAAGTCATCATCTCACCTCTCACCTCTGTTGCCTATGCTGATCTGGATTGATTTAATTTAGCTCTAAGGAAAATGCACAACGTGTGCATTGAGCCCAGAAAAAAACACAGAACAAAATGGAATTAAAATAATTGAATCTACTTGACATCAGTTAGTTTTTAAAAACTGAAAAATAACAGACATTTTGGTTAATCACTCAACACTAGTGTCCACAGTGTGCAAAATTGCCTTTTTCTTCACACAATGGCATTAACTACATTAAAAACATTATTAATACCAGTCAAAGTATGGACACACCTACTCATTCAAGGGTTTTTCTTTATTGTTACTAATTTGTACAATGTGGAATAATAGTGAAGACAACTATGAAATAACACATATGTAGTAATCATGTAGTAACCAAAAAAGTCTTAAACAAAACTAAATATATGTTATATTTGAGATTCTTCAAAGTAGCCACCCTTTACCTTGATGACAGCTTTGCACACTCTTGGCATTCTCTCAATTAGCTTCACCTGGAAGGCTTTTCCAAAAGTCTTGAAGGAGTTCCCACATATGCTGAGCACTTGTTGTCTGCTTTTCCTTCACTCATCCCAAACCATCTCAATTGGATTGAGGTTGGGCAATTGAAGAGTCCAGGTCATCTAATGCAGGACTCATCAGACCAAAGGACAGATTTCAACCAGTCTAAAATAACACATTTTATGGCTAAACTCAAATACACTAATTGATTTAAAAAAATGTTTACCAATTGTATAATAATTGTTAATGATATCACAAATACCACCGGTGGACTTATTTCACACATACAGCTAACAAAAAGTAAACGGAATGGTTTCAGAGATTGGTGGGAAGGGTTGAGGGCAGCTGAAGGTTGGGACTGAAAATAAATAAAAATATGTGTGTCAGGATTTGGCCAGGGTTGTTCCGGGTTTTTGTCAGTAGATGTCCCCATTGTGCTTTTTGTCCCTGTGTTTTTCCCTTGATCCCCATTATTGTTTGCACCTGTGTCTCGTTTCCCCTGATTGTATTTAAACCCTTTGTTTCCCTCAGTTCTGTGCTCTGTGTTTGTATGTTAGCACCCTGCCCTAGTGTTCTGTGTGCTCTTGTCGATTCCGGGTGACGTTCTTGTGGTATTCTGTTTTTTGTTTTTGTTTATTTTTGGTGAGTTTCTTTTGAGTTCTTTTGTGTTTTACCTACCACCTTTTGGATTTGCCATTTTTGTATTTTAGGATTTTTCTTTATTAAATACACCGTCTTAAGTACTGCTGTGTCTGCCTCATCTTCTGGGTTCTGCTGTCTATTCGTGGCTCAGTTGGTTAAGTGACTGTTTCTCACTCCGGAGACCCAGGTTCGTAACCGGGTCCTGACAGAAACACAGAGCCAAAAATGAACCCAGAGGCAGCCAGTTCCCAGGACCTTTTTGCCACGCTGTCCCACCACCAGGAGACTGTCCAACGCCACGAAGCCGCCCTGGTTCAGCAAGAGGCCTTAATGGCTAGACATTCTCATCTTCTGTCGGAGATGCTGACTTCCATTAAGCAAATATCTGATCGACTTACCCCGGCAACAGTTCCCGTCCCAGTACCTCAAGTTCACGTACCCATGGCAGTTAACCCCCTGGCTGAACCTCGTCTTCCACCTCCCCAACGGTTCTCAGGTGATCCAAGTGCTTGTAAAGGGTTTCTCACTCAATGTTCTCTCTCCTTTGAGCTGCAACCCTCGTCGTTTCCCACCGACCGGTCTAAGATCGCATATATCATCACCCTGCTGTCGGAAAAAGCCCTGGCCTGGGCTACTGCTGTGTGGGATGCCCATAGTTCCTGCTGTGCCAGCTACTCTGCCTTTGCTGAGGAATTCAAACGAGTGTTTCAAGGCCCAAGCAGTGGTTCTGACTCAGCCAAACAGCTCCTGACTCTCCATCAAGGTTGGCGCAGCGTGACGGACTATGCCATCCAGTTCCGCACGGTGGCAGCAGCGAGTGGCTGGAACAACGAGGCGCTCACGGTGTGCTTTCTGAAAGGCCTTTCCGACACTATCCAAGATGAACTGGCCACTCGGGAACCACCGGACAATCTCGAGTCCCTGATCAAGTTGGCCTCACGCATTGACCAGCGTCTGAGAGAGAGAGAACTCAACCGTAGACCTCTAGCTCCTATCAGTCCCAGCTCCGAGTCCCCACCTTTATCATCACTGGCTCCACCGGAACCCATGCAGATTGGACGCATCTCCCAGGCTGAGAGAGACCGCCGGATGAGGGAGCGACGCTGTCTATATTGCGGCAAACCGGGCCATTTCCGTTCCACGTGTCCCGGGCTCCAGGGAAACGCTCTGTCCCGTACAGACCGGGGGAACTGTAACGGGAAACATAACCTCCTCCCATCCGTCCAACTCCCGTCTGCTCATTCCAGTCACCCTCTCCTGGGACAACCACAAGCTTCACCTTCAAGCCTTGGTAGATTCTGGAGCCGCAGGTAACTTCATGGATGGTGTCTGGGCGAAGGAGAATGGCGTTCCCTCTGAACTTCTAAGTGACCCCATGAGGGTTACTACATTGGATGGAAGCCCTTTGGGATCTGGACTTGTCACTCATGTCACTACCTCCTTGAGACTTTCAGTTTCACAACACCAGGAATTGATGAACTTTCATTTGATCTCCTGTTCCGAGTTCCCTCTCGTCCTTGGATACCCCTGGCTTCACAGCCATAACCCTCACATCGACTGGTCTGTGGGCACTATCAAGCAGTGGGGTCCTACGTGCCAAGCTACTTGTATTTTCCAGAATTCCCGAGTTCTACTCCCGAGTCTTTAGAATCCATCGACCTGACCCGAGTTCCCGAGTGTTACCATGACCTCAAACTGGTGTTTAGCAAACAGAGGGCCACCATGCTACCACCCCATAGATCTTACGATTGCCCCATCGACCTGTTTCCGGGCACTTGCCCCCCAGGGGTCGGATCTTTTCCCTATCTCCACCCGAACGAGCTGCTATGGATACCTACATCAAGGACTCTCTGGAAGCAGGCCTCATGCGTCCATCAACCTCCCCGGCGGGAGCAGGGTTTTTCTTTGTGGCCAAGAAAGATGGTGGGTTACGTCCTTGCATCGACTACCGGGGACTCAATGACATAACCGTCCGTAACCGTTACCCGCTACCCCTTATGGCCACAGCCTTCGAGCTGCTCCAGGAAGCAGTTGTTTTCACTAAGCTTGACCTGCGGAACGCATACCATCTTGTGCGGATCAGACCTGGTGACGAGTGGAAGACCGCTTTCAACACGCCTACTGGTCACTATGAATACTTGGTGATGCCCTTCGGCCTGACCAACGCCCCAGCGGTGTTCCAAGCGCTCATAAACGATGTGCTTAGGGATATGCTTAACATATTTGTGTTCGTTTACTTGGATGACATCCTCATCTTTTCGAGCTCCCTTCAAGAACACACTAAGCATGTCAGACAAGTACTCAAACGCCTCCTGGACAGCCATCTGTACGTTAAGCCGGAAAATGTGAATTCCATTCATCCCGAGTACAATTCCTGGGATTTGTAGTGGAACCCGGTCGAATCCAAATGGACCCTAGGAAGGTAGGGGCGGTAGCGGATTGGCCCACCCCCAAATCCGTTAAGGATGTTCAGCGTTTCCTGGGCTTCACAAACTTTTACCGCAAGTTCATCAAGAACTTCAGTTTGGTGGCAGCTCCTCTCTCAGCTTTAACCAAAGGTGGCAATGCAAGGTTTTTTGGGGAAGAGAAGCTGAGACGGCCTTCCAAGGACTCAAGCAGCGCATCCTCTCTGCTCCCATCCTGATACTACCGACTACGGATGAACCATTTGTGGTGGAGGTAGACGCATCAGAGGTTGGTGTTGGAGCTGTCCTGTCTCAGAGGGGTGAAGACAAGAAGCTTCATCCGTGCGCTTTCTTCTCACACCGGCTTACCCCGACTGAGAGGAACTACGATGTGGGGGATCGTGAACTCCTAGCGGTTAAGATGGCATTGAAGGAATGGAGACACTGGCTCGAGGGGCTTCTCACCCGTTTCAAGTGCTTACGGACCACAAAAATCTGGAGTATATCCAGCAGGCGAAGCGATTGAACTCTAGACAAGCTAGATGGTCTCTTTTCTTCAATCGATTCCAGTTTATCCTCACCTATCGGCCCGGGTCGAAGAATCTCAAACCGGATGCCCTGTCCCGAGTCTACGCTCCTGCCATTCGAGATGACACGGACATGCCTGTCCTTCCTGCTGCTAAGATTGTGGCTCCGATCTCGTGGCAAGTTGAGGATACCGTGAGACGTGCTCAAGCTAGCGAACCGGACCCTAAAGGAGGCCCTGCCAATCGGTTGTTTGTCCCCAAGGCAGTGAGGACTCAGGTCCTTCTGTGGGGGCACTCCTCTCGCCTCACCTGTCATCCGGGCGTAGGTCGCACCTTGGAGTTCATCCAGCGTAAGTTCTGGTGGCCTACCATAAGAGAAGACGTTGCCACTTTCGTCAATGCCTGCCCCGTGTGCTGCCAGGGCAAATCTTCTCACCTCCGCCCTCAAGGACTCCTTCATCCTTTACCTGTTCCCCACAGACCCTGGTCCCATATCTCATTGGACTTTATTACTGGACTTCCTCCATCCCATGGCAATACTACTATCCTAGTCATAATCGACAGGTTTTCAAAGGCGGCCAGGTTCGTCCCTCTGACTAAGTTACCTTCTGCCAAGGAAACGGCTGAGTTGGTAATTAATCATGTGTTCCGAGTCTTCGGCATTCCTCAAGATGTGGTTTCTGACAGAGGTCCCCAGTTCGCCTCAAGGTTTTGGAAGGCCTTCTGCCAACTCATGGGGGCTTCTGCCAGTCTATCTTCAGGGTATCATCCGGAGTCCAACGGCCAAACAGAGAGGATGAATCAAGAGCTGGAAACCACCCTCCGATGTATGACTCGTGACAACCCGTCCACATGGTCATCCTTTATTGTTTGGGCCGAATACGCGCACAACACCTTGCGCTCCTCCTCCACTGGTATGTCCCCGCACGAGTGTCAGTTTGGCTATGCTCCTCCATTGTTCCCGGACCAGGAGGCAGAAGTCAGAGTGCCTTCAGCCTTGAGGTTCGTCAGACGCTGTCGGCTTATGTGGAGGAAGACCCGTCTTAATCTGATGCGTTCCTCACAGAGGTATCAACAACAAGCCAACAGACGTCGCCGTCCCGGGCCTACCCTGCGCCCCGGCCAGAGAGTCTGGCTTTCCACAAGAGACTTACCTCTACGGGTGGAGTCTCGCAAGCTGTCCCAAAATACATCGGTCCCTTCAAGGTTGCCAGGAGAGTTAACCCAGTTTCTTATCGCCTACACTTACCCAGATCCCTTAAGATTAATCCCACATTTCATGTGTCATTGTTAAAACCTGTTGTTTTTTCTCCCCTTGTCCCGGCAGACAGACCTCCCCCTCCGCCTCGTGTCATTGGAGGCCAGCCGGCTTATACCGTCCACCGGATACTGGATTCCCGCCGGGTGCAGCGGTCCTGGCAGTATCTGGTGGACTGGGAAGGCTACGGTCCTGAGGAGCGCTCCTGGGTTCCTGCCAAAGACATCCTGGACCCTGACCTCATTCGTCAGTTCAGGGTCCTCCACCCTGAGAGAGCTGGTAGGAACGTCAGGAGCCGTTCCTAGGGGGATTCTGTCAGGATTTGGCCAGGGTTGTTCCGGGTTTTTGTCAGTAGATGTCCCCATTGTGCTTTTTGTCCCTGTGTTTTTCCCTTGATCCCCATTATTGTTTGCACCTGTGTCTCGTTTCCCCTGATTGTATTTAAACCCTTTGTTTCCCTCAGTTCTGTGCTCTGTGTTTGTATGTTAGCACCCTGCCCTAGTGTTCTGTGTGCTCTTGTCGATTCCGGGTGACGTTCTTGTGGTATTCTGTTTTTTGTTTTTGTTTATTTTTGGTGAGTTTCTTTTGAGTTCTTTTGTGTTTTACCTACCACCTTTTGGATTTGCCATTTTTGTATTTTAGGATTTTTTCTTTATTAAATACACCGTCTTAAGTACTGCTGTGTCTGCCTCATCTTCTGGGTTCTGCTGTCTATTCGTGGCTCAGTTGGTTAAGTGACTGTTTCTCACTCCGGAGACCCAGGTTCGTAACCGGGTCCTGACAATGTGACTATATGACCAGGGGTCTTGATTTTGACTCTACCCTCTGTGACATTGTCTGAAACTTCACACAGTGCTGCACAGGGTGGGAGTTAACATTTGTCTCGCTCGATACAGCAGAAACATCTAAATGTGACAACAAACTGACAATATCGCCTAAAGAAATTATTATCTGGGGTACTACTACTGTAAGAGACATTGCCAAAAAGGATACGATTCACTCCTGGGCTGCCCATCATGATTTAAAAAGTGCTGAAACGAGAGACAGGAGTAGCAGAGGTCATGTAATCCAGTGGTGCATGTTGAAAGAATAACAACATTAACTTGAACTTTTCCTTATATTAACTGTAACTCAGTAAAAACGTTTCAATTGTTGCGTGTTGCGTATATTTTTGGTTCAGTATAGCAAATAATGGCTACTTCTGAGAAAGTATTAAAACTTCTTAAGGCTAGGGGGCAGTATTCTGAATTTCTGCCTGACTGACGTGTCCAAAGTAAACTGCCTGTTATTCAGGCCCAGAAGCTAGGAAATGCATATAATTGGTAGAATTTGATGGAAAACACTTTGAAGTTTCTAAACGGTTAAAATAATGTCTGTGAGTATAACAGAATTCATATGGCAGGTGAAAACCCAAGGAAAATCCATCCAGAAATCGTTTTATTTTTTGGCGCGAAGAAGCCTTTCCAATGCAAGTCTATGGGTCTGTATATAAAAATTCCTCCCACATTGCTGTACCTATGGATTCCACTAGATGTCAGCAGTCTTTATACAGGGTTTCAGGCTTGTTTGTTGAAATATGAACAAGTAATAGTCGTTTTTCCCAAGGGAGCTCAACAGGAAAAGTAGGCTTTTGGCGCCAATGAATGAGGGTGCGCTCTTCGTTATTTTAGAATAGAACATTGTTTGACTTGTATGAACAAAGTTTACAGGTAGCTTTTTGGATTCCTTTGTATGCATGTTGAAGGAGTGGATTACTGAAATCAATGGCGCCAACAAAACTAACTTTTTTGGATATAAAGAAGGACTTTATCAAACAAAACGGACATTTATTTGGTAAGCTGGGACCCTTGGGATTGCAAACAGAGGAAGATCATCAAAGGTAAGTGATTTATTTCATCGCTATTTGCGATTCTGTGAAGCCTGTGCTGCTGAAAAAAATATTTTGATGTGGTGCGCTGTCCTCAGATAATCACATGGTATGCTTCCGCCGTAAAGCCTTTTTGAAATCCGGCAACGCATTGAAAGAATAACAACATTAACTTGAACTTTTCCTTATATTAACTGTAACTCTGTAAAAACGTTTCAATTGTTGCGTGTTGCGTATATATTTTTGTTCAGTATAGTAAATAATGGCTACATCTGAGAAAGTATTAAAACGTCTTAAGGCTAGGGGGCAGTATTCTGAATTTCTGCCTGACTGACGTGTCCAAAGTAAACTGCCTGTTATTCAGGCCCAGAAGCTAGGAACTGCATATAATTGGTAGAATTTGATGGAAAACACTTTGAAGTTTCTAAACGGTTAAAATAATGTCTTTGAGTATAACAGAATTCATATGGCAGGCGAAAACCCAAGAAAATCCATCCAGAAATCGTTTTATTTTTTGGAGCTAAGAGGCCTTTCCAATGCAAGTCTGTGGGTCTGTATATAAAAATTCCTCCCAGATTGCTGTACCTATGGATTCCACTAGACGTCAACTGTCTTTATACAAGGTTTCAGGCTTGTTTGTTGAAATACGAACAAGTAATAGTAGTTTTTCCCAAGGGAGCTCAACAGGAAAAGTAGGCTTTTGGCGCCCATAAATGAGGGTGCGCTCTTCGTTATTTTCCTTTCCTATTGAACACCGTTCTTTCTGTCTGGAGTATTATCCTTTATTTACATATTAGGGTACCTGAGGATTGAATAGAACATTGTTTGACTTGTATGAACAAAGTTTACTGGTAGCTTTTTGGATTCCTTTGTATGCATGTTGAAGGAGTGTATTACCTAAACCAATGGCGCCAACTAAACTAACTTTTTTGGATATAAAGAAGGACTTTATCAAACAAAACAAACATTCATTGTGTAGCTGGGATTCTTGGGATTGCAAACAGAGGAAGCTCTTCAAAGGTAAGTGATTAATTTCATCGCTATTTGTGATTCTGTGAAGCCTGTGCTGGTTGAAAAAATATTTTGATGTGGTGCGCTGTCCTCAGATAATCACATGGTATGCTTCCACCGTAAAGCCTTTTTGAAATCTGTCAACGCATTTGGATTAACAAGAAGTTAGGCTTTTAAATGATATGAGACATTTGTATCTTCATAAATGTTTAATATTATGACTTTGTCATTTGATTTTGGCTCTCTCCAATTTCACCGGATATTGTCGGAAGTGTGTATTACCCTCAAGAGGAGTGAAACAAGGTTGTCCACTGTCGACATATCTCTTTATTATGGCCATCGAAATGTTAGCTATTAAAATCAGATCCAACAATAAAATCAAGGGGATAGAAATCCGAGGCTTAAAAACAAAGGTGTCATTGTACGCTGAGGACTCATGCTTTCTTTTAAGACCACCATTTGGATCGCTGCACAGCCTCATAGACAATCTAGATAATTTCTATAACCTCTCTGGAATACAACTAAGCTATGATAAGTGTACCATTATAAAGTTGGATGGTTTTCAGAGATTGGTGGGAGGGGTTGAGGGTAGCTGAAGGGTGGGACTAAAATAAAATAAAAAAAATATGACTAATGTAAAATATACTGTGTCCCTAATATGTTTATAGTATGTATAAGCTAGAAGTAGAAGTCTAAGTATTGATGTCCATTAATTTACTCCAATTAAGGGAGGGGTGGTAGGGTTAAGGGAAAATAATACAATGGAATGTTTGTAAAAAAAATGTATGGGGGATTGGAAATGATGCAGACAGTTACATTGAAAGGACACACAATCTATCTGCAGTATGAAAGCTGATCTAGCCCTAAAAATAACTAAATAGATGGTCATGAAGGAGAGGAGACAAGGAAAGCAGGAGAGGAGACTATTAAAGGAGATTTCTGAAGAATGTTGACCACTAGACCAGACCTGCCTGTGGGTCACATAGACCTGGGAGAGTTTGTCATTAAATGTATAACACAGGATGCCAAGGAATCTGCATTTACTGTAGTAGCCAGACTGGGAAACCTGCATTTTTGGTTACTGAGGTGTGTCTCTTTATTTAACTCAATGACGGGTGTGTTCTTTATAGGGTTCCAATTATTCAAATATGTCTGTATGGCTCCATAGCTCAGTGATTAGAGCACTGGTCTTGTAAACCAGGGGTCGTGAGTTCAATTCTCACTGGGGCCTTGATTTTGACTCAACCCTCTGTGACATTCATCTGAAACTTTACACAGTGCTGCAATGGGTGGGAGTTACCGTTTGCCAATTCTCTCCTGGGCTGCCCATCATGATTTAAAAAGTGCTGAAACGAGAGACAGGAGTAGCAGAGGTTGTGTCATCCAGTGATGCATGTTGAAAGAATAACAACATTCACTTGAACTTTTCCTTATATTAACTGTAACTCAGTAAAAACGTTTCAATTGTTGCGTGTTGCGTATATATTTTTGTTCAGTATAGTAAATAATGGCTACATCTGAGAAAGTATTAAAACTTCTTAAGGCTTGGGGGCAGTATTCTGAATTTCTGCCTGACTGACGTGTCCAAAGTAAACTGCCTGTTATTCAGGCCCAGAAGCTAGGAAATGCATATAATTGGTAGAATTTGATGGAAAACACTTTGAAGTTTCTAAACGGTTAAAATAATGTCTGTGAGTATAACAGAATTCATATGGCAGGCGAAAACCCAAGGAAAATCCATCCAGAAATCGTTTTATTTTTTGGAGCAAAGAGGCCTTTCCAATGCAAGTCTGTGGGTCTGTATATAAAAATTCCTCCCAGATTGCTGTACCTATGGATTCCACTAGACGTCAACTGTCTTTATACAAGGTTTCAGGCTTGTTTGTTGAAATACGAACAAGTAATAGTAGTTTTTCCCAAGGGAGCTCAACAGGAAAAGTAGGCTTTTGGCGCCCATAAATGAGGGTGCGCTCTTCGTTATTTTCCTTTCCTATTGAACACCGTTCTTTCTGTCTGGAGTATTATCCTTTATTTACATATTAGGGTACCTGAGGATTGAATAGAACATTGTTTGACTTGTATGAACAAAGTTTACTGGTAGCTTTTTGGATTCCTTTGTATGCATGTTGAAGGAGTGTATTACCTAAACCAATGGCGCCAACTAAACTAACTTTTTTGGATATAAAGAAGGACTTTATCAAACAAAACAAACATTCATTGTGTAGCTGGGATTCTTGGGATTGCAAACAGAGGAAGCTCTTCAAAGGTAAGTGATTAATTTCATCGCTATTTGTGATTCTGTGAAGCCTGTGCTGGTTGAAAAAATATTTTGATGTGGTGCGCTGTCCTCAGATAATCACATGGTATGCTTCCACCGTAAAGCCTTTTTGAAATCTGTCAACGCATTTGGATTAACAAGAAGTTAGGCTTTTAAATGATATGAGACATTTGTATCTTCATAAATGTTTAATATTATGACTTTGTCATTTGATTTTGGCTCTCTCCAATTTCACCGGATATTGTCGGAAGTGTGTATTACCCTCAAGAGGAGTGAAACAAGGTTGTCCACTGTCGACATATCTCTTTATTATGGCCATCGAAATGTTAGCTATTAAAATCAGATCCAACAATAAAATCAAGGGGATAGAAATCCGAGGCTTAAAAACAAAGGTGTCATTGTACGCTGAGGACTCATGCTTTCTTTTAAGACCACCATTTGGATCGCTGCACAGCCTCATAGACAATCTAGATCATTTCTATAACCTCTCTGGAATACAACTAAGCTATGATAAGTGTACCATTATAAAGTTGGATGGTTTTCAGAGATTGGTGGGAGGGTTTGAGGGTAGCTGAAGGGTGGGACTAAAATTAAAAAAATAAAATATGACTAATGTAAAATATACTGTGTCCCTAATATGTTTATAGTATGTATAAGCTAGAAGTAGAAGTCTAAGTATTGATGTCCATTAATTTACTCCAATTAAGGGAGGAGTGGTAGGGTTAAGGGAAAATAATACAATGGAATGTTTGTAAAAAAAATGTATGGGGGATTGGAAATGATGCAGACAGTTACATTGAAAGGACACACAATCTATCTGCAGTATGAAAGCTGATCTAGCCCTAAAAATAACTAAATAGATGGTCATGAAGGAGAGGAGACAAGGAAAGCAGGAGAGGAGACTATTAAAGGAGATTTCTGAAGAATGTTGACCACTAGACCAGACCTGCCTGTGGGTCACATAGACCTGGGAGAGTTTGTCATTAAATGTATAACACAGGATGCCAAGGAATCTGCATTTACTGTAGTTAGCCAGACTGGGAAACCTGCATTTTTGGTTACTGAGGTGTGTCTCTTTATTTAACTCAATGACGGGTGTGTTCTTTATAGGGTTCCAATTATTCAAATATGTCTGTATGGCTCCATAGCTCAGTGATTAGAGCACTGGTCTTGTAAACCAGGGGTCGTGAGTTCAATTCTCACTGGGGCCTTGATTTTGACTCAACCCTCTGTGACATTCATCTGAAACTTTACACAGTGCTGCAATGGGTGGGAGTTACCGTTTGCCAATTCTCTCCTGGGCTGCCCATCATGATTTAAAAAGTGCTGAAACGAGAGACAGGAGTAGCAGAGGTTGTGTCATCCAGTGATGCATGTTGAAAGAATAACAACATTCACTTGAACTTTTCCTTATATTAACTGTAACTCAGTAAAAACGTTTCAATTGTTGCGTGTTGCGTATATATTTTTGTTCAGTATAGTAAATAATGGCTACATCTGAGAAAGTATTAAAACTTCTTAAGGCTTGGGGGCAGTATTCTGAATTTCTGCCTGACTGACGTGTCCAAAGTAAACTGCCTGTTATTCAGGCCCAGAAGCTAGGAAATGCATATAATTGGTAGAATTTGATGGAAAACACTTTGAAGTTTCTAAACGGTTAAAATAATGTCTGTGAGTATAACAGAATTCATATGGCAGGCGAAAACCCAAGGAAAATCCATCCAGAAATCGTTTTATTTTTTGGAGCAAAGAGGCCTTTCCAATGCAAGTCTGTGGGTCTGTATATAAAAATTCCTCCCAGATTGCTGTACCTATGGATTCCACTAGACGTCAACTGTCTTTATACAAGGTTTCAGGCTTGTTTGTTGAAATACGAACAAGTAATAGTAGTTTTTCCCAAGGGAGCTCAACAGGAAAAGTAGGCTTTTGGCGCCCATAAATGAGGGTGCGCTCTTCGTTATTTTCCTTTCCTATTGAACACCGTTCTTTCTGTCTGGAGTATTATCCTTTATTTACATATTAGGGTACCTGAGGATTGAATAGAACATTGTTTGACTTGTATGAACAAAGTTTACTGGTAGCTTTTTGGATTCCTTTGTATGCATGTTGAAGGAGTGTATTACCTAAACCAATGGCGCCAACTAAACTAACTTTTTTGGATATAAAGAAGGACTTTATCAAACAAAACAAACATTCATTGTGTAGCTGGGATTCTTGGGATTGCAAACAGAGGAAGCTCTTCAAAGGTAAGTGATTAATTTCATCGCTATTTGTGATTCTGTGAAGCCTGTGCTGGTTGAAAAAAATATTTTGATGTGGTGCGCTGTCCTCAGATAATCACATGGTATGCTTCCACCGTAAAGCCTTTTTGAAATCTGTCAACGCATTTGGATTAACAAGAAGTTAGGCTTTTAAATGATATGAGACATTTGTATCTTCATAAATGTTTAATATTATGACTTTGTCATTTGATTTTGGCTCTCTCCAATTTCACCGGATATTGTCGGAAGTGTGTATTACCCTCAAGAGGAGTGAAACAAGGTTGTCCACTGTCGACATATCTCTTTATTATGGCCATCGAAATGTTAGCTATTAAAATCAGATCCAACAATAAAATCAAGGGGATAGAAATCCGAGGCTTAAAAACAAAGGTGTCATTGTACGCTGAGGACTCATGCTTTCTTTTAAGACCACCATTTGGATCGCTGCACAGCCTCATAGACAATCTAGATAATTTCTATAACCTCTCTGGAATACAACTAAGCTATGATAAGTGTACCATTATAAAGTTGGATGGTTTTCAGAGATTGGTGGGAGGGGTTGAGGGTAGCTGAAGGGTGGGACTAAAATTTAAAAAATAAAATATGACTAATGTAAAATATACTGTGTCCCTAATATGTTTATAGTATGTATAAGCTAGAAGTAGAAGTCTAAGTATTGATGTCCATTAATTTACTCCAATTAAGGGAGGGGTGGTAGGGTTAAGGGAAAATAATACAATGGAATGTTTGTAAAAAAAATGTATGGGGGATTGGAAATGATGCAGACAGTTACATTGAAAGGACACACAATCTATCTGCAGTATGAAAGCTGATCTAGCCCTAAAAATAACTAAATAGATGGTCATGAAGGAGAGGAGACAAGGAAAGCAGGAGAGGAGACTATTAAAGGAGATTTCTGAAGAATGTTGACCACTAGACCAGACCTGCCTGTGGGTCACATAGACCTGGGAGAGTTTGTCATTAAATGTATAACACAGGAAGCCAAGGAATCTGCATTTACTGTAGTAGCCAGACTGGGAAACCTGCATGTTTGGTTACTGAGGTGTGTCTCTTTATTTAACTCAATGACGGGTGTGTTCTTTATAGTGTTCCAATTATTCAAATATGTCTGTATGGCTCCATAGCTCAGTGGTTAGAGCACTGGTCTTGTAAACCAGGGGTCGTGAGTTCAATTCTCACTGGGGCCTTGATTTTGACTCAACCCTCTGTGACATTCATCTGAAACTTTACACAGTGCTGCAATGGGTGGGAGTTACCGTTTGCCAATTCTCTCCTGGGCTGCCCATCATGATTTAAAAAGTGCTGAAACGAGAGACAGGAGTAGCAGAGGTTGTGTCATCCAGTGATGCATGTTGAAAGAATAACAACATTCACTTGAACTTTTCCTTATATTAACTGTAACTCAGTAAAAACGTTTCAATTGTTGCGTGTTGCGTATATATTTTTGTTCAGTATAGTAAATAATGGCTACATCTGAGAAAGTATTAAAACTTCTTAAGGCTTGGGGGCAGTATTCTGAATTTCTGCCTGACTGACGTGTCCAAAGTAAACTGCCTGTTATTCAGGCCCAGAAGCTAGGAAATGCATATAATTGGTAGAATTTGATGGAAAACACTTTGAAGTTTCTAAACGGTTAAAATAATGTCTGTGAGTATAACAGAATTCATATGGCAGGCGAAAACCCAAGGAAAATCCATCCAGAAATCGTTTTATTTTTTGGAGCAAAGAGGCCTTTCCAATGCAAGTCTGTGGGTCTGTATATAAAAATTCCTCCCAGATTGCTGTACCTATGGATTCCACTAGACGTCAACTGTCTTTATACAAGGTTTCAGGCTTGTTTGTTGAAATACGAACAAGTAATAGTAGTTTTTCCCAAGGGAGCTCAACAGGAAAAGTAGGCTTTTGGCGCCCATAAATGAGGGTGCGCTCTTCGTTATTTTCCTTTCCTATTGAACACCGTTCTTTCTGTCTGGAGTATTATCCTTTATTTACATATTAGGGTACCTGAGGATTGAATAGAACATTGTTTGACTTGTATGAACAAAGTTTACTGGTAGCTTTTTGGATTCCTTTGTATGCATGTTGAAGGAGTGTATTACCTAAACCAATGGCGCCAACTAAACTAACTTTTTTGGATATAAAGAAGGACTTTATCAAACAAAACAAACATTCATTGTGTAGCTGGGATTCTTGGGATTGCAAACAGAGGAAGCTCTTCAAAGGTAAGTGATTAATTTCATCGCTATTTGTGATTCTGTGAAGCCTGTGCTGGTTGAAAAAAATATTTTGATGTGGTGCGCTGTCCTCAGATAATCACATGGTATGCTTCCACCGTAAAGCCTTTTTGAAATCTGTCAACGCATTTGGATTAACAAGAAGTTAGGCTTTTAAATGATATGAGACATTTGTATCTTCATAAATGTTTAATATTATGACTTTGTCATTTGATTTTGGCTCTCTCCAATTTCACCGGATATTGTCGGAAGTGTGTATTACCCTCAAGAGGAGTGAAACAAGGTTGTCCACTGTCGACATATCTCTTTATTATGGCCATCGAAATGTTAGCTATTAAAATCAGATCCAACAATAAAATCAAGGGGATAGAAATCCGAGGCTTAAAAACAAAGGTGTCATTGTACGCTGAGGACTCATGCTTTCTTTTAAAACCACCATTTGGATCGCTGCACAGCCTCATAGACAATCTAGATCATTTCTATAACCTCTCTGGAATACAACTAAGCTATGATAAGTGTACCATTATAAAGTTGGATGGTTTTCAGAGATTGGTGGGAGGGGTTGAGGGTAGCTGAAGGGTGGGACTAAAATGAAAAAAATAAAATATGACTAATGTAAAATATACTGTGTCCCTAATATGTTTATAGTATGTATAAGCTAGAAGTAGAAGTCTAAGTATTGATGTCCATTAATTTAATCCAATTAAGGGAGGGGTGGTAGGGTTAAGGGAAAATAATACAATGGAATGTTTGTAAAAAAAATGTATGGGGGATTGGAAATGATGCAGACAGTTACATTGAAAGGACACACAATCTATCTGCAGTATGAAAGCTGATCTACCCCTTAAAATAACTAAATAGATGGTCATGAAGGAGAGGAGACAAGGAAAGCAGGAGAGGAGACTATTAAAGGAGATTTCTGAAGAATGTTGACCACTAGACCAGACCTGCCTGTGGGTCACATAGACCTGGGAGAGTTTGTCATTAAATGTATAACACAGGATGCCAAGGAATCTGCATTTACTGTAGTAGCCAGACTGGGAAACCTGCATGTTTGGTTACTGAGGTGTGTCTCTTTATTTAACTCAATGACGGGTGTGCTCTTTATAGTGTTCCAATTATTCAAATATGTCTGTATGGCTCCATAGCTCAGTGGTTAGAGCACTGGTCTTGTAAACCAGGGGTCGTGAGTTCAATTCTCACTGGGGCCTTGATTTTGACTCAACCCTCTGTGACATTCATCTGAAACTTTACACAGTGCTGCAATGGGTGGGAGTTACCGTTTGCCAATTCTCTCCTGGGCTGCCCATCATGATTTAAAAAGTGCTGAAACGAGAGACAGGAGTAGCAGAGGTTGTGTCATCCAGTGATGCATGTTGAAAGAATAACAACATTCACTTGAACTTTTCCTTATATTAACTGTAACTCAGTAAAAACGTTTCAATTGTTGCGTGTTGCGTATATATTTTTGTTCAGTATAGTAAATAATGGCTACATCTGAGAAAGTATTAAAACTTCTTAAGGCTTGGGGGCAGTATTCTGAATTTCTGCCTGACTGACGTGTCCAAAGTAAACTGCCTGTTATTCAGGCCCAGAAGCTAGGAAATGCATATAATTGGTAGAATTTGATGGAAAACACTTTGAAGTTTCTAAACGGTTAAAATAATGTCTGTGAGTATAACAGAATTCATATGGCAGGCGAAAACCCAAGGAAAATCCATCCAGAAATCGTTTTATTTTTTGGAGCAAAGAGGCCTTTCCAATGCAAGTCTGTGGGTCTGTATATAAAAATTCCTCCCAGATTGCTGTACCTATGGATTCCACTAGACGTCAACTGTCTTTATACAAGGTTTCAGGCTTGTTTGTTGAAATACGAACAAGTAATAGTAGTTTTTCCCAAGGGAGCTCAACAGGAAAAGTAGGCTTTTGGCGCCCATAAATGAGGGTGCGCTCTTCGTTATTTTCCTTTCCTATTGAACACCGTTCTTTCTGTCTGGAGTATTATCCTTTATTTACATATTAGGGTACCTGAGGATTGAATAGAACATTGTTTGACTTGTATGAACAAAGTTTACTGGTAGCTTTTTGGATTCCTTTGTATGCATGTTGAAGGAGTGTATTACCTAAACCAATGGCGCCAACTAAACTAACTTTTTTGGATATAAAGAAGGACTTTATCAAACAAAACAAACATTCATTGTGTAGCTGGGATTCTTGGGATTGCAAACAGAGGAAGCTCTTCAAAGGTAAGTGATTAATTTCATCGCTATTTGTGATTCTGTGAAGCCTGTGCTGGTTGAAAAAAATATTTTGATGTGGTGCGCTGTCCTCAGATAATCACATGGTATGCTTCCACCATAAAGCCTTTTTGAAATCTGTCAACGCATTTGGATTAACAAGAAGTTAGGCTTTTAAATGATATGAGACATTTGTATCTTCATAAATGTTTAATATTATGACTTTGTCATTTGATTTTGGCTCTCTCCAATTTCACCGGATATTGTCGGAAGTGTGTATTACCCTCAAGAGGAGTGAAACAAGGTTGTCCACTGTCGACATATCTCTTTATTATGGCCATCGAAATGTTAGCTATTAAAATCAGATCCAACAATAAAATCAAGGGGATAGAAATCCGAGGCTTAAAAACAAAGGTGTCATTGTACGCTGAGGACTCATGCTTTCTTTTAAAACCACCATTTGGATCGCTGCACAGCCTCATAGACAATCTAGATAATTTCTATAACCTCTCTGGAATACAACTAAGCTATGATAAGTGTACCATTATAAAGTTGGATGGTTTTCAGAGATTGGTGGGAGGGGTTGAGGGTAGCTGAAGGGTGGGACTAAAATTAAAAAAATAAAATATGACTAATGTAAAATATACTGTGTCCCTAATATGTTTATAGTATGTATAAGCTAGAAGTAGAAGTCTAAGTATTGATGTCCATTAATTTACTCCAATTAAGGGAGGGGTGGTAGGGTTAAGGGAAAATAATACAATGGAATGTTTGTAAAAAAAATGTATGGGGGATTGGAAATGATGCAGACAGTTACATTGAAAGGACACACAATCTATCTGCAGTATGAAAGCTGATCTACCCCTTAAAATAACTAAATAGATGGTCATGAAGGAGAGGAGACAAGGAAAGCAGGAGAGGAGACTATTAAAGGAGATTTCTGAAGAATGTTGACCACTAGACCAGACCTGCCTGTGGGTCACATAGACCTGGGAGAGTTTGTCATTAAATGTATAACACAGGATGCCAAGGAATCTGCATTTACTGTAGTAGCCAGACTGGGAAACCTGCATGTTTGGTTACTGAGGTGTGTCTCTTTATTTAACTCAATGACGGGTGTGTTCTTTATAGTGTTCCAATTATTGAAATATGTCTGTATGGCTCCATAGCTCAGTGGTTAGAGCACTGGTCTTGTAAACCAGGGGTCGTGAGTTCAATTCTCACGGGGGCCTTGATTTTGACTCAACCCTCTGTGACATTCATCTGAAACTTTACACAGTGCTGCAATGGGTGGGAGTTACCGTTTGCCAATTCTCTCCTGGGCTGCCCATCATGATTTAAAAAGTGCTGAAACGAGAGACAGGAGTAGCAGAGGTTGTGTCATCCAGTGATGCATGTTGAAAGAATAACAACATTCACTTGAACTTTTCCTTATATTAACTGTAACTCAGTAAAAACGTTTCAATTGTTGCGTGTTGCGTATATATTTTTGTTCAGTATAGTAAATAATGGCTACATCTGAGAAAGTATTAAAACTTCTTAAGGCTTGGGGGCAGTATTCTGAATTTCTGCCTGACTGACGTGTCCAAAGTAAACTGCCTGTTATTCAGGCCCAGAAGCTAGGAAATGCATATAATTGGTAGAATTTGATGGAAAACACTTTGAAGTTTCTAAACGGTTAAAATAATGTCTGTGAGTATAACAGAATTCATATGGCAGGCGAAAACCCAAGGAAAATCCATCCAGAAATCGTTTTATTTTTTGGAGCAAAGAGGCCTTTCCAATGCAAGTCTGTGGGTCTGTATATAAAAATTCCTCCCAGATTGCTGTACCTATGGATTCCACTAGATGTCAACTGTCTTTATACAAGGTTTCAGGCTTGTTTGTTGAAATACGAACAAGTAATAGTAGTTTTTCCCAAGGGAGCTCAACAGGAAAAGTAGGCTTTTGGCGCCCATAAATGAGGGTGCGCTCTTCGTTATTTTCCTTTCCTATTGAACACCGTTCTTTCTGTCTGGAGTATTATCCTTTATTTACATATTAGGGTACCTGAGGATTGAATAGAACATTGTTTGACTTGTATGAACAAAGTTTACTGGTAGCTTTTTGGATTCCTTTGTATGCATGTTGAAGGAGTGTATTACCTAAACCAATGGCGCCAACTAAACTAACTTTTTTGGATATAAAGAAGGACTTTATCAAACAAAACAAACATTCATTGTGTAGCTGGGATTCTTGGGATTGCAAACAGAGGAAGCTCTTCAAAGGTAAGTGATTAATTTCATCGCTATTTGTGATTCTGTGAAGCCTGTGCTAGTTGAAAAAAATATTTTGATGTGGTGCGCTGTCCTCAGATAATCACATGGTATGCTTCCACCGTAAAGCCTTTTTGAAATCTGTCAACGCATTTGGATTAACAAGAAGTTAGGCTTTTAAATGATATGAGACATTTGTATCTTCATAAATGTTTAATATTATGACTTTGTCATTTGATTTTGGCTCTCTCCAATTTCACCGGATATTGTCGGAAGTGTGTATTACCCTCAAGAGGAGTGAAACAAGGTTGTCCACTGTCGACATATCTCTTTATTATGGCCATCGAAATGTTAGCTATTAAAATCAGATCCAACAATAAAATCAAGGGGATAGAAATCCGAGGCTTAAAAACAAAGGTGTTATTGTATGCTGAGGACTCATGCTTTCTTTTAAAACCACCATTTGGATCGCTGCACAGCCTCATAGACAATCTAGATCATTTCTATAACCTCTCTGGAATACAACTAAGCTATGATAAGTGTACCATTATAAAGTTGGATGGTTTTCAGAGATTGGTGGGAGGGGTTGAGGGTAGCTGAAGGGTGGGACTAAAATTAAAAAAATAAAATATGACTAATGTAAAATATACTGTGTCCCTAATATGTTTATAGTATGTATAAGCTAGAAGTAGAAGTCTAAGTATTGATGTCCATTAATTTAATCCAATTAAGGGAGGGGTGGTAGAGTTAAGTGAAAATAATACAATGGAATGTTTGTAAAAAAAATGTATGGGGGATTGGAAATGATGCAGACAGTTACATTGAAAGGACACACAATCTATCTGCAGTATGAAAGCTGATCTAGCCCTAAAAATAACTAAATAGATGGTCATGAAGGAGAGGAGACAAGGAAAGCAGGAGAGGAGACTATTAAAGGAGATTTCTGAAGAATGTTGACCACTAGACCAGACCTGCCTGTGGGTCACATAGACCTGGGAGAGTTTGTCATTAAATGTATAACACAGGATGCCAAGGAATCTGCATTTACTGTAGTAGCCAGACTGGGAAACCTGCATGTTTGGTTACTGAGGTGTGTCTCTTTATTTAACTCAATGACGGGTGTGTTCTTTATAGTGTTCCAATTATTCAAATATGTTTGTATGGCTCCATAGCTCAGTGGTTAGAGCACTGGTCTTGTAAACCAGGGGTCGTGAGTTCAATTCTCACTGGGGCCTTGATTTTGACTCAACCCTCTGTGACATTCATCTGAAACTTTACACAGTGCTGCAATGGGTGGGAGTTACCATTTGCCAATTCTCTCCTGGGCTGCCCATCATGATTTAAAAAGTGCTGAAACGAGAGACAGGAGTAGCAGAGGTTGTGTCATCCAGTGATGCATGTTGAAAGAATAACAACATTCACTTGAACTTTTCCTTATATTAACTGTAACTCAGTAAAAACGTTTCAATTGTTGCGTGTTGCGTATATATTTTTGTTCAGTATAGTAAATAATGGCTACATCTGAGAAAGTATTAAAACTTCTTAAGGCTTGGGGGCAGTATTCTGAATTTCTGCCTGACTGACGTGTCCAAAGTAAACTGCCTGTTATTCAGGCCCAGAAGCTAGGAAATGCATATAATTGGTAGAATTTGATGGAAAACACTTTGAAGTTTCTAAACGGTTAAAATAATGTCTGTGAGTATAACAGAATTCATATGGCAGGCGAAAACCCAAGGAAAATCCATCCAGAAATCGTTTTATTTTTTGGAGCAAAGAGGCCTTTCCAATGCAAGTCTGTGGGTCTGTATATAAAAATTCCTCCCAGATTGCTGTACCTATGGATTCCACTAGACGTCAACTGTCTTTATACAAGGTTTCAGGCTTGTTTGTTGAAATACGAACAAGTAATAGTAGTTTTTCCCAAGGGAGCTCAACAGGAAAAGTAGGCTTTTGGCGCCCATAAATGAGGGTGCGCTCTTCGTTATTTTCCTTTCCTATTGAACACCGTTCTTTCTGTCTGGAGTATTATCCTTTATTTACATATTAGGGTACCTGAGGATTGAATAGAACATTGTTTGACTTGTATGAACAAAGTTTACTGGTAGCTTTTTGGATTCCTTTGTATGCATGTTGAAGGAGTGTATTACCTAAACCAATGGCGCCAACTAAACTAACTTTTTTGGATATAAAGAAGGACTTTATCAAACAAAACAAACATTCATTGTGTAGCTGGGATTCTTGGGATTGCAAACAGAGGAAGCTCTTCAAAGGTAAGTGATTAATTTCATCGCTATTTGTGATTCTGTGAAGCCTGTGCTGGTTGAAAAAAATATTTTGATGTGGTGCGCTGTCCTCAGATAATCACATGGTATGCTTCCACCGTAAAGCCTTTTTGAAATCTGTCAACGCATTTGGATTAACAAGAAGTTAGGCTTTTAAATGATATGAGACATTTGTATCTTCATAAATGTTTAATATTATGACTTTGTCATTTGATTTTGGCTCTCTCCAATTTCACCGGATATTGTCGGAAGTGTGTATTACCCTCAAGAGGAGTGAAACAAGGTTGTCCACTGTCGACATATCTCTTTATTATGGCCATCGAAATGTTAGCTATTAAAATCAGATCCAACAATAAAATCAAGGGGATAGAAATCCGAGGCTTAAAAACAAAGGTGTTATTGTACGCTGAGGACTCATGCTTTCTTTTAAAACCACCATTTGGATCGCTGCACAGCCTCATAGACAATCTAGATCATTTCTATAACCTCTCTGGAATACAACTAAGCTATGATAAGTGTACCATTATAAAGTTGGATGGTTTTCAGAGATTGGTGGGAGGGGTTGAGGGTAGCTGAAGGGTGGGACTAAAATGAAAAAAATAAAATATGACTAATGTAAAATATACTGTGTCCCTAATATGTTTATAGTATGTATAAGCTAGAAGTAGAAGTCTAAGTATTGATGTCCATTAATTTAATCCAATTAAGGGAGGGGTGGTAGAGTTAAGGGAAAATAATACAATGGAATGTTTGTAAAAAAAATGTATGGGGGATTGGAAATGATGCAGACAGTTACATTGAAAGGACACACAATCTATCTGCAGTATGAAAGCTGATCTACCCCTAAAAATAACTAAATAGATGGTCATGAAGGAGAGGAGACAAGGAAAGCAGGAGAGGAGACTATTAAAGGAGATTTCTGAAGAATGTTGACCACTAGACCAGACCTGCCTGTGGGTCACATAGACCTGGGAGAGTTTGTCATTAAATGTATAACACAGGATGCCAAGGAATCTGCATTTACTGTAGTAGCCAGACTGGGAAACCAGCATGTTTGGTTACTGAGGTGTGTCTCTTTATTTAACTCAATGACGGGTGTGTTCTTTATAGTGTTCCAATTATTCAAATATGTCTGTATGGCTCCATAGCTCAGTGGTTAGAGCACTGGTCTTGTAAACCAGGGGTCGTGAGTTCAATTCTCACTGGGGCCTTGATTTTGACTCAACCCTCTGTGACATTCATCTGAAACTTTACACAGTGCTGCAATGGGTGGGAGTTACCGTTTGCCAATTCTCTCCTGGGCTGCCCATCATGATTTAAAAAGTGCTGAAACGAGAGACAGGAGTAGCAGAGGTTGTGTCATCCAGTGATGCATGTTGAAAGAATAACAACATTCACTTGAACTTTTCCTTATATTAACTGTAACTCAGTAAAAACGTTTCAATTGTTGCGTGTTGCGTATATATTTTTGTTCAGTATAGTAAATAATGGCTACATCTGAGAAAGTATTAAAACTTCTTAAGGCTTGGGGGCAGTATTCTGAATTTCTGCCTGACTGACGTGTCCAAAGTAAACTGCCTGTTATTCAGGCCCAGAAGCTAGGAAATGCATATAATTGGTAGAATTTGATGGAAAACACTTTGAAGTTTCTAAACGGTTAAAATAATGTCTGTGAGTATAACAGAATTCATATGGCAGGCGAAAACCCAAGGAAAATCCATCCAGAAATCGTTTTATTTTTTGGAGCAAAGAGGCCTTTCCAATGCAAGTCTGTGGGTCTGTATATAAAAATTCCTCCCAGATTGCTGTACCTATGGATTCCACTAGACGTCAACTGTCTTTATACAAGGTTTCAGGCTTGTTTGTTGAAATACGAACAAGTAATAGTAGTTTTTCCCAAGGGAGCTCAACAGGAAAAGTAGGCTTTTGGCGCCCATAAATGAGGGTGCGCTCTTCGTTATTTTCCTTTCCTATTGAACACCGTTCTTTCTGTCTGGAGTATTATCCTTTATTTACATATTAGGGTACCTGAGGATTGAATAGAACATTGTTTGACTTGTATGAACAAAGTTTACTGGTAGCTTTTTGGATTCCTTTGTATGCATGTTGAAGGAGTGTATTACCTAAACCAATGGCGCCAACTAAACTAACTTTTTTGGATATAAAGAAGGACTTTATCAAACAAAACAAACATTCATTGTGTAGCTGGGATTCTTGGGATTGCAAACAGAGGAAGCTCTTCAAAGGTAAGTGATTAATTTCATCGCTATTTGTGATTCTGTGAAGCCTGTGCTGGTTGAAAAAAATATTTTGATGTGGTGCGCCGTCCTCAGATAATCACATGGTATGCTTCCGCCGTAAAGCCTTTTTGAAATCTGTCAACGCATTTGGATTAACAAGAAGTTAGGCTTTTAAATGATATGAGACATTTGTATCTTCATAAATGTTTAATATTATGACTTTGTCATTTGATTTTGGCTCTCTCCAATTTCACCGGATATTGTCGGAAGTGTGTATTACCCTCAAGAGGAGTGAAACAAGGTTGTCCACTGTCGACATATCTCTTTATTATGGCCATCGAAATGTTAGCTATTAAAATCAGATCCAACAATAAAATCAAGGGGATAGAAATCCGAGGCTTAAAAACAAAGGTGTCATTGTACGCTGAGGACTCATGCTTTCTTTTAAAACCACCATTTGGATCGCTGCACAGCCTCATAGACAATCTAGATAATTTCTATAACCTCTCTGGAATACAACTAAGCTATGATAAGTGTACCATTATAAAGTTGGATGGTTTTCAGAGATTGGTGGGAGGGGTTGAGGGTAGCTGAAGGGTGGGACTAAAATTAAAAAAATAAAATATGACTAATGTAAAATATACTGTGTCCCTAATATGTTTATAGTATGTATAAGCTAGAAGTAGAAGTCTAAGTATTGATGTCCATTAATTTAATCCAATTAAGGGAGGGGTGGTAGGGTTAAGGGAAAATAATACAATGGAATGTTTGTAAAAAAAATGTATGGGGGATTGGAAATGATGCAGACAGTTACATTGAAAGGACACACAATCTATCTGCAGTATGAAAGCTGATCTAGCCCTAAAAATAACTAAATAGATGGTCATGAAGGAGAGGAGACAAGGAAAGCAGGAGAGGAGACTATTAAAGGAGATTTCTGAAGAATGTTGACCACTAGACCAGACCTGCCTGTGGGTCACATAGACCTGGGAGAGTTTGTCATTAAATGTATAACACAGGATGCCAAGGAATCTGCATTTACTGTAGTAGCCAGACTGGGAAACCTGCATGTTTGGTTACTGAGGTGTGTCTCTTTATTTAACTCAATGACGGGTGTGTTCTTTATAGTGTTCCAATTATTCAAATATGTCTATATGGCTCCATAGCTCAGTGGTTAGAGCACTGGTCTTGTAAACCAGGGGTCGTGAGTTCAATTCTCACTGGGGCCTTGATTTTGACTCAACCCTCTGTGACATTCATCTGAAACTTTACACAGTGCTGCAATGGGTGGGAGTTACCGTTTGCCAATTCTCTCCTGGGCTGCCCATCATGATTTAAAAAGTGCTGAAACGAGAGACAGGAGTAGCAGAGGTTGTGTCATCCAGTGATGCATGTTGAAAGAATAACAACATTCACTTGAACTTTTCCTTATATTAACTGTAACTCAGTAAAAACGTTTCAATTGTTGCGTGTTGCGTATATATTTTTGTTCAGTATAGTAAATAATGGCTACATCTGAGAAAGTATTAAAACTTCTTAAGGCTTGGGGGCAGTATTCTGAATTTCTGCCTGACTGACGTGTCCAAAGTAAACTGCCTGTTATTCAGGCCCAGAAGCTAGGAAATGCATATAATTGGTAGAATTTGATGGAAAACACTTTGAAGTTTCTAAACGGTTAAAATAATGTCTGTGAGTATAACAGAATTCATATGGCAGGCGAAAACCCAAGGAAAATCCATCCAGAAATCGTTTTATTTTTTGGAGCAAAGAGGCCTTTCCAATGCAAGTCTGTGGGTCTGTATATAAAAATTCCTCCCAGATTGCTGTACCTATGGATTCCACTAGACGTCAACTGTCTTTATACAAGGTTTCAGGCTTGTTTGTTGAAATACGAACAAGTAATAGTAGTTTTTCCCAAGGGAGCTCAACAGGAAAAGTAGGCTTTTGGCGCCCATAAATGAGGGTGCGCTCTTCGTTATTTTCCTTTCCTATTGAACACCGTTCTTTCTGTCTGGAGTATTATCCTTTATTTACATATTAGGGTACCTGAGGATTGAATAGAACATTGTTTGACTTGTATGAACAAAGTTTACTGGTAGCTTTTTGGATTCCTTTGTATGCATGTTGAAGGAGTGTATTACCTAAACCAATGGCGCCAACTAAACTAACTTTTTTGGATATAAAGAAGGACTTTATCAAACAAAACAAACATTCATTGTGTAGCTGGGATTCTTGGGATTGCAAACAGAGGAAGCTCTTCAAAGGTAAGTGATTAATTTCATCGCTATTTGTGATTCTGTGAAGCCTGTGTTGGTTGAAAAAAATTTTGATGTGGTGCGCTGTCCTCAGATAATCACATGGTATGCTTCCACCGTAAAGCCTTTTTGAAATCTGTCAACGCATTTGGATTAACAAGAAGTTAGGCTTTTAAATGATATGAGACATTTGTATCTTCATAAATGTTTAATATTATGACTTTGTCATTTGATTTTGGCTCTCTCCAATTTCACCGGATATTGTCGGAAGTGTGTATTACCCTCAAGAGGAGTGAAACAAGGTTGTCCACTGTCGACATATCTCTTTATTATGGCCATCGAAATGTTAGCTATTAAAATCAGATCCAACAATAAAATCAAGGGGATAGAAATCCGAGGCTTAAAAACAAAGGTGTCATTGTACGCTGAGGACTCATGCTTTCTTTTAAAACCACCATTTGGATCGCTGCACAGCCTCATAGACAATCTAGATAATTTCTATAACCTCTCTGGAATACAACTAAGCTATGATAAGTGTACCATTATAAAGTTGGATGGTTTTCAGAGATTGGTGGGAGGGGTTGAGGGTAGCTGAAGGGTGGGACTAAAATTAAAAAAATAAAATATGACTAATGTAAAATATACTGTGTCCCTAATATGTTTATAGTATGTATAAGCTAGAAGTAGAAGTCTAAGTATTGATGTCCATTAATTTAATCCAATTAAGGGAGGGGTGGTAGGGTTAAGGGAAAATAATACAATGGAATGTTTGTAAAAAAAATGTATGGGGGATTGGAAATGATGCAGACAGTTACATTGAAAGGACACACAATCTATCTGCAGTATGAAAGCTGATCTACCCCTAAAAATAACTAAATAGATGGTCATGAAGGAGAGGAGACAAGGAAAGCAGGAGAGGAGACTATTAAAGGAGATTTCTGAAGAATGTTGACCACTAGACCAGACCTGCCTGTGGGTCACATAGACCTGGGAGAGTTTGTCATTAAATGTATAACACAGGATGCCAAGGAATCTGCATTTACTGTAGTAGCCAGACTGGGAAACCTGCATGTTTGGTTACTGAGGTGTGTCTCTTTATTTAACTCAATGACGGGTGTGTTCTTTATAGTGTTCCAATTATTCAAATATGTCTGTATAGCTCCATAGCTCAGTGGTTAGATTTTGATCTTGATTTTGACTCAACCCTCTGTGACATTCATCTGAAACTTTACACAGTGCTGCAATGGGTGGGAGTTACCGTTTGCCAATTCTCTCCTGGGCTGCCCATCATGATTTAAAAAGTGCTGAAACGAGAGACAGGAGTAGCAGAGGTTGTGTCATCCAGTGATGCATGTTGAAAGAATAACAACATTTACTTGAACTTTTCCTTATATTAACTGTAACTCAGTAAAAACGTTTCAATTGTTGCATGTTGCGTATATATTTTTGTTCAGTATAGTAAATAATGGCTACATCTGAGAAAGTATTAAAACTTCTTAAGGCTTGGGGGCAGTATTCTGAATTTCTGCCTGACTGACGTGTCCAAAGTAAACTGCCTGTTATTCAGGCCCAGAAGCTAGGAAATGCATATAATTGGTAGAATTTGATGGAAAACACTTTGAAGTTTCTAAACGGTTAAAATAATGTCTGTGAGTATAACAGAATTCATATGGCAGGCGAAAACCCAAGGAAAATCCATCCAGAAATCGTTTTATTTTTTGGAGCAAAGAGGCCTTTCCAATGCAAGTCTGTGGGTCTGTATATAAAAATTCCTCCCAGATTGCTGTACCTATGGATTCCACTAGACGTCAACTGTCTTTATACAAGGTTTCAGGCTTGTTTGTTGAAATACGAACAAGTAATAGTAGTTTTTCCCAAGGGAGCTCAACAGGAAAAGTAGGCTTTTGGCGCCCATAAATGAGGGTGCGCTCTTCGTTATTTTCCTTTCCTATTGAACACCGTTCTTTCTGTCTGGAGTATTATCCTTTATTTACATATTAGGGTACCTGAGGATTGAATAGAACATTGTTTGACTTGTATGAACAAAGTTTACTGGTAGCTTTTTGGATTCCTTTGTATGCATGTTGAAGGAGTGTATTACCTAAACCAATGGCGCCAACTAAACTAACTTTTTTGGATATAAAGAAGGACTTTATCAAACAAAACAAACATTCATTGTGTAGCTGGGATTCTTGGGATTGCAAACAGAGGAAGCTCTTCAAAGGTAAGTGATTAATTTCATCGCTATTTGTGATTCTGTGAAGCCTGTGCTGGTTGAAAAAAATATTTTGATGTGGTGCGCCGTCCTCAGATAATCACATGGTATGCTTCCGCCGTAAAGCCTTTTTGAAATCTGTCAACGCATTTGGATTAACAAGAAGTTAGGCTTTTAAATGATATGAGACATTTGTATCTTCATAAATGTTTAATATTATGACTTTGTCATTTGATTTTGGCTCTCTCCAATTTCACCGGATATTGTCGGAAGTGTGTATTACCCTCAAGAAGAGTGAAACAAGGTTGTCCACTGTCGACATATCTCTTTATTATGGCCATCGAAATGTTAGCTATTAAAATCAGATCCAACAATAAAATCAAGGGGATAGAAATCCGAGGCTTAAAAACAAAGGTGTCATTGTACGCTGAGGACTCATGCTTTCTTTTAAAACCACCATTTGGATCGCTGCACAGCCTCATAGACAATCTAGATCATTTCTATAACCTCTCTGGAATACAACTAAGCTATGATAAGTGTACCATTATAAAGTTGGATGGTTTTCAGAGATTGGTGGGAGGGGTTGAGGGTAGCTGAAGGGTGGGACTAAAATTAAAAAAATAAAATATGACTAATGTAAAATATACTGTGTCCCTAATATGTTTATAGTATGTATAAGCTAGAAGTAGAAGTCTAAGTATTGATGTCCATTAATTTAATCCAATTAAGGGAGGGGTGGTAGGGTTAAGGGAAAATAATACAATGGAATGTTTGTAAAAAAAATGTATGGGGGATTGGAAATGATGCAGACAGTTACATTGAAAGGACACACAATCTATCTGCAGTATGAAAGCTGATCTACCCCTAAAAATAACTAAATAGATGGTCATGAAGGAGAGGAGACAAGGAAAGCAGGAGAGGAGACTATTAAAGGAGATTTCTGAAGAATGTTGACCACTAGACCAGACCTGCCTGTGGGTCACATAGACCTGGGAGAGTTTGTCATTAAATGTATAACACAGGATGCCAAGGAATCTGCATTTACTGTAGTAGCCAGACTGGGAAACCTGCATGTTTGGTTACTGAGGTGTGTCTCTTTATTTAAGTCAATGACGGGTGTGTTCTTTATAGTGTTCCAATTATTCAAATATGTCTGTATGGCTCTATAGCTCAGTGGTTAGAGCACTGGTCTTGTAAACCAGGGGTCGTGAGTTCAATTCTCACTGGGGCCTTGCTTTTGACTCAACCCTCTGTGACATTCATCTGAAACTTTACACAGTGCTGCAATGGGTGGGAGTTACCGTTTGCCAATTCTCTCCTGGGCTGCCCATCATGATTTAAAAAGTGCTGAAACGAGAGACAGGAGTAGCAGAGGTTGTGTCATCCAGTGATGCATGTTGAAAGAATAACAACATTCACTTGAACTTTTCCTTATATTAACTGTAACTCAGTAAAAACGTTTCAATTGTTGCGTGTTGCGTATATATTTTTGTTCAGTATAGTAAATAATGGCTACATCTGAGAAAGTATTAAAACTTCTTAAGGCTTGGGGGCAGTATTCTGAATTTCTGCCTGACTGACGTGTCCAAAGTAAACTGCCTGTTATTCAGGCCCAGAAGCTAGGAAATGCATATAATTGGTAGAATTTGATGGAAAACACTTTGAAGTTTCTAAACGGTTAAAATAATGTCTGTGAGTATAACAGAATTCATATGGCAGGCGAAAACCCAAGGAAAATCCATCCAGAAATCGTTTTATTTTTTGGAGCAAAGAGGCCTTTCCAATGCAAGTCTGTGGGTCTGTATATAAAAATTCCTCCCAGATTGCTGTACCTATGGATTCCACTAGACGTCAACTGTCTTTATACAAGGTTTCAGGCTTGTTTGTTGAAATACGAACAAGTAATAGTAGTTTTTCCCAAGGGAGCTCAACAGGAAAAGTAGGCTTTTGGCGCCCATAAATGAGGGTGCGCTCTTCGTTATTTTCCTTTCCTATTGAACACCGTTCTTTCTGTCTGGAGTATTATCCTTTATTTACATATTAGGGTACCTGAGGATTGAATAGAACATTGTTTGACTTGTATGAACAAAGTTTACTGGTAGCTTTTTGGATTCCTTTGTATGCATGTTGAAGGAGTGTATTACCTAAACCAATGGCGCCAACTAAACTAACTTTTTTGGATATAAAGAAGGACTTTATCAAACAAAACAAACATTCATTGTGTAGCTGGGATTCTTGGGATTGCAAACAGAGGAAGCTCTTCAAAGGTAAGTGATTAATTTCATCGCTATTTGTGATTCTGTGAAGCCTGTGCTGGTTGAAAAAAATATTTTGATGTGGTGCGCCGTCCTCAGATAATCACATGGTATGCTTCCGCCGTAAAGCCTTTTTGAAATCTGTCAACGCATTTGGATTAACAAGAAGTTAGGCTTTTAAATGATATGAGACATTTGTATCTTCATAAATGTTTAATATTATGACTTTGTCATTTGATTTTGGCTCTCTCCAATTTCACCGGATATTGTCGGAAGTGTGTATTACCCTCAAGAAGAGTGAAACAAGGTTGTCCACTGTCGACATATCTCTTTATTATGGCCATCGAAATGTTAGCTATTAAAATCAGATCCAACAATAAAATCAAGGGGATAGAAATCCGAGGCTTAAAAACAAAGGTGTCATTGTACGCTGAGGACTCATGCTTTCTTTTAAAACCACCATTTGGATCGCTGCACAGCCTCATAGACAATCTAGATCATTTCTATAACCTCTCTGGAATACAACTAAGCTATGATAAGTGTACCATTATAAAGTTGGATGGTTTTCAGAGATTGGTGGGAGGGGTTGAGGGTAGCTGAAGGGTGGGACTAAAATTAAAAAAATAAAATATGACTAATGTAAAATATACTGTGTCCCTAATATGTTTATGGTATGTATAAGCTAGAAGTAGAAGTCTAAGTATTGATGTCCATTAATTTAATCCAATTAAGGGAGGGGTGGTAGGGTTAAGGGAAAATAATACAATGGAATGTTTGTAAAAAAAATGTATGGGGGATTGGAAATGATGCAGACAGTTATATTGAAAGGACACACAATCTATCTGCAGTATGAAAGCTGATCTACCCCTAAAAATAACTAAATAGATGGTCATGAAGGAGAGGAGACAAGGAAAGCAGGAGAGGAGACTATTAAAGGAGATTTCTGAAGAATGTTGACCACTAGACCAGACCTGCCTGTGGGTCACATAGACCTGGGAGAGTTTGTCATTAAATGTATAACACAGGATGCCAAGGAATCTGCATTTACTGTAGTAGCCAGACTGGGAAACCTGCATGTTTGGTTACTGAGGTGTGTCTCTTTATTTAACTCAATGACGGGTGTGTTCTTTATAGTGTTCCAATTATTGAAATATGTCTGTATGGCTCCATAGCTCAGTGGTTAGAGCACTGGTCTTGTAAACCAGGGGTCGTGATTTCAATTCTCACTGGGGCCTTGCTTTTGACTCAACCATCTGTGACATTCATCTGAAACTTTACACAGTGCTGCAATGGGTGGGAGTTACCGTTTGCCAATTCTCTCCTGGGCTGCCCATCATGATTTACAAAGTGCTGAAACGAGAGACAGGAGTAGCAGAGGTCGTGTCATCCAGTGATGCATGTTGAAAGAATAACAACATTCACTTGAACTTTTCCTTATATTAACTGTAACTCAGTAAAAACGTTTCAATTGTTGCGTGTTGCGTATATATTTTTGTTCAGTATAGTAAATAATGGCTACATCTGAGAAAGTATTAAAACTTCTTAAGGCTTGGGGGCAGTATTCTGAATTTCTGCCTGACTGACGTGTCCAAAGTAAACTGCCTGTTATTCAGGCCCAGAAGCTAGGAAATGCATATAATTGGTAGAATTTGATGGAAAACACTTTGAAGTTTCTAAACGGTTAAAATAATGTCTGTGAGTATAACAGAATTCATATGGCAGGCGAAAACCCAAGGAAAATCCATCCAGAAATAGTTTTATTTTTTGGAGCTAAGAGGCCTTTCCAATTCAAGTCTGTGGGTCTGTATATAAAAATTCCTCCCAGATTGCTGTACCTATGGATTCCACTAGATGTCAACTGTCTTCATACAGGGTTTCAGGCTTGTTTGTTGAAATACGAACAAGTAATAGTAGTTTTTCCCAAGGGAGCTCAACAGGAAAAGTAGGCTTTTGGCTCCCATAAATGAGGGTGCGCTCTTCGTTATTTTCCTTTCCTATTGAACACCGTTCTTTCTGTCTGGAGTATTATCCTTTATTTACATATTAGGGTACCTGAGGATTGAATAGAACATTGTTTGACTTGTATGAACAAAGTTTACCAGTAGCTTTTTGGATTCCTTTGTATGCATGTTGAAGGAGTGTATTACCTAAACCAATGGCGCCAACTAAACTAACTTTTTTGGATATAAAGAGGGACTTTATCAAACAAAACAAACATTCATTGTGTAGCTGGGATTCTTGGGATTGCAAACAGAGGAAGCTCTTCAAAGGTAAGTGAATAATTTCATCGCTATTTGCGATTCTGTGAAGCCTGTGCTGGTTGAAAAAATATTTTGATGTGGTGCGCTGTCCTCAGATAATCACATGGTATGCTTCCGCCGTAAAGCCTTTTTGAAATCTGGCAACGCATTTGGATTAACAAGTAGTTAAGCTTTTAAATGATATGAGACATTTGTATCTTCATAAATGTTTAATATTATGACTTTGTCAGTTGAATTTGGCGCTCTCCAATTTCACCGGATATTGTCGGATGAGGGTATTACCCTCAAGAGGAGTGAAACAAGGTTGTCCACTGTCGACATATCTCTTTATTATGGCCATCGAAATGTTAGCTTTTAAAATCAGATCCAACAATAAAATCAAGGGAATAGAAATCCGGGGCTTAAAAACAAAGGTGTCATTGTACGCTGAGGACTCATGCTTTCTTTTAAAACCACCATTTGGATCGCTGAACAGCCTCATAGACAATCTAGATAATTTCTCTAACCTCTCTGGAATACAACTGAACTATGATAAGTGTACCATTATAATGTTGGGTGGTTT
The DNA here is from genome assembly GCF_036934945.1 of Oncorhynchus masou masou. NCBI lineage: Eukaryota > Metazoa > Chordata > Actinopteri > Salmoniformes > Salmonidae > Oncorhynchus > Oncorhynchus masou. The sequence continues at coordinate 583,853 of NC_088241.1, read as the reverse complement.
TCAGAGATTGGTGGGAGGGGTTGAGGGTAGCTGAAGGGTGGGACTAAAATTAAAAATATAAAAATATGACTAATGTAAAATATACTGTGTCCCTAATATGTTTATAGTATGTATAAGCTAGAAGTAGAAGTCTAAGTATTGATGTCCATTAATTTAATCCAATTAAGGGAGGGGTGGTAGGGTTAAGGGAAAATAATACAATGGAATGTTTGTAAAAAAAATGTATGGGGGATTGGAAATGATGCAGACAGTTACATTGAAAGGACACACAATCTATCTGCAGTATGAAAGCTGATCTACCCCTAAAAATAACTAAATAGATGGTCATGAAGGAGAGGAGACAAGGAAAGCAGGAGAGGAGACTATTAAAGGAGATTTCTGAAGAATGTTGACCACTAGACCAGACCTGCCTGTGGGTCACATAGACCTGGGAGAGTTTGTCATTAAATGTATAACACAGGATGCCAAGGAATCTGCATTTACTGTAGTAGCCAGACTGGGAAACCTGCATGTTTGGTTACTGAGGTGTGTCTCTTTATTTAAGTCAATGACGGGTGTGTTCTTTATAGTGTTCCAATTATTCAAATATGTCTGTATGGCTCCATAGCTCAGTGGTTAGAGCACTGGTCTTGTAAACCAGGGGTCGTGAGTTCAATTCTCACTGGGGCCTTGCTTTTGACTCAACCCTCTGTGACATTCATCTGAAACTTTACACAGTGCTGCAATGGGTGGGAGTTACCGTTTGCCAATTCTCTCCTGGGCTGCCCATCATGATTTAAAAAGTGCTGAAACGAGAGACAGGAGTAGCAGAGGTTGTGTCATCCAGTGATGCATGTTGAAAGAATAACAACATTCACTTGAACTTTTCCTTATATTAACTGTAACTCAGTAAAAACGTTTCAATTGTTGCGTGTTGCGTATATATTTTTGTTCAGTATAGTAAATAATGGCTACATCTGAGAAAGTATTAAAACTTCTTAAGGCTTGGGGGCAGTATTCTGAATTTCTGCCTGACTGACGTGTCCAAAGTAAACTGCCTGTTATTCAGGCCCAGAAGCTAGGAAATGCATATAATTGGTAGAATTTGATGGAAAACACTTTGAAGTTTCTAAACGGTTAAAATAATGTCTGTGAGTATAACAGAATTCATATGGCAGGCGAAAACCCAAGGAAAATCCATCCAGAAATCGTTTTATTTTTTGGAGCAAAGAGGCCTTTCCAATGCAAGTCTGTGGGTCTGTATATAAAAATTCCTCCCAGATTGCTGTACCTATGGATTCCACTAGACGTCAACTGTCTTTATACAAGGTTTCAGGCTTGTTTGTTGAAATACGAACAAGTAATAGTAGTTTTTCCCAAGGGAGCTCAACAGGAAAAGTAGGCTTTTGGCGCCCATAAATGAGGGTGCGCTCTTCGTTATTTTCCTTTCCTATTGAACACCGTTCTTTCTGTCTGGAGTATTATCCTTTATTTACATATTAGGGTACCTGAGGATTGAATAGAACATTGTTTGACTTGTATGAACAAAGTTTACTGGTAGCTTTTTGGATTCCTTTGTATGCATGTTGAAGGAGTGTATTACCTAAACCAATGGCGCCAACTAAACTAACTTTTTTGGATATAAAGAAGGACTTTATCAAACAAAACAAACATTCATTGTGTAGCTGGGATTCTTGGGATTGCAAACAGAGGAAGCTCTTCAAAGGTAAGTGATTAATTTCATCGCTATTTGTGATTCTGTGAAGCCTGTGCTGGTTGAAAAAAATATTTTGATGTGGTGCGCCGTCCTCAGATAATCACATGGTATGCTTCCGCCGTAAAGCCTTTTTGAAATCTGTCAACGCATTTGGATTAACAAGAAGTTAGGCTTTTAAATGATATGAGACATTTGTATCTTCATAAATGTTTAATATTATGACTTTGTCATTTGATTTTGGCTCTCTCCAATTTCACCGGATATTGTCGGAAGTGTGTATTACCCTCAAGAAGAGTGAAACAAGGTTGTCCACTGTCGACATATCTCTTTATTATGGCCATCGAAATGTTAGCTATTAAAATCAGATCCAACAATAAAATCAAGGGGATAGAAATCCGAGGCTTAAAAACAAAGGTGTCATTGTACGCTGAGGACTCATGCTTTCTTTTAAAACCACCATTTGGATCGCTGCACAGCCTCATAGACAATCTAGATCATTTCTATAACCTCTCTGGAATACAACTAAGCTATGATAAGTGTACCATTATAAAGTTGGATGGTTTTCAGAGATTGGTGGGAGGGGTTGAGGGTAGCTGAAGGGTGGGACTAAAATTAAAAAATAAAATATGACTAATGTAAAATATACTGTGTCCCTAATATGTTTATGGTATGTATAAGCTAGAAGTAGAAGTCTAAGTATTGATGTCCATTAATTTAATCCAATTAAGGGAGGGGTGGTAGGGTTAAGGGAAAATAATACAATGGAATGTTTGTAAAAAAAATGTATGGGGGATTGGAAATGATGCAGACAGTTATATTGAAAGGACACACAATCTATCTGCAGTATGAAAGCTGATCTACCCCTAAAAATAACTAAATAGATGGTCATGAAGGAGAGGAGACAAGGAAAGCAGGAGAGGAGACTATTAAAGGAGATTTCTGAAGAATGTTGACCACTAGACCAGACCTGCCTGTGGGTCACATAGACCTGGGAGAGTTTGTCATTAAATGTATAACACAGGATGCCAAGGAATCTGCATTTACTGTAGTAGCCAGACTGGGAAACCTGCATGTTTGGTTACTGAGGTGTGTCTCTTTATTTAACTCAATGACGGGTGTGTTCTTTATAGTGTTCCAATTATTGAAATATGTCTGTATGGCTCCATAGCTCAGTGGTTAGAGCACTGGTCTTGTAAACCAGGGGTCGTGATTTCAATTCTCACTGGGGCCTTGCTTTTGACTCAACCATCTGTGACATTCATCTGAAACTTTACACAGTGCTGCAATGGGTGGGAGTTACCGTTTGCCAATTCTCTCCTGGGCTGCCCATCATGATTTACAAAGTGCTGAAACGAGAGACAGGAGTAGCAGAGGTCGTGTCATCCAGTGATGCATGTTGAAAGAATAACAACATTCACTTGAACTTTTCCTTATATTAACTGTAACTCAGTAAAAACGTTTCAATTGTTGCGTGTTGCGTATATATTTTTGTTCAGTATAGTAAATAATGGCTACATCTGAGAAAGTATTAAAACTTCTTAAGGCTTGGGGGCAGTATTCTGAATTTCTGCCTGACTGACGTGTCCAAAGTAAACTGCCTGTTATTCAGGCCCAGAAGCTAGAAAATGCATATAATTGGTAGAATTTGATGGAAAACACTTTGAAGTTTCTAAACGGTTAAAATAATGTCTGTGAGTATAACAGAATTCATATGGCAGGCGAAAACCCAAGGAAAATCCATCCAGAAATAGTTTTATTTTTTGGAGCTAAGAGGCCTTTCCAATTCAAGTCTGTGGGTCTGTATATAAAAATTCCTCCCAGATTGCTGTACCTATGGATTCCACTAGATGTCAACTGTCTTCATACAGGGTTTCAGGCTTGTTTGTTGAAATACGAACAAGTAATAGTAGTTTTTCCCAAGGGAGCTCAACAGGAAAAGTAGGCTTTTGGCTCCCATAAATGAGGGTGCGCTCTTCGTTATTTTCCTTTCCTATTGAACACCGTTCTTTCTGTCTGGAGTATTATCCTTTATTTACATATTAGGGTACCTGAGGATTGAATAGAACATTGTTTGACTTGTATGAACAAAGTTTACCAGTAGCTTTTTGGATTCCTTTGTATGCATGTTGAAGGAGTGTATTACCTAAACCAATGGCGCCAACTAAACTAACTTTTTTGGATATAAAGAGGGACTTTATCAAACAAAACAAACATTCATTGTGTAGCTGGGATTCTTGGGATTGCAAACAGAGGAAGCTCTTCAAAGGTAAGTGAATAATTTCATCGCTATTTGCGATTCTGTGAAGCCTGTGCTGGTTGAAAAAATATTTTGATGTGGTGCGCTGTCCTCAGATAATCACATGGTATGCTTCCGCCGTAAAGCCTTTTTGAAATCTGGCAACGCATTTGGATTAACAAGTAGTTAAGCTTTTAAATGATATGAGACATTTGTATCTTCATAAATGTTTAATATTATGACTTTGTCAGTTGAATTTGGCGCTCTCCAATTTCACCGGATATTGTCGGATGAGGGTATTACCCTCAAGAGGAGTGAAACAAGGTTGTCCACTGTCGACATATCTCTTTATTATGGCCATCGAAATGTTAGCTTTTAAAATCAGATCCAACAATAAAATCAAGGGAATAGAAATCCGGGGCTTAAAAACAAAGGTGTCATTGTACGCTGAGGACTCATGCTTTCTTTTAAAACCACCATTTGGATCGCTGCACAGCCTCATAGACAATCTAGATAATTTCTCTAACCTCTCTGGAATACAACTGAACTATGATAAGTGTACCATTATAATGTTGGGTGGTTTTCAGAGATTGGTGGGAGGGGTTGAGGGTAGCTGAAGGGTGGGACTAAAATTAAAAATATAAAAATATGACTAATGTAAAATATACTGTGTCCCTAATATGTTTATAGTATGTATAAGCTAGAAGTAGAAGTCTAAGTATTGATGTCCATTAATTTAATCCAATTAAGGGAGGGGTGGTAGGGTTAAGGGAAAATAATACAATGGAATGTTTGTAAAAAAAATGTATGGGGGATTGGAAATGATGCAGACAGTTACATTGAAAGGACACAATCTATCTGCAGTATGAAAGCTGATCTAGCCCTAAAAATAACTAAATAGATGGTCATGAAGGAGAGGAGACAAGGAAAGCAGGAGAGGAGACTATTAAAGGAGATTTCTGAAGAATGTTGACCACTAGACCAGACCTGCCTGTGGGTCACATAGACCTGGGAGAGTTTGTCATTAAATGTATAACACAGGATGCCAAGGAATCTGCATTTACTGTAGTAGCCAGACTGGGAAACCTGCATGTTTGGTTACTGAGGTGTCTCTCTATTTAACTCAATGATGGGTGTGTTCTTTATAGTGTTCCAATTATTCAAATATGTCTGTATGGCTCCATAGCTCAGTGGTTAGAGCACTGGTCTTGTAAACCAGGGGTTGTGAGTTCAATTCTCACTAGGGCCTTAATTTTGACTCTACACTCTGTGACATTCATCTGAAACTTTACACAGTGCTCCACAGGGTGGGAATTACCATTTCGCTCGTTCTTTACAGCAGAAACATCTAAATGGGACAACAAACTAACAATGTATCCTGCAAAAATAATTATCTGCTGTATTTCTACTGTAAGAGACATTGCCAAAAAGGATACAATTCTACGTTTGCCAATTCTGTCCTGGGCTGCCCAACTTTATGACAATAAATATGCACAATCGTTTGTCTCTACATTAACTAGCATATATCTTTCAATTGTACATTTTTAGCCTGACTCGTTTTGATGTTATAATTACTTACATTTGCTTCCACCCTCATGTTTTGTCAGCCATTTTTGCTGAAGAAAGTCACCAGAGACAGGTGGCTCGCGTCAAATTCGTCATTGGAACCACTCGATATGATTGGTCATATAAAAACCTTGGGACCCAAATGCATAATGAGTGCTCAAACTACCCCGTGTGGTGGTCTGAAGCAATAAAGCCATGATGCTGGGTACCTCTAAGTCCCGTGGTGTAAGCTCGCAACTTTTAAAGGAGGAACTATGGGGAGTGATAAGGGACATATAAGCCTAGGCAAACATACCACCTGACATGACTCCTGCGTTACGTGTCTGACTTACATGACATGATACCAACGCCTGACTAACGTCTGCGTGACGCCTGCATTGCGTGTTAATGAAAGTCACAATGTGCATAGTTTATATTGATTTTAATTTAATCCCAGCCATAAATGTTGGAAACGTACCATTTTGTGCAGACATTCCAACGTTGCCACATTGAACTTTAATGTATTTTACGGCTTGTGTATTTCCTGTTATCGCTAATGGCCTAAAGAAGATCATGCCCAATCTATAGATAATCCGTTTTTCCCTCAACACCTCATGGCATGGTATGTTATCTTATCTCGCTGTTTACAGATCTAAATGTTGTTTGCCAATCACAGACTGTGTTGTTACCAGTTCCACATCAGACAACCAATAAGAGTTGTGTCCATGGCGTTCAGAGGAGTTCATATATGTCACGTTCGTTGAATGGAGGAGACCAAGGCGCAGCGTGATGTGAATACATTCTTCTATTTATTAATGAAGAACACTTAAACAAACTTTGCAAAACAACAAAATGAACGTGAAGCTATATATAAATAAGTGCAGACACAGGCAACTAACCATAGACATACAAAACCCCTAGACAGGGTCAAAAACACATACATCACCAATGTCACACCCTGACCTAACCAAAATAATAAAGAAAACAAAAGGGTACTAAGGTCAGGGCGTGACAGTACCTCCCCCCACCCCCCTCAAAGGTGCGGACTCCGCACAGCTAAGCCTATATGGGAGGGTCTGGGTGGGCATAACTACGAGGTGGCAGGTTCCGGCTCGGGACGTGGACCCCGCTCCACTTCTGACTCGTCACACTTACTTAATGTCTCTGGAGCAGGATCCCTCACCGCTGACCACGGACTAGAGGACGCCACTGGACTGATGGTCGAGTCTGGAGTGAGTGGCGCCTCTGGATTGGAGGTAGGTCTGCGGCCCGTCGTAGGAGGTTCCGGTCTGTAGACTGTCGCCGGACGCTCTGGGCTGGTTACTGTTGCCAGACGCTCTGGACTGGGTACTGTTGCCAGACGCTCTGGACTGAGTACTGTCGCTGGAAGCTCTGGACTGGGTATTGTCACCGGACGCTCTGGACTGGGTACTGTCGCCGGACGCTCTGGACTGGGTACTGTCGCCGGACGCTCTGGACTGGCGAGGCGCACTGCAGGCCTGGTGCGTGGTGCCGGCACTGGTGGTACCGGGCTGGGGACACGCACCTCATGGCGAGTGCGAGGAGCAGGAACAGGGAGTACTGGACCCTGGAGACGCACTGGAGGCCTGGTGCATGGTACTGGCACTGGTAGTACCGGGCTGAGGACACGCACCTCAGGGCGAGAGCGGGGAGCAGGCACAGGACATACTGGGCTGTGGAGGCGTACTGGAGGTCTGGAGTGTCGAGCTGACACAACCCGTTCTGGCTGGATGTTTATACTTGCCCTGCAAATGCAGGGCACTGGCACAGGACACACAGGGCTGTGCAGACTCACAGTACGCAGAGCCGGCGCAGGATATCCTGGTCCATGGAGGTATACTGGAGACCAGGAGCGCTGAGCCGGCACCCTCCTTCCTGGCTGGATGCCCATTCTGGAATAGAGCGCACCGGGCTAGAAATGCGCACTGGAGACACCTTGCGTTCCACTGCATAACATGGTGCCAGACCAGTAACACGCTCCCCACAGTAAGCACGAGGAGTTGGCTTAGGTCTCCTACCTGACTCAGCCAATCTCCTCGTGTGCCCTCCCCAAAAAATCTTGGGGCTGCCTCTCGGGCTTCCGTGCTATCCGTGTACCCTTATATCGTCGCCGTTCCTCCATTCTCCTGTATCCCTCCTCGCACTGTTCCATAGAATCCCAAGCGGGCTCTGGTATTCTCCCTGGATCGATCGACCACCTCTCTATCTCCTCCCAGGTTGTTACCCACTCATCCTTCTCCCGGGTCCATTTTTCCACCAAGCGCTGTTCCTCCCATTCACGCTGCTTGGTCCTTGTTTGGTGGGTTATTCTGTCACGTTTGTTGAATGGAGGAGACCAAGGCGCAGCGTGATGTGAATACATTATTCTATTTATTAACGAAGAACACTTAAACAAACTTTACAAAACAACAAAACGAACATGAAGCTATATATAAACAAGTGCAGACACAGGCAACTAACCATAGACATACAAAACCCCTAGACAGGGTCAAAAACACATACATCACCAATGTCACACCCTGACCTAACTAAAATAATAAAGAAAACAAAGAGTTCACTAAGGTGAGGGCTTGACAATATGTGCTATTTATTTTTTGTTTTTTACAAGAGGTAGAAGTGATTTTCGAGTCTCTGCCCCAGATAGTTTCATTAGAGACAATTAAAATAATTACCAAGATCTACTTGATCCAATTGAAGAGTAAGAAGGCTATATTTAAGTTGTGATATCGATAGGAAATATTTAGGCATACTATGTTAAGGCAAATTTGGTTTGTTTAGAAATAATGTTGATTTTAGAGTGGTTTCTATCCAAATCTACCAATTATATGCATATCCTAGCTTCTGGGCCTGAGTAACAGGCAGTTAACTTTGGGCACACTTTTCATCCTGAGGTGAAAATAGTGCCCCTACCCTAGTGAGGTTTTGGCAAATTTGGTTTATTTGGAAATAGTTATTTTTTATTGATAACGTATGGTCGAAAGCAAGTAGGCAATATTATTTACTGAGGAGTTCATATGTTTTCCCAGAGGGTTCGTGCTATCCAGGTTCCTCGGGATGTCCCTAACTCTATCAAGTATAAATGTATTAAATGGTTTAGTTTAGTTTAGTTTAGGGTTAGTTTAGTGTTAGTTTAGTGTTAGTTTAGTGTTAGTTTAGGGTTAGGTTAGTGTTAGTTAGTGTTAGTTTAGGGTTAGTTTAGTGTTAGTTTAGTGTTAGTTTAGGGTTAGTTTAGTGTTAGTTTAGTGTTCGTTTAGGGTTCATGGTAAGGACGTTCCAAGGAATCCGGATAGTGTTAGTTTAGTGTTAGTGTAGGGTTAGTTTAGGGTTAGTTTAGGGTTCATGGTAAGGACGTTCCAAGGAATCTGGATAACAGTGACCATTCATAGAGAGAGAGAGACTGGCACGGTATTTGTGAGCTAGGCGGCAACACAGACATTCATTTGTTTGCTTGTTTTTTTACAAGTGGCAGAAGCGATTTTAGTGTCTGCCCCAGATAGTTTCCTTATTATGCCCCAGATAGTTTCCTTATTATGCCCCAGATAGTTTCCTTATTAGAGACGATTAAAGTAATTACCAAGATGACCTTGATCCAATTGAGGAGTAAGTAGGCTGTATTTAAGTGGTGATATTGTTAGGAAATATTTAGGTCTACTGTGTTAAGGCAAATGTGGTTTATTTAAAAACGTGTTGTTGATAACGTGTTGTCGAAAGCACGTAGGCTATATTAGTTACTGTGTCGATAGCGGAGTAGGCTAGTGTACAATAACGTAATTTGATGTGCTAGTATTATTTATTTAATGGAATAATTAAATAACTAATGTTCACTGAAGAAGGGAAACGAGGTACAACATGCTACTTCGATCGAAGACCTAAAATCAGGCCTGACAATCACGACGGTATCCTAATATAGTGTGGATACAGTAGTAGCCTATTCTACAACAATGTAACTTCATGTGCTCGTATTATTTATCTAATTGATCAATTAAAATGTAAATGTGGATGGGTACGCTATTTCATTCAGTGATTACGCTATTGTACAAGGTAGATTCAGGAGTAGTCTATAGTCTACAATAATAATGTAATTGAATGTGCTATATTATCATATATTTCATTGATGAATACAATTGTAAATGGGGATGGGTAACCTACTTCATTCAGTGAATACTAAATATATTGCAATCTCTCGGAGTATGTTAATGACGTCTTTCAGCTGTTGAACTATGGCAATGTCAAACTCATTTCTAAATCTCTTTCTTTTAGTCAAGATGTGATGAGCCAGAGCATCAATCAGCTTCACTGCAGGTGCTCAACCCACCACCCTCACTTGTTCTCCCTCCACAAGTAACCACATCCTCTTCTCCTGTTCAACTACTTTGCCACCACACTAAAAATGACTGTACATATATCCCTGTGCCCAACTCAGTGTAACATGATCCATCCAAGGCCTCAGTTGGATGCGTGTGTGTGTGTGTGTGTGTGTGTGTGTGTGTGTGTGTGTGTGTGTGTGTGTGTGTGTGTGTGTGTGTGTGTGTGTGTGTGTGTGTGTGTGTGTGTGTGTGTGTGTGTGTGTGTGTGTGTGTGGAGTTCTAAGTAAAGACTTGATAAGATGGCAAAGGAGATAGTGATGAGAGTGAGAGCATAGAGTATGAAAATGAAGACCCCTGGGATCTAAAATGAGTGTGGGGTGCCTCTTGTGTCTCCTTTTTGTCTGTTTGAGGATACTACAGTCACCCCTGGTGGAGGTTCTTGGAACACTGCAATTTAAGTCTGAGCAGAGGTTGACGGAAACCTTCAAAGGTGGTGGTGCTATGTTGCATGTTATCTTGAATACCAGGCAGATGTTAGAGGACAGAATCAAATGGTGTGAACTTAACAAGCTAAACTTGATGAGTACACTTTTGGAGAAAGGGGTTCCAAGTAAAGGGTTCCGTTATAGGGACTGCGGAAAAATCCTTTTCATTTGCAGATAGCACCTTTTTATCTGAGTGTAGGCCTATATTGCAGTCGTGGTTTGTGGATATCTATGAAAAATAAAATTAATTGGTGGTGGTGAGATAATCAGAAATACTATGAAACATCCCCGCTTTTAGCACATATTTGCAAGCAGGTAAAGTAACCTATGTGTGCTGAGGCATGTGTGATCACTAAACATTGACAGGACCAACAAACAAAACAACATGCTTGGGACTCCTGAGTGGCGCAGTGGTCTAAGGCACTGTATCTCAGTGTAAGAGGCATCACTACTGACCCCTCGTTTCCAGGCTGTATCACAACCAGCTGTGATTGGGAGTCCCATAGGGCAGCGCACAATTGGCCTAGCGTCATCCGGGTTAGAGTTTGGCCTGGGTAGGTCGTCATTGAAAAATAAGAATTTGTTCTTAACTGACTTGCCTAGTTAAATTAAGGTTCAATAAAATATAAAAAAAACATGCGGACAAAAGATGTCTAACTTGCACATCATGACTCCCCTCCATTTGTTTTGTACAATGCTGCTACTCACTATTTATTATCTATGCATTGTCACTTCACCCCTACAAATTACCTCAACCTGTACCCCCCGCACACTGACTCAGTACCGGTTCCCCCTGTATATAGCTTCGTTATTATTATGTTATTGTGATACTTTTTATTATTTTTAATTTCATTTTTTACTTTATTTAATAAATATTCTCTTAAACACTTCTTGAACTGTTCTGTTTGTTAAGGGCTTGTAAGTAAGCATTTCACGGTAAGGTCTACACTTGTATTCTGCACATGTGACAAAGTTAGATTTGAACTAGCTAATTCTGGCTACCAATGTTCTAGTGTTCATTTATAGAGGCAAGCATATCAGAAATGTCAAGGTGGTACTCAAGCATATGCCATGTCTATGTGACACACATATGTATGGTCATATTTTTGTTTTTTTATTTTGTTTATTTTGCCTCCCAGGTATTTGTATTTAATGTATGTATATAATTTCTGCCGCTAGGGGAGCTGTGACGTCAATAAGTGAGTTGGGGAGATATTTAACATTTCTTCTTCATTATGGAAAATGACTAGTTCTGAAAACGAACGTTTTTCAGTCTCATCATTTTACCCTATTATTTCAAGTATGTAATGTGCAAAAATGCAATATGACTCAAAATATTGAGGTGACGTGGTTATTTACATAGTCCATGAGTTTGGTGATGTTTGAAGGTAATTTTAACTGAGTGAAAAATTGGTTGGTATTCCCCCATTGTAAGTAAATTAAAGCAGTTAGGCTAGGTTGCTAATGGTTTACATGAACGAGAAGGGATTAAAATGGCGTCCAAACTTTCTGTACTTTTTTTTCAACGTTATGGATACAATTTTATTTTCTATGAACAAAGGCTCAGTTTACTTTAGGTAAATATGTCATGACACAATAAAATGTGTTAGTGTTAATATTTGTACGAAAATGGCGTTTTAACAGTTCGCTAGCTTGATGCTAACCAAATTTAGCTTGGCTAAGCGCCATAGTAGTTAGCTCCAGCCTCGTTAGTTTTAGTCAATGTCAGTTAAATGTAATGGTTGTAGTATTGTTTCGCATAGACATCTAGTCATTTAGAGGGGAGGGGGGGTTCGAAATTGACGCTGAAAGGACAGTGAGTTATATATATAATGTGAATGTGTAGATGTATGGTGACTCCGGGCTGGGGACACGCACCTTATGGCGAGTGCGGGGAGGAATGAATGGACCAACGGGACTGCCATGGGCAAGTCCCTTGACGGGTACCAGGAATTATCTTTGCACACAACACAGCAGTGTCCATGCCTCCAGAGTATTCACTAAATCATCTGCTGTATGGAGGGGAGCCACAGCAGTTAACTGACGTAAACAATGCAATTGTATATAACATTATTGCATATACTGTGGTATACATTTGTTTATTTACTTAGTGTTTTTCTTTTGCTGTTTTTGTATATTGTACTTTGAGTTCACTAATACTCCACCTGATGTGGTGGAAGTAGTCAAACCAGATCAGAACGCCTTCGAAGATCCCCTTCAGGCATGGACTGAGAAGGATGTGGTTTTTGACCAGGTAAAAATTATTGTCCACTGTTCATTTATTTTCTGGCCTTCCAAGAGATATAATAATAGTGATAATATGAAATATAATTGCATTTATTTCTATCAATCAAGGTGAGACTGAACATGGACAGGGCGCATGAGAAGGAGAGCCACCTGAGAAGAATCAAGGGGACCAAGTGTTTCGACATCTGGGTGAATGACATGGAAGAAGGATGAAAGGAAGGCGAGACCCAGGAAAGCTTGCTGCTCTTGTAACCGATGTGAAATGGCTAGCTAGTTAGCGGTGGTGCACACTAATAGCGTTTCAATCAGTGACATCCCTCGCTCTTGAGACCTTGAAGTAATTGTTCCCCTTGGTCTGCAAAGGCCGTGGCTTGGTGGGTGTCAGTTGTTGATGTGTGCAGAGGGTCCCTGGTTTGAGCCCAGGTAGGGGCAAGGAGAGGGACGGTAGCTATACTGTTTACACTCTTTTGCTCCTAGCTGGGGTCAACATCCGTTAAGGTGAAATATAAAAATCTCAGATGAAAACTATTTGCATTTGCAGCCTCGTGGTGGGCGGAATTACCATGCTGTCAGCAGTACCAACACTGGCCCATGGCTTCTCCAAATAGTTAATCTCAAGGCTAACCACTGGGTCACATTAAGTAACTGCCACTTCCAGGTTGGTACTGTTAAGGTGTATGCCTCCAGTTGTCATGACACCACCCTGGAGTTTCTCTCACAACTCATCTCTCTATATTTTCCAGGGACCATCCTTTACCAGCCCCACTGACATAAAAAATTAGACAGGTATCCTTTATTTTCTGTCTGCCATTAACATTATTACATGTCTAATCAAACAATTAAATTAAATCATTCAATAACTGTATTTTTACATAGCTGATAATCATTTAACCTGCGTTTGCTTGTATATGTCTGTCTCCTACCCTGTTCCCTTTACTCTGCTTCTGTTCTCCAGGACCTAGGGGTTCTGGGGTCCTAACACCCAGATATGGATCCACCTGATGTCCTCCATTACCAACCACCCTACAACTTTTCATTACATCAGCCACTGTTAATGTCATGTTGTCATTATCTGCTAAGAAAGAGCAAGAACACTATCATACTGGGTACATAATGTGAGCTGCACAGATTAGCTAAAAACATTATCACTGCAAACACTCAGTACAAAGAGGGGAGCAGTTCCTGGACTTTGCAGTTTCCCTCTTCGTGTCCACTACCTGTTGAAAAACAAGTGACAGACAGAACCTCCCATCCACACAATACCCACCTCCTCTCTATTCCACACACCAGAATTCGGTATTTGAGTCTATGATTACCATGTGAGTGTACTAAAAATCTGAAAGTAAATTGACCAAAATTGTACCAAAAATATATAAATGGTTATGTATTTAAGTCTAAAATATTTCTAGATTGGTTTTCACAGCTGTTTCATAAGGTGTTCGTTATTGTAAATTCTAACGTATCCCTTGATGGTATTTGTATCATAAGACATACAATAGACATATACTCAACCACAAGGGTGTACTAATGAGCTATAATGTTTTTTAAATCATACATTTTTTTCACCTTTATTTAACTAGGTAGGCTAGTTGAGAACAGGTTCTCATTAACAACTGCGACCTGGCCAAGATAAAGCAAGCTGTTACGACTTCCGCCGAAGTCGGCTCCTCTCCTTGTTTGTTCGGCGATCGACGTCACCGGCTTTCTCGCCACCGCCGCTCCATTTTTCATATATCCATTTGTCTTGTCTTGTTCCATTGTATTTAACCCTCTGTTTTCCATCATGTTTTGGTGTGTAATTCTGTCATCAGGTGTATAGAGGCGAAGTCATGTGCAGGAGAGTAGAGTGATGTAAACAGGCGCACTTTTATTTTAGTTCCAAAAATGAGAGCACTACATAAATCAAACGCGCTCAAAACACAACATAACAAAAGTAAAGCGCGTAAAAAAACACCACAATAACATGACACAATTACACACAAAACATGATGGGAAACAGAGGGTTAAATACAAGTAGATTGATTGGGGAAATGAAAACCAGATGTGTATGGAAACAATACAAGACAAATGGATATATGAATAATGGAGCGGCGATGGCTAGAAAGCCGGTGATGCCGAACAAGGAGAGGAGCAGACTTCGGCGGAAGTCGTGGCAAGCAGTGTGACTCAGACAACAACACAGAGTTACACATGGAATAAACAAGTCAATGACACAGTAGGGAAAAAAAGGAGCGAATAATTACAATTTAGCAGATGAACACTGGAGTGATAAATGAGCAGATGATGATGTGCAAGTAGAGATACTGGTGTGCAAAAGAGCAGAAAAGTACATTTAAAAATGTATGGGGATGAAGTAGGTAGATTGGGTGGGCTATTTACAGATGGATTATGCACAGCTGCTCAGACAGCTGATGTTTAAAGTTGGTGAGGGAAATAGAAGTCTCCAACTTCAGCAATTTTTGCAATTCATTCCAGTCACTGGCAGCAGAGAGCTGGAATGAAAGGCGGCCAAATGAGGTGCTGGCTTTGCTGATGACCAGTGAGATATACAGTGGGGAGTGGGGAGAACAAGTATTTGATACACTGCCGATTTTGCAGGTTTTCCTACTTACAAAGCATGTAGAGGTCTGTCATTTTTATCATAGGTACACTTCAACTGTGAGAGACGAAATCTAAAATGAAAATCACATTGTATGATTTTTAAGTAATTCATTTGCAGTACTTGATACATCAGAAAAGCAGAACTTAATATTTGGTACAGAAACATTTGTTTGCAATTACAGAGATCATACATTTCCTGTAGTTCTTGACCAGGTTTGTACACACTGCAGCGGGGATTTTGGCCCACTCCTCCATAAAGACCTTCTCCGGATCCTTCAGGTTTCGAGGCTGTCGCTGGGCAATACGTACTTTCAGCTCCCTCCAAAGATTTTCTATTGGGTTCAGGTCTGGAGACTGGCTAGGCCACTCCAGGACCTTGAGATGCTTCTTACGGAGCCACTCCTTAGTTGCCCTGTCTGTGTGTTTTGGGTCGTTGTCATGCTGGAAGACCCAGCCACAACCCATCTTCAATGCTCTTACTGAGGGAAGGAGGTTGTTGGCCAAGATCTTGCGATACATGGCCCCATCCATCCTCCACTCAATACGGTGCAGTCGGCCTGTCCCCTTTGCAGAAAAGCATCCCCAAAGAATGATGTTTCCACCTCCATGCTTCAAGGTTGGGATGGTGTTCTTGGGGTTGTACTCATCCTTCTTCCTCCAAACACTGACAAACTTCAGACGGGCCTGGACATGCGCTGGCTTGAGCAGGGGGACCTTGCGTGCGCTGCAGGATTTTAATCCATGACGGCGTAGTGTGTTACTAATGGTTTTCTTTGAGACTGTGTCCCAGGTCTCTTCAGGTCATTGACCAGGTCTTGTCGTGTAGTTCTGTGCTGATCCCTCACCTTCCTCATGATCATTGATGCCCCACAAGGTGAGATCTTGCATGGAGCCCCAAACTGAGGGTGATTGACCGTCATCTTGATCTTCTTCCATTTTCTAATAATTGTGCCAACAGTTGTTGCCTTCTCACCAAGCTGCTTGCCTATTGTTCTGTAGCCCATCCCAGCCTTGTGCAGGTCTACAGTTTTATCCCTGATGTCCTTACACAGCTCTCTTTGTCTTGGCCATTGTGGAGAGGTTGGAGTCAGTGTGTGGACAGGTGTCTTATACAGGTAACGAGTTCAAACAGGTGCAGTTAATACAGGTAATGAGTGGAGAACAGGAGGGCTTCTTAATGAAAAACTAACAGGTCTGTGAGAGCCAGAATTCTTACTGGTTGGTAGGTGATCAAATACTTATGTCATGCAATAAAATACAAATTATTTACTTAAAAATCATACAATGTGATTTTCTGGATTTTCTTTAGATTCCGTCTCTCACAGTTGAAGTGTACCTATGTTACAGACCTCTACATGCTTTGTAAGTAGGAAAACCTGCAAAATCTGCAGTGTATCAAATACTTGTTCTCCCCACTGTACCTGCTGGAACATGTGCTACGGGTGGGTGTTGTTATCGTGACCAGTGAGCTGAGATAAGGTGGAGCATTACCTAGCATAGACTTATAGATGTTCTGGAGCCAGTGGGTCTGGCGACGAATATGTAGCGAGGGCCAGTCGAGGAGAGCATACAGGTTGCAGTGGTGGGTGGAATAAGGTGATTTGGTATGGCACTGTGATAGACTGCAACCAGTTTGCTGAGTAGAGTTTTGGAGGCTATTTTGTAAATGACATCGCCAAAGTTGAGGATCGGTAGGATAGTCAGTTTTACTAGGGTAAGTTTGGCGGCGTGAGTGAAGGAGGCTTTGTTGCAAAATAGAAAGTTGATTCTAGATTTGATTTTGGATTGGAGATGTTTAATATGAGTCTGGAAGGAGAGTTTACAGTTTAGCCAGACACCTAGGTATTTGTAGTTGTCCACAAATTATAGGTCAGAACCGTCCAGGTTGGTGATGCTAGTCGGGCGGGCAGGTGCGGGCAGCGAACGTTTGAAAAGCATGCATTTGGTTTCACTAGTGTTTAAGATCAGTTGGAGCCAACGGAAAGAGTGTTGTATGGCATTGAAGCTCGTTTGGAGATTAGTTAGCACAGTGTCCAAGGAAGGGCCAGAAGTATACAGAATGGTGTCGTCTGTATACCCCCATAGAGACTGCCAGAGGTCCGGACAACATGCCCTCCGATTTGACACACTGAACTCTGTCTGCAAAGTAGTTGGTGAACCAGGCGAGGCAGTCAAATTGAGGACTAAAATTATTTCAAAAAATCAAATCAAATTTATTTGTCACATACACATGGTTAGCAGATGTTAATGCGAGTGTAGCGAAATGCTTGTGCTTCTAGTTCCGACAATGCAGTAATAACCAACAAGTAATCTAACTAACAATTCCTAAACTACTGTCTTATACACAGTGTAAGGGGATAAAGAATATGTACATAAGGATATATGAATGAGTGATGGTACAGAGCAGCATAGGCAAGATACAGTAGATGGTATCGATTACAGTATATACATATGAGATGAGTATGTAAACAAAGTGGCATAGTTAAAGTGGCTAGTGATACATGTATTACATAAGGATGCAGTCGATGATATAGAGTACAGTATATACGTATGCATATGAGATGAATAATGTAGGGTAAGTAACATTATATAAGGTAGCATTGTTTAAAGTGGCTAGTGATATATTTACATCATTTCCCATTCAATTCCCATTATTAAAGTGGCTGGAGTTGAGTCAGTGTCAGTGTGTTGGCAGCAGCCACTCAATGTTAATGGTGGCTGTTTAACAGTCTGATGGCCTTGAGATAGAAGCTGTTTTTCAGTCTCTCGGTCCCAGCTTTGATGCACCTGTACTGACCTCGCCTTCTGGATGATAGCGGGGTGAACAGGCAGTGGCTCGGGTGGTTGATGTCCTTGATGATCTTTATGGCCTTCCTGTAACATCGGGTGGTGTAGGTGTCCTGGAGGGCAGGTAGTTTGCCCCCGGTGATGCGTTGTGCAGACCTCACTACCCTCTGGAGTGCCTTACGGTTGAGGGCGGAGCAGTTGCCGTACCAGGCGGTGATACAGCCCGCCAGGATGCTCTCGATTGTGCATCTGTAGAAGTTTGTGAGTGCTTTTGGTGACAAGCCGAATTTCTTCAGCCTCCTGAGGTTGAAGAGGCGCTGCTGCGCCTTCTTCACGATGCTGTCTGTGTGAGTGGACCAATTCAGTTTGTCTGTGATGTGTATGCCGAGGAACTTAAAACTTGCTACTCTCTCCACTACTGTTCCATCGATGTGGATAGGGGGGTGTTCCCTCTGCTGTTTCATGAAGTCCACAATCATCTCCTTAGTTTTGTTGACGTTGAGTGTGAGGTTATTTTCCTGACACCACACTCCGAGGGCCCTCACCTCCTCCCTGTAGGCCGTCTCGTCGTTGTTGGTAATCAAGCCTACCACTGTTGTGTCGTCCGCAAACTTGATGATTGAGTTGGAGGCGTGCGTGGCCACGCAGTCGTGGGTGAACAGGGAGTACAGGAGAGGGCTCAGAACGCACCCTTGTGGGGCCCCAGTGTTGAGGATCAGCGGGGAGGAGATGTTGTTACCTACCCTCACCACCTGGGGGCGGCCCGTCAGGAAGTACAGTACCCAGTTGCACAAGGCGGGGTCGAGACCCAGGGTCTCGAGCTTGATGACGAGCTTGGAGGGTACTATGGTGTTGAATGCCGAGCTGTAGTCGATGAACAGCATTCTCACATAGGTATTCCTCTTGTCCAGATGGGTTAGGGCAGTGTGCAGTGTGGTTGAGATTGCATCGTCTGTGGACCTATTTGAGCGGTAAGCAAATTGGAGTGGGTCTAGGGTGTCAGGTAGGGTGGAGGTGATATGGTCCTTGACTAGTCTCTCAAAGCACTTCATGATGACGGAAGTGAGTGCTACGGGGCGGTAGTCGTTTAGCTCAGTTACCTTAGCTTTCTTGGGAACAGGAACAATGGTGGCCCTCTTGAAGCATGTGGGAACAGCAGACTGATATAGGGATTGATTGAATATGTCCGTAAACACACCAGCCAGCTGGTCTGCGCATGCTCTGAGGGCACGGCTGGGGATGCCGTCTGGGCCTGCAGCCTTGCGAGGGTTAACACGTTTAAATGTTTTACTCACCTCGGCTGCAGTGAAGGAGAGACCGCATTTTTCTGTTGCAGGCAGTGACAGTGACACTGTATTGTCCTCAAAGCGGACAAAAAAGTTATTTAGTCTGCCTGGGAGCAAGACATCCTGGTCCGTGACTGGGCTGGATTTCTTCCTGTAGTCCGTGATTGACTGTAGACCCTGCCACATGCCTCTTGTGTCTGAGCCGTTGAATTGGGATTCTACTTTGTCTCTGTACTGACGCTTAGCTTGTTTGATAGCCTTACGGAGGGAATAGCTGCATTGTTTGTATTCAGTCATGTTACCAGACACCTTGCCCTGGTTGAAAGCAGTGGTTCGCGCTTTCAGTTTCACGCGAATGCTGCCATCAATCCAAGGTTTCTGGTTAGGGAATGTTTTAATCGTTGCTATGGGAACGACATCTTCAACGCACATTCTAATGAACTCGCACACCGAATCAGCGTATTCGTCAATGTTGTTATTTAACGCAATACGAAACATGTCCCAGTCCACGTGATGGAAGCAGTCTTGGAGTGTGGAGTCAGCTTGGTCGGACCAGCGTTGGACAGGCCTCAGCGTGGGAGCTTCTTTTTTTAGCTTTTGTCTGTAGGCAGGTATCAGCAAAATGGAGTCGTGGTCAGCTTTTCCGAAAGGTGGGCGGGGCAGGGCCTTATATGCGTCGCGGAAGTTAGAGTAACAGTGATCCAAGGTTTTTCCGCCCCTGGTTGCGCAATCGATATGCTGATAAAATTTAGGGAGTCTTGTTTTCAGATTAGCCTTGTTAAAATCCCCAACAACGATGAATGCAGCCTCCGGATAAATGGTTTCCAGTTTGCAAAGAGTTAAATAAAGTTCGTTCAGAGCCATCGATGTGTCTGCTTGGGGGGGATATATACGGCTGTGATTATAATCGAAGAGAATTCTCTTGGTAGGTAATGCGGTCTACATTTGATTGTGAGGAATTCTAAATCAGGTGAACAGAAGGATTTGAGTTCCTGTATGTTTCTTTCATCGCACCATGCCTCGTTAGCCATAAGGCATACACCCCCACCCCTCTTCTTACCAGAAAGGTGTTTGTTTCTGTCGGCGCGATGTGTGGAGAAACCCGCTGGCTGCACCGCATCCGAGAGCGTCTCTCCAGTGAGCCATGTTTCCGTGAAGCACAGAACGTTACAGTCTCTGATGTCCCTCTGGAATGCTACCCTTGCTCGGATTTCATCAACCTTGTTGTCAAGAGACTGGACATTGGCAAGAAGAATGCTAGGAAGTGGGGCACGATGTGCCCGTCTCCGTAGCCTGACCAGAAGACCACCAAGTTTCCCTCTTTTTCGGAGTCGTTTTTTGGGTCGCTGCATGCGATCCATTCCGTTGTCTTGTTTGTAAGGCAGAACACAGGATCCGCGTCGCGAAAAACATATTCTTGGTCGTGCTGATGGTGAGTTGACGCTGATCTTATATACAGTAGATAAGGGAATGCCTGTTTAAAATGAAAACATGACAGCCAGACAAGCCAGTGTATGAATGTATTTCCATATGAATGGAGTGGAAATTAGCTCACTTTGTGATCTGTAAGGTAAGTAACATTAATGTGTGTGTGGGTCATGGAAATGATATTGTGTTTATTATGTTTACACTGATGCCTGTTTATTCATAAAAAGCAGAAGATGGTAAATAACATTAATCGCAATGGTTAGCCTATGGAAATGATTAGGAATACATTTAGCCTAATTGGTAATAAATATGACGTGGGGGAAAATCGGGATCCTATTCAGGCTTTTGTTTGTCAATTCCAGATTAAATATAGGTCTTCACGTGTATCAAATCTATAGGCAATTGTAGGCTAAATCAATGACAGACAGCTTAAATGTTCAGGCTTCATCATGATCTGTGATCAAAACAGGCTGGGGTGTTTTCGGTTCCGTTTATTCTAAGAATATGAGTAAGAACGCAATTGCACTGAAATGAATAGCCTGATTCAATGGGATTCTCCTGAATAATATATGTAATTATTTGTTAAACTGTTTGGTCGATGCATAGGCCCACACCGATTCTAACTTTTTGGTATTTTGCGTTAGGCATAGCTCTAAATTGCAAAGCATTTAATAAACCAACCACATTTTCCTGTGATGTTTAGGCTGCGCAAGACCTTCGATAGGCTAGTAGACTATGCTGAAATAATTGTGGAGTTAATCATTGTTATAGCCTAGTTCGCTTTATATAATATGGACCGTTGTTTTTCCTAAACCTAAGCAAACAAGTGGTAGCATATGCTTTTTGCACGCCTCTATAACAAGGCCAATATCCTCACATACCCTCTGTCATGACGTTGCCCTTCTTGGGTACAGCAAGCCCCATCCCCCTCTCCCTGCCTCCTTCAAGTAGGCTGCTATGGTCAGAGAGGTTGTAAATACCCAGGGAAGACCCTGCCTCATGGCCACACAGTATAGAGACAGAGTAAAGTGTCATAGAAAACAAAGGAATTTCTTCCACCTCACAGAACTTGAGGTCCGAACAACATTTATGTTCCGGAGAAGGTATAAAAGATCGGTGAAGAATCCAGCTACGAACTGGTCTGTTTGTTACAACTTGGTAAAACTCATGGGATACGGTGCGGCCACATTACCATAACGCTGTTTATATAATAGCCTCAGATATGAGGTTTACATCTAATTGTTGTATAAGATGAATGAGTGAGGATGATACTGTTTGTAAAATTGTGTAATGTGATTTTGGACTGTTTAATGTTGGAAACTCCAATTACCTTATTAGTTTAACTAAATCAGAGGACCGCCCATGAGCCCAGTTAGGGTCAGGCATCCTGGGACAGGCCCTTTTCTGCAACTCCTGAATAAAACCCCAACTTTGAGAAATTCTCAACAGACCATGTTTTTCTCCATTACGAGAGGACAAAGGTTGCAGACGATTTCTGAATCTTTTAACCATACCACGTGGTTAAACTCTTAGACTATCGATACTGACAGAATAAGAACAAGTCTTTGATATGAATTACTAGTCTGCAGCAAGGAATTTGGTATCATTGAACGCGAAGGACAACAGCCAAAACATCCATTCTATAACGAAATTAATGAATGTCACTCTGAACAATCTATCCTAACCACGGCAGAGAGAGAGAGAGAGAGGACGGAAACTCTCCAACAGAAACTAACTTTTCAGCAGCGATCAAGACGACACACTGAGCGTAAATATATACACTACTCAAAAAAATAAAGGGAACACTTAAACAACACAATGTAACTCCAAGTTAATCACACTTCTGTGAAATCAAACTGTCCACTTAGGAAGCAACACTGATTGACAATAAATTTCACATGCTGTTGTGCAAATGGAATAGACAACAGGTGGAAATTATTGGCAATTAGCAAGACACCCCCAATAAAGGAGTGGTTCTGCAGGTGGGGACCACAGACCACTTCTCAGTTCCTATGCTTCCTGGATGATGTTTTGGTCACTTTTGAATGCTGGCGGTGCTTTCACTCTAGTGGTAGCATGAGACGGAGTCTACAACCCACACAAGTGGCTCAGGTAGTGCACCTCATCCAGGATGGCACATCAATGCGAGCTGTGGCAAGAAGGTTTGCTGTGTCTGTCAGTATAGTGTTCAGAGCATGGAGGCGCTACCAGGAGACAGGCCAGTACATCAAGAGATGTGGAAGAGGCCGTAGGAGGGCAACAACCCAGCAGCAGGACCGCTACATCCGCCTCTGTGCAAGGAGGAGCACTGCCAGAGCCCTGCAAAATGACCTCCAGCAGGCCACAAATGTGCATGTGTCTGCTCAAGCGGTCAGAAACAGACTCCATGAGGGCCCAACGTCCACAGGTGGGGGTTGTGCTTACAGCCCAACACCGTGCAGGACGTTTGGCATTTGCCAGAGAACACCAAGATTGGCAAATTCGCCACTGGCGCCCTGTGCTCTTCACAGATGAAAGCAGGTTCACACTGAGCACGTGACAGACGTGACAGAGTCTGGAGACGCTGCCTGCAATATTCTCCAGCATGACCGGTTTGGCGGTGGGTCAGTCATGGTGTGGGGTGGTATTTCTTTGGGGGGCCTCCATGTGCTCGCCAGAGGTAGCCTGACTGCCATTAGGTACTGAGATGAGATCCTCAGACTCCTTGTGAGACCATATGCTGGTGGGGTTCACCCTGGGTTCCTCCTAATGCAAGACAATGCTAGACCTCATGTGGCTGGAGTGTGTCAGCAGTTCCTGCAAGAGGAAGGCTTTGATGCTATGGACTGGCCCACCCGTTCCCCAGACCTGAATCCAATTGAGCACATCTGGGACTTCATGTCATGCTCCATCCACCAACGCCACGTTGCACCACAGACTGTCCAGGAGTTGGCGGATGCTTTAGTCCAGGTCTGGGAGGAGATCCCTCAGGAGACCATCCACCACCTCATCAGGAGCATGCCCAGGCGTTGTAGGGAGGTCATACAGGCATGTGGAGGCCACACACACTACTGAGCCTCATTTTGACTTGTTTTAAGGACATTACATCAAAGTTGGATCAGCCTGTAGGGTGGTTTTCCACTTTAACTTTGAGTGTGACTCCAAATCCAGACCTCCATGGGTTGATACATTTGATTTCCATTGATAATTTTTGTGTGATTTTGTTGTCAGCACATTCAACTATGTAAAGAAAAAAGTATTTAATAAGAATATTTAATTCATTCAGATCTAGGATGTATTATTTTAGTGTTCCCTTTTTTTGAGCAGTGTATATTGATTGCAATTGTTTCCGGAATGAGTGAGGGTTCATGTGCAAAGGATTAGCATTTCAATTGTTATAATTATCAACTGTCTGTTGTCTTCTCAGTCGACCCCCACTTCCCTTTTTTACAACAAGCCGCCATGCCGGTTTAGCCCACTAGGGCACATTCCCTTATCATTTCTTGTAACCATATTTACATTGTTTGTTTGTTTATGCATTTCTGTGAATTACTTAGTTAGTAAATAAATGATTTAAGACAATTGATGTATGGATGACTCATAGTGAAGACTGGGTTTGTGCAGATAACCAACAATTTACAACGTTTGGAATGAGACTAACATGAGGTAAAATAAATAATTCATTAATTCAAAGACTAATTGATCAGATATAAAATATCTGAAAAGTTATATTAGGAAATTATAACTTTGTAATCTGAATATTTTCCTTGGTGCCCCGACTTCCTAGTTAATTACAGTTACATGATTAATCAGTTTAATCGCGTAATACTAATTACAGAGAATCTTTGATAAAAACGAAGTCTTCAATTTAATGATAGTACAGACAGGACACCCCTCAATTCGAACCCTGCTTTTAACCATAAACCATCTCCACATAAATGTATAGATGAAGGGTTGCATGGTTGTGTCTGTGTCTGTGTCTGTTAATCCGGTAAACTGGGAAGTGGGGGGTAAACGAGGTCAAATCATGACATCAATGATTTTCAGGTCAAAACAAAATCAAAATCCCAGTCTGACCTCGCTTTTTTCAGAGTTCCAGGTTGTCTTGAACGCGCTGAAGTCAGAAGTAAGAGATTGCTGACTTCTGAGTTGTTTTGAATTCGCCCCTAGAGACCTAGACTCCCTCCACAATTGAAATGTGCATTTAACCCAACCCCTCTGAATCAGAGCGTTGCGGGAGGCTGCCTTAATCGAAATAAAAGTATTCAGTCGCCCAGAGAACCAGCTTTGGGATTTGATTTAGCAATCTTTCAGCTACTGGCCCAATGCTCTAACCACTAGGCTACCAAGAAGCTCTTGATTTTCTGTTGATGCAAGAAATAGGCATATCTACACAGTAATGGAGGCTGCGATATCAACTAGCCTAATAATTTTTGTATTGAGGTTATAGGCCTATTTTAGCTAAATCGACAAATTAATTTGATGAACTACACAGACACTTAAACTAACACGTAACATGTAACACATGTAGGCGTTTTTAAGACTTTCATGGTAAGATCATTCATAATATACTTAAACACAAACTGACATGTGGCGTGTCAGTGACATGTTACGCGATGTGAAAACCACGTGAACACTACGTCTACATGATGTGTATGTGTCACATGACGTGAACGCGTTGGCAGTTTGATGCCTTAGAAACAAACTTGTCCATTGACAGTCCATGTTAATTCATGCCATTAATTTATGACACTAGGAAGACGTTAGGTGACTTGGTGAGAGGTATCAGTAGCTTCACAAAGCTTAATTCTGGCATGAATCACCCCCCATAAGGAACCACTGTGGTCTGGGCCGGCAGCCTTGCAAGGGTTAACACGTTTAAGTGTCTTACTCACATTAGCCACGAAGAAGGAGGGGGGCGCAGTCCTTGGTGGCAGGCCGCGTCGGTGGCACTGTATTATCCTCAAAGCGGGCAAAGAACGTGTTTAGTTTGTCTGGAAGCAAGATGTTGGTGTTCATGATGTGGCTGGTTTTCTTTTTGTAGTCTGTGATTTCCTGTAGTCCCTGCCACATAGGTCTTGTGTCTGAGCCATGGAATTGCGACTCTACTTTGTCTTTATGCTGTTTATACTGTTCACTTGTTTGATTGCCTTGCGGGGGGAATAACAACACTGTTTGTATTCGGCTATATTCCCAGTCATCTTTCCATGCATCTGAAACTTTACACAATGCTGCAAAGGGTGGGAGTTACCATTTCTCACTCTATACAGGAGAAAGATCTAAATGTGACAACAAACTGACAATATCACCCTGCAAAAATAATTATTCGCTGTACTACTACTGTAAAAGACATTACCAAACAAACTGAGGAAACGATTCCATGTTTGCTGATTCTGTCCTGGGCCACCCATCATGATTAACAAAGGGTTGAAACTAGAGACAGGAGTAGCAGTGGTCATGTCAGTCTGTTGAGATTAAATAAAGCATTACAGATCATGTCAAGAGCATTGTGATGAAGGATTGCCATAGGCTGAATTGAGAGACTGGGCTACATAGTTTAGTCCCAATGTAGAAGATTTATTTTCTTAAAAATTCTAACTTAACAAAAAATACTTGAGTCCTTTTAGCTCCTTGTAGAGCAAAGGCACAAAAATAACAAAAGCAATATTTTCTCAATCCTGACAAACAATATAGTACTGCTGACTAACAAAAGCAATATGTTCTCAAACCTGACAAAGAATGTACTAATGCTGACTAACAAAAACACATGTAGCTTACTGGGTTTAAACCAGTGAAGCATGTTGAAAGAATAACAATTTTAACTTTACCTGACTTCAAAATCATCATCAAATCAAAGTTTATTGGTCACGTACACAGATTTGCAGGTGTTATGGCAGGTGCATGGAAAAGATTGTGTTACTAGCTCCAACAGTGCAGTAGAACGTCTCGCAAATACAATCCAAATACACAATCATGAAAACAATCCAAACAACAAATCAAGAAATAGGAGAAATAAGAACAGGGGGGTGTGGTAGTAAGTTTATTAGAACAGGGGGTGTGGTAGTAAGTTTATTAGAACAGGGGGTGTGGTATTAAGTTTATCAGAACAGGGGGGTGTAGTAGTAAGTTTATCAGAACAGGGGGGTGTGGTAGTAAGTTTATCAGAACAGGGGTGTGTGGTAGTAAGTTTATTAGAACAGGGGGTGTGGTATTAAGTTTATCAGAACAGGGGGGTGTGGTAGTAAGTTTATTAGAACAGGGGGTGTGGTAGTAAGTTTATTAGAACAGGGGGTGTGGTAGTAAGTTTATCAGAACAGGGGGGTGTAGTAGTAAGTTTATTAGAACAGGGGTGTGTAGTAGTAAGTTTATCAGAACAGGGGGGTGTGGTAGTAAGTTTATTAGAACAGGGGGTGTGGTAGTAAGTTTATTAGAACAGGGGGTGTGGTATTAAGTTTATCAGAACAGGGGGGTGTAGTAGTAAGTTTATCACAACAGGGGGGTGTGGTAGTAAGTTTATTAGAACAGGGGGTGTGGTAGTAAGTTTATTAGAACAGGGGGTGTGGTAGTAAGTTTATTAGAACAGGGGGTGTGGTATTAAGTTTATTAGAACAGGGGGTGTGGTAGTAAGTTTATTAGAACAGGGGGTGTGGTAGTAAGTTTATCAGAACAGGGGGGTGTAGTAGTAAGCTTATCAGAACAGGGGGGTGTGGTAGTAAGTTTATTAGAACAGGGGGTGTGGTATTAAGTTTATCAGAACAGGGGGTGTAGTAGTAAGTTTATCAGAACAGGGGGTGTGGTAGTAAGTTTATCAGAACAGGGGGGTGTAGTAGTAAGTTTATCAGAACAGGGGGTGTAGTAGTAAGTTTATCAGAACAGGGGGGTGTGGTAGTAAGTTTATTAGAACAGGGGGTGTGGTAGTAAGTTTATCAGAACAGGGGGTGTGGTATTAAGTTTATCAGAACAGGGGGGTGTGGTAGTAAGTTTACTAGAACAGGGGGTGTGGTGGTAAGTTTATTAGAACAGGGGGTGTGGTATTAAGTTTATCAGAACAGGGGGGTGTAGTAGTAAGTTTATCAGAACAGGGGGGTGTGGTAGTAAGTTTATCAGAACAGGGGGGTGTAGTAGTAAGTTTATCAGAACAGGGGGGTTTGGTAGTAAGTTTATTAGAACAGGGGGTGTGGTAGTAAGTTTATTAGAACAGGGGGTGTGGTAGTAAGTTTATGAGAACAGGGGGGTGTGGTAGTAAGTTTATTAGAACAGGGGGTGTGGTAGTAAGTTTATTAGAACAGGGGGTGTGGTATTAAGTTTATCAGAACAGGGGGGTGTAGTAGTAAGTTTATCAGAACAGGGGGGTTTGGTAGTAAGTTTATTAGAACAGGGGGTGTGGTAGTAAGTTTATTAGAACAGGGGGTGTGGTAGTAAGTTTATCAGAACAGGGGGGTGTGGTAGTAAGTTTATTAGAACAGGGGGTGTGGTATTAAGTTTATTAGAACAGGGGGTGTGGTATTAAGTTTATCAGAACAGGGGGTGTGGTAGTAAGTTTATTAGAACAGGGGTGTGGTAGTAAGTTTATTAGAACAGGGGGTGTGGTAGTAAGTTTATTAGAACAGGGGGTGGTAGTAAGTTTATTAGAACAGGGGGTGTGGTTTTAAGTTTATCAGAACAGGGGGGTGTAGTAGTAAGTTTATCAGAACAGGGGGGTGTGGTAGTAAGTTTATCAGAACAGGGGGGTGTGGTAGTAAGTTTATCAGAACAGGGGCGTGTAGTAGTAAGTTTATTAGAACAGGGGGTGTGGTAGTAAGTTTATTAGAAAAGGGGGTGTGGTATTAAGTTTATCAGAACAGGGGGGTGTAGTAGTAAGTTTATCAGAACAGGGGGGTGTGGTAGTAAGTTTATCAGAACAGGTGGGTGTGGTAGTAAGTTTATCAGAACAGGGGGGTGTAGTAGTAAGTTTATCACAACAGGGGGGTGTGGTAGTAAGTTTATCAGAACAGGGGGGTGTGGTAGTAAGTTTATTAGAACAGGGGGTGTGGTATTAAGTTTATCAGAACAGGGGGGTGTAGTAGTAAGTTTATCAGAACAGGGGGTGTGGTAGTAAGTTTATCAGAACAGGGGGGTGTAGTAGTAAGTTTATCAGAACAGGGGGTGTGGTAGTAAGTTTATCAGAACAGGGGGTGTAGTAGTAAGTTTATCAGAACAGGGGGTTTGGTAGTAAGTTTATTAGAACAGGGGGTGTGGTAGTAAGTTTATTAGAACAGGGGGTGTGGTAGTAAGTTTATCAGAACAGGGGGGTGTGGTAGTAAGTTTATTAGAACAGGGGTGTGGTAGTAAGTTTATTAGAACAGGGGGTGTGGTAGTAAGTTTATTAGAACAGGGGGTGTGGTAGTAAGTTTATTAGAACAGGGGGTGTGGTATTAAGTTTATCAGAACAGGGGGGTGTAGTAGTAAGTTTATCAGAACAGCGGGGTTTGGTAGTAAGTTTATTAGAACAGGGGGTGTGGTAGTAAGTTTATTAGAACAGGGGGTGTGGTAGTAAGTTTATCAGAACAGGGGGTGTGGTAGTAAGTTTATTAGAACAGGGGGTGTGGTATTAAGTTTATTAGAACAGGGGGTGTGGTATTAAGTTTATCAGAACAGGGGGGTGTGGTAGTAAGTTTATTAGAACAGGGGGTGTGGTAGTAAGTTTATTAGAACAGGGGGTGTGGTAGTAAGTTTATTAGAACAGGGGGTGGTAGTAAGTTTATTAGAACAGGGGTGTGGTATTAAGTTTATCAGAACAGGGGGTGTAGTAGTAAGTTTATCAGAACAGGGGGGTGTGGTAGTAAGTTTATCAGAACAGGGGGTGTGGTAGTAAGTTTATCAGAACAGGGGCGTGTAGTAGTAAGTTTATTAGAACAGGGGGTGTGGTAGTAAGTTTATTAGAAAAGGGGGTGTGGTATTAAGTTTATCAGAACAGGGGGGTGTAGTAGTAAGTTTATCAGAACAGGGGGGTGTGGTAGTAAGTTTATCAGAACAGGGGGGTGTAGTAGTAAGTTTATCAGAACAGGGGGTTTGGTAGTAAGTTTATTAGAACAGGGGGTGTGGTAGTAAGTTTATTAGAACAGGGGTTGTGGTAGTAAGTTTATCAGAACAGGGGGGTGTGGTAGTAAGTTTATTAGAACAGGGGGTGTGGTAGTAAGTTTATTAGAACAGGGGGTGTGGTAGTAAGTTTATTAGAACAGGGGGTGTGGTAGTAAGTTTATTAGAACAGGGGGTGTGGTATTAAGTTTATCAGAACAGGGGGGTGTAGTAGTAAGTTTATCAGAACAGGGGGGTGTGGTAGTAAGTTTTTCAGAACAGGGGGGTATGGTAGTAAGGCCAATAGCAGTCGACCATGTCTTTGGCGTCCTCGTATGTGGTGAACTCACAGGTGGGGGAAATTGATGGCGTTCCTGGCTCACAGAATCTCAGATGGTGTCTCAAATTGTACGTATCGAAGTTCAACATCTGAGAGGAACAGAATTTTTCATCATCTTAATTGATAACTAGACTTTTGATTGCTGATTGTAAAATCTTGCTGCTTTGGCAACATTGTTGTACCTTTAAAAGTTATACCAACAAAGCAGTTGTCTTAAAACCTATCCTGGAGAGACACAGGGTGTGCGGGGTTTTATTCCAGGCACCACTTACACACAGATTACACTTCTAAAGGTCTTGATAATTAGTTGCTTAATTGAATCAGGTGTGTTAGAGTTGGGCTAGAACTAAATCCTTTAAACCCTGTTACTTTCCGGTACAAACATTGTTGATCCAATCAATAGAGTTGATGTGAAATCTAACCTGTGAACCGTCCATGTGGAACGCTACAGCAATGTTGTCCCAAACGTAGAACTGGTGTTTCTGTGGATCAGGGATCAGGTGGGCTACATCCTGGTTCTGGTAGGGCTTTGGCACCAGTTTGAAGCTGTGGAAAGGATGCAAAAAGTGTGAATCAATTCAAATTGTAATTAAAGCATCCCATGCTATATAATTGAGAGTGATTTTTGTACCTATTATTGCTACATTACATCTACAGTAACTGACATATTTAGCATTGCATGGAAATGTTTTGAGTCTGCACATTGTTTACATTGATCTGTGAATTATACCAGGGGCGCAATTTGGTTTTAGAAGTGGGGGGGGATAACCGCTCTAAGGCTTCCACATTGTCCTAAAGCCCACCGGTGCCACGTTTTGTATCACAGTGCAATGATAAAACTGGGGGGAACAAACATCCAATTTCAGAATGTGGAGGGGTCATGTCCCCCCCCCGTCCCCAGTAAAAGTTGTGCCCACTCTAACCTGTGTGTCTCACACATGGCCTCGGGTCTCCAAATGATTTGTCCATCTCTGTAAGCGCAGACTCCATCGTCATTGTCCTGGAGGAGAGGGTACTTCTCAAAGAGGTCGTTGTTGAAGTGACTGTGGACTAGCACTGAGTACATAACCTCCTGTTTGTACAGGACTGTCTCATACACACGCAGGATTGGCTCGTGTCCAACGCATAGCTAAAAAAAAGACAAACACCTTCAATATCATTAAATTACATGCTCTTGTTTCTTTAAATTATTTGACCACAAATTCTCATATGGTCTCGGTATGTACCCAGCAGTCCTGTATGTTTATTCTACAGATGTTTTAACAGTTCCATTAACAAGACTTCAGTACCTGTTCCCGGTATCTCTTAAGCAGCTCCTCCAGGGGGAAGGTGAAGCGGTAGGAGCCCAGCCGAGAGGTGTCCAGGAAGGCAGGTGAGGTTGCGAACCTCTGCAGGAAGGATTTCTGCTCCCTGGCCTGCTCCTCTGTCCTGTCAGGGTACCTGGTCTGGAGCAGACGTTGTTCAGCCGAGGCCATCTCCTCTGCTCCCAAAGACAAGCTCCACCACAGCAGGTCCAAACCCTCTGGCCCCTCTTCTGGGTCCTCTGGCCCCTCTTCTCGGTCCCTAGCACAGAACCCCCCATTGCTTTCGACGGCTATGCCAAATAGCCCGCCTTCATTCGTGTCGTGTCTGAGCTGGGAAACCCAGAACTCTGGCCTTGGGTATTCTGGGATGTTGTCTTTGAAGAGGTACTTGTTGTGAATGCCCTGAGCTTTCAGTCTCAGTCCTAGGTACGGCAGTTTCAAGTGCTCGGCCTGGACAGCAAACTCCTGGTGTCCTCTGTGGTTATGGCGCACAAACACGTCCATGTTCTGTTCTCACTTCAGCGTTGTCTGAGGAAAATTTGGAAGAAAAGTTTAAAATACCAAAAAGGCAAACATTAGTCTAACGAACGAGAACTAATGTGTCTTCTGAAACCACCAACATACAGTAACACAGAGTGATGTGGGATGTTTGGAAACTATTGGAGAAAGAAGAAGTGTCAGTCTGCGTTTACTCAGTCAGCAATTTAATATGTAGGCTACCATAAAAATGTACTGTACAACCCAAAGGTTAAAGAGGTGAACCATTGCCCACAGGGTTGCTGGTTCAAATCCCATGCCTGTTGAGATTAGGAATGTGGGACAGCAAAAGCTCTGGACCAGAGCTAGTCTGTCAGTAAACTAAGAGCTCAAAATACTTTGAGAATTTACAGCTTGAGCACATGTTGAAAAGTTGGTCAGCACTCTAGCAACATCTTTACTTAGGTGACCAATGAAAGAATATTGAAGCCAGTCACCTGCTCCCGACCCTCCCATCATAAAAAACAACAACATTATTCAACTTAAAGTAACTGTCCAGTGAAAATAGACAGTTATACCCAAATAATGTTGACTCATCTTATACTCATATATGGCCAAAGCATATATATAAATATTAAAAAATAACACCTTAAACTTGTATCTCAAACAGACATTTAAAACAATGGTTGCTTTTTCCTCAGAGTATGATGCCATACTCCTGAGGAGGATGAGCTGGTCAATCAGTGGTCTACTTGCATGAATATTTTAATTACTGGTGTAGAGGAGTGGCCTAACATTATGATAATGTCTATTTAATTGGATAACTAATGGTGTAATTTAAAATGTGTTTTCTATATTCCACCATAAACAGGGCACCATCTATCATTTCAATTGATAGGAAACTTTCTTAGTGAGTAGGGATAAAACATAGGCCTATGTGTCACAATTACAATCTGAAGGTAAGCAAGGGTGCTTTCCAGTTACCAACTACGCTTATGTCTGAGCAGCAGAAGGATTTCGTTCGGCAGTGGCCATTATTCGAGCCACGCTTTTATAATTCAGTTCGAATGGAGAGTGAGGGCGGGGCTAGGTGCTGTGGCTCCTTGCCTGACTGGCTGAAACGTTCTGTGTTCTCACTCAGCAGGGAAGGAAAGGTCTCGTTTACCCAGCCCTGGGAGGAGAGTCCCTTTCCTTAGGGCATGGTTCCCCAACTGGCGGCCCGCGGGCCAAATCTGGCATGCCAGCAAAATGATTTGGCCCCTACCTAAATAATGAAAAAGTTACATTTTAACTTCATTCATGTGGAGAGAGAATGCAGGACACAGTGAATTAATAAAAAAGTTGCCGGACCATTTTGTGGTGGTGAAACGTAAAGCTGCAACCGCGGCGCAATCAATAGGAGGTGAACAGCGCCTGGTACTGAAAATATAGCTAACTTGTGTGGGAGTTAATGCAATGTAACTAGGTGCAGTTGCTATGCTGAGAAAACAGGACAATAATCACATTAACAGGAAGTATAAATGATATCATCTAGTGCATTTGTTGCTTCTGGGCAAAACAAACACGCCAATGATTACATTAAAACAATGTACATGAGTACATTAGCTAAGGCCATAATTAAATTTGTTACATCTGGACATACTAATAACAGGAGAACGTGGAGGGAGGATGGTAGCAAAATGACCAACATGTGAAACGTGAAGTATGCAATAAATGTATTATTTTTTGTATTACATAAGGGGTCCTGCCACCATTATAATCTAACCTGAAGCAGATGTGGGCGTTACTAGGCGTGAACAAGCAAGAACTCAGACTAAAAGATAATGGTGGTGGAAGGACAAGGGGAGTGATTGCATTTACATATGGGGTGTACCATATGCTGTGTGTGAGGCTGCAAAGCTATAAAGGCAGAGCTCTGTGCTCAGATAAGTTGGTTGTTCCATGGATCAGCACGGCTTTGCTACTCTGTATTAAAATCTATTTTGAATTCACAAGCTCTAGTAAGAGTCTTGCTATGCAAATGTAGCACAGCAACATATATAAAAAACCTACACCAGTTCAACACTAATCTTCATTTTAATTTGACTTTACAAACAACACCAGGGCTTGAAGTATATTTCTTCAGAGTCTAGGCCTATATGAAATACTGGCTGAGGTTGGCTATGAGGCTTAACATCATCTTTCACAATGAAAACATATTTGACCTAATAGAAGTAGGATTTTTTATGAGGACTACTTACAATTGCAATTGGACAAAAATGTAGCATCCAACATAAAACCATAATTTAAAGAAATAAGGCGACGTCTGTAGCTCAATGTCTGTATCTGAATGTCTGTATCCGGATAGACGTGTAATGACAGAACAGAAAATACTGTCAGCTTGAGACCTAAATATCCCTGGATAAGCACTCAGAATAATGTTAGTATTTACTAAATACAGTCATATAGGCCAATAAGTTACTTACTCAATGGGAGATGGATGTGATTTTGATGTGCAGGCAGTCCTCGATTAACTTATATGAAATATTTTTCCTGTCATGAATCTATATTGTGTTCATAGAGGCAAATGAGGACTTGCAGGTGTAAATCGATCCAAACATTGTTAGAAAATAAAATGCAAGTTTCTTTATTGTGCTGTATTCCTCTGAGCATGCCACCCAAAACGCTACAAGGCCTCCGCACTCCTGAGCACATCCCTGCGAGGGTATCGTTTTCTTAACAAGGGAGGAGAATTCTCCACCTGTGCGGACTGTGAGAGGATCACGTAAAAACGCAATGATATCCGTGGGCATGGTACAGTCTTCAAATCTCAGCCAAATCTGGTGGAGAAGTTGTCCCTCAGCTGGTTGATAATCTTGAAATCACATCTTTGACAATGCTGGACATGGTCACTCTCCCTGTCGTTTATTCACTGTGCTGAAGTGCAGTAGCCTTCCTGATTATTAATCCAAATCGAACAACTCAATCTTCCTAGTAAAGGCCTCAAGTTTTTCCACCATGTCTACGACTGTTCCCTCTTACTTATAACTGCACTTTTAGCCTGTTTAAGTGACAGAATATATCAGCTTGCCGTTAATGCTTCAGTGTTTCTACCTGGGCCTCTGTCTCGGGCAGGAAGGCCACTTTGAAAGATACAGGCTTAGATTCATAATGATCTCTGAGATTTAATTGTTTGCAAACAGGGACATTTTCTTCTCTCTGTACATTCTTCCTTGAAATTTTGATTTTCATTATCCAACTTTCTTTTGATACTTTTTAAGAGTAACATTTTGTCTTGATTGAAAGCTAATTGTTCTGAATGAATGTTGACTTAAAAGATTAGTGTAGCCTACAGTAGAGAGACAAAAAAAACATGGTGATTTTTTTTTATGTTATTTGTTGTTGTTTGGTTTGCAGAATACCCCTGTAAGAAACACCACCAATCTGAAAAGACACTTTTCTTATATGTGGGGAAAAAGGGCACCCCCAGCGTGTTCACGCTACACATTCCCCAAGGGCACCCCCCCCCCCCCCTCAACTCAAAAAGTGGCGCACAGAATGCAAACATATTCTTAGAAATATTTAACCTCCACACATTAACAAGTCCAATAGCTCAAATGAAAGATAAACACCTTGTTCATCTACCCAGCGAATCAGATTTCTAAAATGTTTTACGGTGAAAACATAGCACATATGTATGTCAAACCACCACAAAGACACAGACGATATGTAGCCATTTTGTCGAACAAAAGATGCAAACACAAACGCAGGATTAAAAGAAAAATAATTCACTAACCTTTTGAAAATCTTCTTCAGATGTCAGTAATAGGACATGTTACACAGTACATTTATGTTTTTTTCAATAATATGCCATTTATATCCATAAATCTCCGTTTACATTGACGCCATGTTCAGAAAATGCTAAAAAATGTCCGGAGAAATTATAGATAACTCCGCCAGATAACGCCAGATAACAGCAATATACAATATACATAAATATACATGTTCTACATATAGTTAGAAAGATACACTGCTTCTTAATGCAATCGCTTTGTCACATTTCTTTTTAATGTTACATAAATCGTTTACTATTCAATAATCTGAGACGGCGCTCAGACATAAGCAATATTTCTCCGCTATGTTGGAGTCAACAGAAACACAAAATTACAACATAAATATTCCCTTACCTTTGATGGTCTTCGATCAGAATGTAGTGGAAGGAGTCATAATTACCCAAAACAGCGTTTGGTTTCAAGTCGTGTGTCTTTGTATTAGCAAATGCGACAAGTTCCAGCTGAAATGCATCCAAAATTACTTCTGGTCCCGAGGGGTTGCGCATCAAAACTTCAAAATTCCATATTATATGTCGACTAAACTGGTCAAACTAAGTGCAGAATCAAGCTTTAGGATGTTATTAACGTACAAAACAATTGGCGATTCGACCGGACAAAAGCAACTCCTCTCAGACAATCTGGAACGAAGGAATGACTGTGTACAATTCGCGCCAGAACGCGCATCTATTTTCTCACGACACCCAGTATTTTGCCTGCCAAAGGGTCAAAGCTTGCGGGATTTGCACAATTAAATGCTCTACTGATAGAAGACAACTCGCGGAAGACATAGAAACTGTTCCCAGATCCATAGCTGGTTGGGAAGGGTGGGGGCGATGACGTCAAAGTTGGCCCAACTTTCCTGATGAGAAAACTAGTTTGGGAGATTGGCTGCCCTGTGAGTTCTGCTATACATACAGACATAATTCAAACGGTTTTAGAAGCTTTAGAGTGTTTTCTATTCAATAATTATTATTATATGCATATATTAGCAATTTTGGACAGATTTTTTTCAGTTTACTATGGGCACGCAATTCATCCAAAGGGGGCAGTATTGTCCAGAGCCTTAACAGGCTAGACCCCTATCTGTGTGTGCCTAAATAGGGGCCCTTATCCTTCCACAGTGTTACATTGAGCCTGATTAAAAGTGTTTTCCACGCCATCTTGAGCAGTTGTCATCTGATCATAAGTATAAGTAAACACAAAACATTGTGTGGGACCAAACACTTTACTTGCAGGTCAACAGGAATTTATGGAAGTGTTGAAGTCAGTTGCAGGTCAAGTAGTTCTCTCTCGGGCCATGCATAGCTGACCTGGCTCGCATAGATAACGGTCCTCATAGTAATATAGCACCATCTGCTCTGGTAGTTTTCCATCGTGAAAGGTTGGTTCTGAGTTCTGTTCTCAGTAAAAACCAGCAAAAATCCTCTGTAGGTCAAATATTCCCAATCTCTGAATGGAGGGTGTCCTCTGATCACTTTAAAAAAATCGACAACAAACTATTGTTGTCAATATCCTTTTTGACTGAACACTGCACTATATTTCCTTGGATTGATCATTTCCAACAGACCCTAACACTCTGCTGCGTTAAGCCATTGGTTCATTATCCTTTGAGTAGGAGTCACCATATACAGTGCCTTGCGAAGGTATTCGGCCCCTTTGAACTTTGCGACCTTTTGCCACATTTCACGCTTCAAACATAAAGATATAAAACTGTATTTTTTTGTGAAGAATCAACAACAAGTGGGACACAATCATGAAGTGGAACGACATTTATTGGCCGAATACTTTCGCAAGGCACTGTATATGGCTCTATATTGCAGAAAAGACAATGTGTCTAAATATGACAACAAACTAACAGTATCACCCTGAATTAATTATGACCTACTGCACTACTTACTGTAAGATACACATCACCCTGCCAAACAAACTGACTTCCTACATTTACATTTTGAGGATAACATTCCTTGTTTGCCCATCCCACCTTGGGTATCACTTAAAACGGTCTGAAACTAGAGAGGATTAGCCAAGGTCATGTCAGTCTGTTGATATTAAATACAACATTAAAGATAATGCAAAGAGCATTGTGATGAAGGATTGCCACAAGTTGCAACAGGGAAACACCACCCAGCACAGAAACTTTCTCTGATTGCAGTGGTAGAAAAAGTACTACATTCTCAAGTAAAGCTCCCTTAATAGAAAATGACTCAAGTAAAGATCCCTTAATAGAAAATGACTCAAGTAAAAGTGAAAGTCACCCAGTAAAATACTACTTGAGTAAAAGTATTTGGTTTTAAATATACTTAAGTTGAAAAAATAATGTAGTTGCTAAAATATAATTAAGTATCAAAAGTTAAAGTTATATTATGAATAATTTAAAATTCTATATTAAGCAAACCAGACATCACAACATTCTTGTTTTTTTTAAATTTATGGATAGCCAGGGTCACACTCCAACACTCAGACATCATTTACAGATAGCCAGGGTCACACTCCAACACTCAGACATCATTTACAAACAAAGCATTTGTGTTTAGTGAGACTGCCAGATCAGAGGCAGTTGAGATGGCGAGTGATGTTTACATTTACATTTACATTACATTTAAGTCATTTAGCAGACGCTCTTATCCAGAGCGACTTACAAATTGTAAATGTTCTCTTGATAAGTGTACGAATTACTATTTTATGTCATGATACGCATTCAAAATGTAACGGGTACATTTGGGTTTCAGGGAAAATGTATGGAGTCAAATGTACATCATTTTCTTTAGGAATGTAGTGAAGTAAAAGTAAAAGTTGTCAAAAATATAAATAGTAAAGCAAAGTAAAGATACCCCCAAAAAACTACATTTGTAGTACCTTAAAGTATTTTTACTTTAGTACTTTACACCATTGCTTGATTGATGGTGCTGCTGTCTGCATTAGAGCAAATAAGTCAGGCTGAGTTTCACCAGCCTGTGCGACAGGGTCTAGGAGTGTTTTATACATGACATGGAACATTAATAATAAAGTACTTATGGTCAAGTTGAAGACTTGTAGCTCCCTTCAGTAACCACGAGCACAACCGTTCCTTGATTTTAACTGGCGGCTTTATTCTGTAGTTTTAGTCAGAATTATCACCTTCCGTGAGAACTATAAAGTAAATGAAAAATACAGTTAAGCACACTCTTACAACCTTATCTTACGAGTGACTTATTAGCTTGGTATAACTCTGAAGTGCTTACATGCATAACAGTTTAACCGGCGTTATAACGGGTTCAGATTAAACACATGAATAAAGGAAAAAATACCTCATTGGCTGCTTATTACAGAAGGGAGGAAATCAAACTTCACATGTATTATTCCTGGCATGAATTCACACTTCATCCTAACATACACTCTTCAACCTTTATGAACTACACCCGATGACATGAAAACTTAGCTAACGCAGCGCAGGATTGCCTTCCCTCCAAAAGTGTGTTGCTACAATTAGGATCCCCGTATTACAAGTTCCGCTTGTATTATCATTTCCCCCGCACAGCGGACACGTAAACAATTCAAACAAAAGACAAGGACATAACCTGTAAATCTAACTGTCAGTTACACTCCCACCAATCACCGGTGATTTCTGTGAAAGGGGTCTGCAGGTTTCTTGATCGGCTTCCAGGAGGGTGACTGTCTTATGGATGGGCCTCTCCAGATAGGTGGGTTTGGTGATGCGTTTACCTCTCTCATCTAGGGCTGAGTCGCTGATCAGTAACTTGAATCTTCTCACCCGGCCATCCTGTCCAGGGTACACTTCTGTAACCTTTGCCAATTTCCACTGGTTGCGTGGTGCAGTATCATCTTGCAAAATGACAATGTCATTAATCCTTGCATTTCTTCTGTCTTTACTCCATTTCTGTCTGTGTTGGAGGTTTAGGAGGTACTCTTTCTTCCACCTTGTCCAGAATTCATTGGCTAACAATTGTACTCTGCGCCATCTCTTGCGGAGATAAATATCTTCCTTGATGAACTGTCCAGGTGGCGGTAAGATAACTGTGGACTTCATTGTTAAGATGTGATTTGGCGTGAGAGGTTCTGGACCTAATGGATCATTCAGATATTCCGTAGTTAGGGGCCTACTATTTAAAATCGCCATGACTTCATAGAGAAAGGTACGCAGAGAAGCGGTGTCGAGTCTTCCATCTGACTGATCAAGAGTGGATGTTAAGACACTTCGTATTGTGCAGATTTGCCTTTCCCAAACACCACCCATGTGACTTGAAGATGGGGTGTTCATGATAAACTCGCATCCAAGTTCCTTCAGTCGTGTTTGATCCATTTCTTTCAGGGCATTCACAAACTCGCGTCTTGCGCCAATGAAGTTGCTGCCTTGATCACATCTGATTTGACGAACATTACCATGTATGGCAATGAATGAACGCAGGGAATTGATAAAAGCGTCCGTGGTT
Organism: Oncorhynchus masou masou; assembly: GCF_036934945.1. Taxonomy (NCBI): domain Eukaryota; kingdom Metazoa; phylum Chordata; class Actinopteri; order Salmoniformes; family Salmonidae; genus Oncorhynchus; species Oncorhynchus masou. The sequence goes on along the minus strand of NC_088241.1, from coordinate 543,815 downwards.
AAGTCATCAAGCATTTCAATGTGAACTGCTCGGGAGCCCATGCAAGTGAGTAGGAGCCCATAACGCTTTAACTCTCTTCTTCCGTCCTTGGCATAGAAAGGTCCAAAGCAGTCCATCCCACAGTATGTGAAGGGAGGCGCGGTCTCCATGCGTTCCTTCGGAAGATCTGCCATCCTTTGCCCTTCTGTACATCTTCTGAATTTCCTGCATTTCACACATTTGTAGATGTGAGAGGAAACTGCATTGCTGCATCCTAGGATCCATATACTGTTGGATCGTGGCTCATTGATCGTCATTCCACGTCCTTGGTGTCGTACTCTTTCATGATAGTGCTTGACGAGCAGCACTGACAAGTGGCTATCTCTTGGCAGGATTGCAGGATGCTTCACATGGGAATGAAGAGTTGCATGAACCAAGCGACCTCCCACCCTGAGGATACCTTGCTCATCCAGAAATGGACTCAATTTATGCAACTTGCTTGCTTTATCTTTGGTCTTGATGTCTTTCTGGTGCCTAAGGTTGTGTATCTCATGGGAGAAGGCTGCTTCTTGAACCATCTTTATAATGGTGAGCTCTGCCGCTCTCCTTTCTTCTATGCTTGTAGCTACACTGGACCTCAATTTTAAGCCTATGGCTTCCTTGACACGTCGTTTGAGCCTGGCAATAGCTTTTACCACTCTTGCCCAGTCTGAGAACTTTTGAAGGTGATCTAGTAATGATCTTTCTTCCTTTGCTTGGGTATCATGGACCAGGGATTTCAGCTCTGGATCATTGTCTGAGAACTCTTCCCCCTTGACTTGTCCTTTGGGAAGTGTTTCATGCCAAAGAAAGTCTGGACCTGTGAACCAGTTGGAAGCCATGAGCTGTTCTGATGTGAGACCTCTGGAAGCATGATCCGCAGGATTCTCTTCAGAGGTCACATATCTCCATTGTTCGGGATCTGTGCTTTGCTTAATGCGTTGAATGCGGTTAGCTACAAAGACGTGGAATCTTCTGGCTTCATTGTTGATGTAGCCAATAACTACCTTTGAGTCTGTCCAGAAGTATTCCTGTAGACCTTGTATCTCTAGCTCCTTTTTGAGCATGTCACTTGTTCGAACAGCTACCACCGCTGCTGAAAGTTCCAGTCGTGGTATGGTCGTAACCTTGGAGGGGGCGACTCTCGACTTCCCCATAACTCGGGAGCAATGAACATCTCCTGCGGTGCTGATTGTTCTGAGGTATGAGCACTCTCCATAACCTGAGGTACTAGCGTCAGAGAAGTGATGGAGCTCATAACTCTGCACCTCCTTGAAACTTGATGGCAAGTGGCTTCGTTGGATCCTTACTTCAGACAAGTTTTGTAGACCTTGGAGCCAGAATTCCTATTGGGAACGTAGGTCATCTGGAAGGGGGTCATCCCAGTCGATTTTGTCACGACACATCCTCTGCAAGATCTGCTTCCCTGCCAGGACAAAGGGTGCCACAAACCCAAGAGGATCATATACAGAGGCTACTGTAGACAACACTCCTCTTCTTGTGAGTGGGCGTTCCTTGACAACTACTCTAAACTGGAACTCGTCTGATGCGACACACCACAGTACACCAAGCGCTCTCTCCATGTGTGGTTCACCCAGAGCCATATCCAGGTCTTTGGCACCCTCGGCACGTTCTTCCTTGGGAATTGTGGCTATAACTTCCTTGCTGTTAGAGATAAACTTGTGCAACCGAAGTTTGCCGATGCTGCAAAGCTCTCTTGCTTCTTTCACCAGCTGGGCCGCTTCAGCTTCAGACGATACGCTCGTCAACCCATCATCAACATAAAAGTTCCTTTCTATGAACTGGATAGACTTCTCGCTGAAGCTTCCTCGTCCTTCGGCAGCAAGATGTTTGAGACCATAGTTGGCGCAACCAGGAGATGAAGCTGCGCCGAACAAGTGGACCTTCATACGATACACTGAGGGTTGAGACTCTAGATCTCCGTTCTCCCACCAAAGGAACCGTAGATAATCTTGGTCTTCTGCTTTCACATGAAACTGGTGGAACATGCGCTCTACGTCACACATGATTGCAACTGGACCCTTACGAAAATGATAAAGGACGCCCAGCAATGTGTTTGTCAACTCTGGAACGGTAAGGAGATGATCATTCAAGGACGTCTCTCGAAACTTAGCTGAGCAGTCAAAGACGACTCGTATCTTCCCAGGCTTTTGTGGGTGATAAACTCCATGGTGCGGGATGTACCATGCTGGATGCTTGTTAATTTCCTCTTTAGAGACCTTCTCAGCATCTCTACAAGCTATAGTCTCTTCCATGAATGTTGTGTAGTCCTTGTAGTACTGCTTGTCTCTCCTTAGCCTCCTTTCCAGGCACTTGAGTCGGTGAACTGCACATGTTTTATTGTTCGGCAGATTGAGTCTTTCTTCCTTAAACGGCAGCGGCATCTCATAAGGTCCATTGTCCTTATGTCTGATGCCCTCTTTCATTTTCTTCAGAAACCGGATATCCTCTTGAGATATGAGGTCCTCTTCTGCAGCTCTCTCGTTGAAGTCAGATTCAAGCGTCTTGATAATGTCTAGTGTTGTGATTACCTCTCTTACGCGTGTTCTACAAACATAGTGTACTTGATTTGTGAGGTTGGTAAAAGATTGAAGGCTTGGCATCACCTGTCTAACGATAACCCGATGACTCACTCCAATAGGGTCGCCATAGTCGATACATGGATTTCCATAGCCGACTATGCTCCAGCCAAGATCTGTTCTCTGAGCAAAAGGCTGATTTCCCTTACCAGACACAATTTCTCTTGGAAGGAAAGCCTGGGAGCAGTTGTAGCCAATTAAGAGACCGACAATACAGCTCTGTTGAGGAGCAATCTCCTCTGCAATGTGTTCAAGATGAGACCATGCTCTTGCAGTCTCTGGAGTAGGAATATGATCTCTGTTTGCAGGAATAAACTCTCTCGAGTAGGTCGTTGGCAGAGGGATTTTCTTCTCCAAGTAAAGCCCTCTAACCTGCAAACCAGAGATCTTCTGGCAGGGCACAATGGTATTCCTTGAAGCCATTGTAGAGAGTTTCAGTTGGACTGGCTCCTTCCTTGTATTGAGAGCATTTGTTGTCTCTTCAAGGATAAAAGTGGTGTCGCTCTGGGTGTCAAGAAGTGCATACACAAGAACTTCACAATCTGGCTCACTTGTAGTTGACACCCATACTGGAATGATTGTGGAGGTGTGAGTGTTGTTAATGTCCCTTACGACTCTGTTAGATATGGCCTCACTTGACGCTCTTGTCCCCTTATCATGTGGGGTCTTCCTATCCCTTCACCTTTCTTTAGTACGATCTTCGTGCAGGCAGGATGGATGCCTCCTCTGACACGTGTCGCAGGTGTTCCTGTTATCACAATCTTTCGAGCGATGCCCAGGCCTTAAACAGCCAAAGCACAATTTATTCTCTTGAACAAACTTCTGTCGCTCTGCGGTGGGCTTATCCATGAACTTCCAGCATTTGTGGAGACTGTGACCTGACTTCTCACAGAAGACACAACTAGTGACAGTATCTTTCTCATCAGAGTTAGTTGCTAATACCCTTGCTCCGGGGCTTTGAATCCTTGGCGTCTTAGGTTTTCCATCTTCGCTTGGTTTCAAAGCATGAAGGGATGTCACAGGATTGCAAGCAATCTTTGCTTCTCTCGTGAGAAACTTCACAAACTGACTGAAGCTTGGAAAGATCTCAGTTTCTTCTAAGATGTCTATGACCTTTCTATTCCATCTTGAAGTTAGCCAATTTGGAAGTTTAGCGAGGATCTTTTGGTTTTCATTACAGTCATTAAGCACCTCCAGGCCTTTATTCTGAGACATAGCAGCCTCACAGCTGCGGAGAAAGTCTACAAGGTCTCTAAGTTCAAGACTGTCCTTGGATCCTATCTTAGGCCATGCATTGAGCTTATCTCTGAAGGACTTGGCGATGAGGAATTTGTTTCTGTACCTTTCTTCAAGAATGGTCCATGCAGCATAGTAGGCTGACTCTGTTCCTAACATAAAGTAACTTTTGATGGCTTTCTTGGCAGGCCCACCAATATATTTTCTCAAGTAATATATCTTCTCAGTTGCTGGTATGTTCTTCCTGTCTATCAGAGTCTGAAAAGAGACCTTCCAGACCTTCCAGTCAGTGAACGAGTTCTCCATTGAATGTTACTGGTTCTGGTATGGGGAGGCGGCTTTCACTGATTGATTCCGCTAGTAACCTGAACATGGTCTTGGTGCCATCTTCTTGCTGTGTGCTTGTCACAACATGTTGTGGTGAGAGACTGTGAAATGAGCCACTTCTGTGCATGACTTCTTTCACAGATTTGCAGTTAGAGAGTAGTTCTCTTTTCTCGTCCTCTGAGTTTTCATCTTGCTCATACACTAGTATTCGCGCCTTGGCAGCATTTAGTTTCTTGAGCCCTTCTAGGCGCTTTAACTCTCTACGCTTGTCTTCTAGCGTCCTTCGTCTGGCAGCATTTTCTACCTCTAACTTGACTCGCAGCCTAGCTTCTTCTAAGCCGCGTTTCACAGCATCAGCTTCTTGCTCCGCTGTCCTCTTCTTATCTTCATCTTCAAGTCTCTGAAGCTCTTCTAGTTGGCGTTCTTGCTTAATCATTACTTCTAAAGCTGCTTGGTTAGCAGCAACTTCCGCCGCAGCCTCTTGTCTCTTGACAGATGACACGCTTGAGCGTCTGGAGTTGACCTTTGAGTTGCTTTGAGACTGGGAGGAAGCACTTGAGTGCTGATAGTTGAGACTTGACTTATGTGAGAGTTCGGACATGCACAAGGAATTGCTGTCCTTCCAGTGCAACTCTATCTGGTTACTTTGACCTTCTTCCCTGCCTTTTAAATGACACCTTACAGTCTTGATAATAGACATTGTAACTGCTTCACAAGTATCAACTCTGCGTCGTATATAGTTGTCGGGAATGTCGATTTGACGCAAATTTACATAGCTCTGTAGAGGTATGGCTAATCTTGTTTAAGAGGTCTTCTCGTAGGTCTTCAGAGCAACAGCCTGTCAGTGACAGTTTTGCTTCCTTTACCAGAGCCTTCCACTTCTCATAGCTGACCCTGAAACGATGTTCGAGCTGTCTCCACCTTTCGTCGCGCAGTTCTCTGCCCTTTTCAGTTAACCTGAGGACCCTCTCACCTTTTCGTGGCTCTTGTTGTGCTATCTCATTAGCAGCCTCTGTATCATCATTCACTGGCCGAAGTGACTCCACACCAGTCTGGGCCTCTTCCTGCTGTTCTGTTTGTTCTGATGAAGGCTCGAAGTTTGCGAGGTGTTGCTGCAGCTGCTCAACTTGACCCACCCCATATCTATCACCTTTAGTGAAACTACCTCTTTCTGACATTCTAAGTCAAGTCAAATCAATTTGAGCTAAGGTTTGGATAAGTGAGTAGGTGATTTATACTCTAATTCGCTGTAATTTAAACCTTAGTACGTGGTATAAACATGTATAATGCTTGTAACAAAGGCTTGAACAAACACCTTACCAAACAATTACATTATTAACTTACAGGTGAAAATAGAATTAATAGGTGTACGCTGACCCTTAATGTTTGTAACTATATATATATATATATATTTAGTAAGTATCAAATAATATTTTTCCAGTAATACACATACTAGCGATACAAACCTCTTGATACTCCCCATCCCGGATCCGGGATCGTGAATAAAGCCTCAGGCTCATTAGCATAACGCAATGTTAACGATTTCTGAAAATCGCAAATAAAATGAAAATAATGCGCCTGCTCTCAAGCTTAGCCTTTTCCTAACAACACTGTCATCTCAGATTTTCAAAATATGCTTTTGAACCATAGCAAATCACTAATTTGTGTAAGAGTATGCTAAGCTAGCTTAGCATTTTGAGTAGCATTTAGCACGCAACATTTTCACATAAACCAGATAACCAAATAAATAAAATCATTTACCTTTGAAGAGCTTCGGATGTTTTCAATGAGGAGACTCTCAGTTACATAGCAAATGTTCAGTTTTTCCTGAAAGAATCTTTGTGTAGGAGAAATCGCTCCGTTTTGTACATCACATTTGGCTACCGAAACAAACCGAAAATTCAGTCACCAAAACGTCAAACTTTTTCCGAATTAACTCCATAATATCGACCGAAACATGGCAAACATTGTTTAGAATCAATCCTCAAGGTGTTTTTTTTCACATATCTCTTCATTGATATGCAGTTCGTGGAAGCCTGCTTTCCCCTCAGAATCACATGGAAAAATACCAGCAGCTGAAAAAGACGCACCAATTTCGACGGAGGACACCGGGCGGACACCTGGAAAATGTAGTCTCTTATGGTCAATCTTCCAATGATATGCCTACAAATACGTCACAATGCTGCAGACACCTTGGGGAAACGACAGAAAGGGCAGGCTCATTCCTCTCGCATTCACAGCCATATAAGGAGACAATGGAAAACGGAGCCTCAAAAATCCTGCTGGTTTCCTGGTTGCCGTTTCATCTTGGTTTTGCCTGTAGCTCCCGTTCTAGGGCACCCACAGACAATATCTTTGCAGTTCAGGAAAATTCAGAGTGTTTTCTTTCCAAAGCTATCAATTATATGCATAGTCGAGCATCTTTTTGTGACAAAATATCTTGTTTAAAACGGGAACGTTTTTCATCCAAAAATGAAATTGCGCCCCTAGAGTTTCAAGAGGATAGAAAGAGCAAATGCATAATACCAGAGTCTTTATGAAATAGACAACTATCTCCAGTCCTTACGAATTGTAATCTTAAAGTCTCTTATTAACTGTTCACAAGGCTAGGACCACCTTCAAACACCTTGACTTGTACTTACGTGTCTGACTTTCCTGTTAGTCTTGACCTTATGTTGCCTCACGATGCTTCCTTATGTGGAGATTTTCTTCTTAGTTTGCAGGTAGGTGCAAAACTCTTATCTGGCAGATGGCAGGGTCAACCAGGTTTTGGGAATCTTGTAGACGTTTTACAGCTGGATGAGATTCTTCTTTCTCTCTTGCTCGTGAAGAGCATTGAGTTCTCACTGTAGCTCCCTTCAGTAACCACGAGCACAACCGTTCCTTGATTTTAACTGGCGGCTTTATTCTGTAGTTTTAGTCAGAATTATCACCTTCTGTGAGAACTATAAAGTAAATGAAAAATACAGTTAAGCACACTCTTACAACCTTATCTTACGAGTGACTTATTAGCTTGGTATAACTCTGAAGTGCTTACATGCATAACAGTTTAACCGGCGTTATAACGGGTTCAGATTAAACACATGAATAAAGGAAAAAATACCTCATTGGCTGCTTATTACAGAAGGGAGGAAATCAAACTTCACACGTATTATTCCTGGCATGAATTTACACTTCATCCTAACATACACTCTTCAACCTTTATGAACTACACCCGATGACATGAAAACTTAGCTAACACAGCGCAGAATTGCCTTCCCTCCAAAAGTGTGTTGCTACAATAAGGATCCCCGTATTAGCTACGTAGTTCCGCTTGTATTATCATTTCCCCCGCACAGCGGACACGTAAACAATTCAAACAAAAGACAACGACATAACCTGTAACTCTAACTGTTAGTTACAGACTGCTAAACACTGCTAAGCTTTACTTGACGCAGGATCACTGTTGAAGCAGGACCAGTGTCTTGAAAAGCAGGCTCACTTTGTCTTATTCTTTTCCTGTTCTTTTGTGTTTCTTTTTTCCTCCGCACCACTCTGAACAGCATCAATAGTTAGGCTCAACTTTCGTTTCTTTCAATGCTGATCTTTCAGGGGGTTTCCAGTCCACAAGCTGCAGTAGCCAATCAGTTCAGTATCTACATACCGTTACCGTATTACCCTCACTGGCCAATGACAAGCTCATTGGCATTTCCTTTTGTCTACTTCAAACTTGCAGACGCTTTAACTGACTCCAAAACTATTTATTCAGCTTACAAGGCCTGATGAGGACAATGCACAGTTGTGAATGCTACAGTCATTTTGTGAAAATGTATTATTTGTCTAAAAACATTTTTTTCTCGATGGGTACTCAGACTACTACAGGCTGTAGATAAGCTATACCAGATCCCACATATGCTATACCAGCTCGCACTGAGGTAATACCAAGACGGCTATTTAGCCTTAGGTACTCAGACAAGGCTGTAGTAGAGTTGTGAATACTACACTATTTTTGTAAACATGTTTTGCTTTTTGTTTTTTGTGAAACGAATTGTGTGTCTGAAAGCATGCATTTTTCTAGCTCTGGGTACTCAGACAAGGCTGGAGAACAGAGTTCAACAACTAGGTTTTGCCTCGAGGCAAAATATTTCTGAGCTAATAGTCAGTGGGTCAGAACATAATTATAATATAATAATAATATTAGCACAATTAATTGCCCTACACTACAAATTCAACAACAATTTTAACACATCTGATTAGTACATAATACATTCAGTGGCAATAATATAATAATTTCGATCTGATTACGCTCATAAAATCACCATGTCTCTATTAAATAATTATTTTTGTCTATTTCTCTGTGAGTTGATTGCTGGGGGAAAACAGGTCAACATAGACTACTGTAGGCTACACTAATCTGTTTGAAATCAACTTTCGTTCAGAACAATTAGCTTGATAGAAAGGTAAATTGTCCCCTTATAAAGTATTAAAAGAAAGGTGGATAATGGAAAGTTTCCGGGAAAAAATATACAGAGAGATATGTGTTCATCCTACCGTATTATTTTCTCACTGCCAAGCCGGTGTGACTAATTTATTTGCAATGAAAATGTCGCTGTTGTCAAAGAATTCAATCTCAGACGTTATTATGAATCCAAACATGGAACTTTCAAAGTGGCCTTCCCGCCCCAGAGGCTGACGCAGAAACATTGAAGCATTAACTGCAAGCTAGACACACAGCTTTTTTGGCTGACATATTCTGTCACTTAAACGGGTTAAATCTGCAGTTACAAGTAAGAGGGAAAACAGTCGTGGGCATGGTGTAAAAACTTGAGGCCTTTACTAGGCAGCTTGAGTTGTACGATTTGGACTTGTAATGTGGAAGGCTGCTGCACTTCTGCACACTGAAGAAACAACAAGGGAGAGTGACCAGGCCCAGCATTGCCACAGATGTGACGCAAGATTTCATCAAGCAGCTGAGGGACAACTTCTCCACCAGATTTGAAGACGACAGCAGGCCCAAGGATATCATCGCGTTTTACATGATCCTCTCACAGTCCACCTTGGTGGAGAATTCTCCTCCCTTGCTAAGACGACGATACCCTCGCTGGACGAGGCCGCAATTCAAACTGAGCTGATTGAATTCCAGACATAACCCAGACGACGCTAGGCCAATTGTGCGTCGCCCCACGGACCTCCCGGTCGCGGCCGGTTACAACCTAGCCTGGGCGCGAACCCGTTTATTTTTAATAAATTAGCTACACTTTCTAAAAACCTGCTTTTGCTTTGTCATTACGGGGTATTGTGTGTAGAGTGATGAGATTTTTTCTTTATTTAATCCATTTTAGAATAAGGCTCTAGCGTAACAAAATCTGGAAAAAGTAAAGTGGTCGGAATACTTTCCGAATGCACAATATACCATGTTCTGCATTTTAAACAGTGGGAGGGCAGGTACCCTGTACACTGGTGTGGTAGCAATTATTTATGTTTTTTTCCAACTGATGTTTACATGGTATTTAATAGTACATTATTGTGGTACCAGTGTGTACTACCTGGTGCCAAATGCTGCTTGGTGGTGCATGTTTTCAGTAATCCCAAAGAAACAACTGAGTAATTCCTATGTTATTACTGTGTAATTACTTGTAATTTCTTAGTAAATAGCTGGTAATTTTGTACCTTAGAATAAAGTGCTAGCCTGGATTTACAAAGACTATATGCCATTTAGCAGACACTTTCATCCAACACTACTTTACAATCATGCGTGGACACATTTTACATATGGGTAGTCTTTGGACTGAAACCCAATACCCTAGCATTACAAGCACCATGCTCTACCATCTGAGCTACAGAGGACCACAACCAGTGTGTTCAACTAAGTGAGGCCCATAGAAGACCCATGAGGAGCTTTGGCTGAAGTTTGTCCACTCTCCTTCCCTGAGAAGATATCCATATGGTTGGATAAAATACATTCAGATCTGACTGTATGCTTTAGAAAGTTACCAACAATGATGTATATAAACAATGATGTTATATAACATCATCATGTATATCACATCATTGGTTACCACTAGTTGAGTTCTGTACTCCAAACCTCCATTATCCTGAACCACTAGAGGGGGCCATACACTAACTTGCTGGCACCAAAACCCTCCCTGCAGAAAAAGATCAACACAAAGTTATATGGTGAATTTTTTAACCATTGTCCCCACCCACAATGTGTATAACCAATAACAATAAATAAGAATAAAATAAGATAATAGATACAAAACAAAAACGTGAAGAACATAAATCCATCAACTCTAATTAGCACATGAGGGACAGTATGCAAATGTTTGTGCACGGACATTGAAGATGTATTTCTCACATGTGCAGCACATATTATTGGTTTTACAGTCCTTTGGGTGGCAGAATTGGCATCTCCGCTTGCCTGCCCCAGCTGCAGCCTCAGATGGATCAGGACAAGGATCAGAACAAGATTCAGCCCCCTGAACAGCTTTCACAAGCGCTGTAGAGGCTGCTGTCTTTTTTGAATGTGTAGGGTTACAAGTGCCTTTCCGAGCTGCTCCAGGAAAACCCTCCTCTTGTTCCGCTTATCAGGCATCCAGGTAGGGTTGATCTTGTTCCATATCACGAAGGCATTGTATGAGGACACATCAATGATGTTATGGAAGATGACCAGGGGCCAGCGGGCAGTCATCCTCCTGCAGCTGTAAGTTCCATTCACCTTGTCCAGGTCGTCTATGTCTCCTTTGTTGTGGTTGTAGTCCAAGATGATGGCTGGCTTCCTGTCCTCCCGATCACTGATCTTAGCCGTTTTGTGCAGTGTGCTCAGGAGGACCACATTCTTGTTCTTTGGGAGGTAAGAAACTAGAGTGGTGGTGGGGGTGAAGGCAAACTTTGAGGAGAAGTCCTCTCTCACCTTTGTTGCGAGGAGTGCAGGGGGGAGTTTAGGCCTGTTCTTTCTAACTGTGCCAACCATGGTGATCTTCCTCTTCAGGAGCTGCTGGCTGAGTTCATAAGAGGTGAAGAAATTGTCACACGTGACATTGTGTCCTCTCAGTCCATCTGTCACATCAACCACAAACCGCATCTCCTGGTTCTTCTCCGGGCCTCCACTGGTCGGCTTCCCTGTGAAGACTTGCATCTTCCAAGCGTAGCTGGATTGTGCGTCACAGGCCACCCATATCTTGATGCCATACTTTGCTGGCTTGCTGGGCATATACTGCAGGAAAGGACAGCGACCTTTTGACAAAAGAGATTACTATCAGTAATTAGTATCAGTGTCACAGAAAACAATCACGTAAATCAATGATATTACAGCAATACATGATAAAATTAACAGTGAAAATCACTTACATTACAGAGATGAAAATAAAATGTACCTCTGAAGGGAACCAATTGCTCATCCACTGTTACTTCAGGCCCAGGGTTGTAGATCCTCACTGAACTTCTGGAGAGAGTTTGCTGCACTGAAAGTAAAGGGGCTGAATAATTTTGCACGCCCAATTTTTCAGTTTTTGATTTGTTAAAAAAGTTAGAAATATCCAATAAATGTCGTTCCACTTCATGATTGTGTCCCACTTGTTGTTGATTCTTCACAAAAAAATACAGTTTTATATCTTTATGTTTGAAGCCTGAAATGTGGCAAAAGGTCGCAAAGTTCAAGGGGGGCGAATACTTTCGCAAGGCACTGTATCTTTATGTACATATTCTTTATCCCCTTACACTTGTGTGTATAAGACAGTAGTTTTGGAATTGTTAGTTAGATTACCTGTTGGTTTTACTGCATTTTCGGAACTAGAAGCACAAGGATTTCGCTACACTCGCATTAACATCTGCTAACCATGTGTATGTGACAAATAAAATTTGATTTGATTTGAAAGTTGAGGCGATGTCCTGGGCATGGGCAACTGTATGTATCAATCTTTCTCTGCTGTTAAACATAGTGGCGGGTCATTTCTGACCCTTAATGCAACACAAGGGTTAAGACATGACTCTGCTATGCCATTGTGCTGTATCCTTTCTGAATTTTGTTGCCTATATAAGCGTCACTTTATACATAGTCACTTCACAAATTACCTCGACTAACCTGTACCCCAGCACATTGACCAGGTACCGGTGCCCCCTGTATATAGCCTTGTTATTGTTATGTACTGGTCTTGTGTTACTTTTGGATTTGATCTTTTTACTTTAGATTATTTAGTAAATATCTTCTTAACTCTATTTCTTGAACTGCATTGTTGGTTAAGGGCTTGTAAGTTAGCATTTCACTGTAAAGTCTACACTTGTTGTATTCAGCGCATGTGACAAATGAAATTGATTTGATAATAAATTCTAGACATTTGTTTATACTGGACTAAACATACTGTCATGACGTTGGCCTGAGGGGGAGGTTTATGACCAACCATAAATACCTTTCCCCTTTTTCCTCTCTCTACTCCACCAATGTGACTATTGAAAATCCCTTTGTTAACATTGAGAGAGTCTGGTGATATCAAAAGATGGGAAACGGAACCATATTTCGGAAATCCAACCAGTTGAAAATATGCGTTGGGACTTAATGAATATGATGTCAGTTCAGTTGGCGTCTGAGACATGATTACTGATGATAGGACGACATAAACTGTATCTTCGAAAATCTACACATTCTAGTTATCAGATTCACATAGAGTTGTTGTGCAATTTAAATGTTTAAATATTTAACTATTTGTGAAAAGATTAAATGTAATTTTTAGCTCCTAAATGAGAGAATTGGTTTTCATGAGTAAACTATGCTCAACTCAGTGGCCCCGCCCATGTGTACAAACACTGGTTGTAAAACTATGAAACACGGCCCTCTCTATATAAGCCCCTTGACGAAAATGTAACTTTCTGTGCCAAGGACGTGAGGACTTACCATCCCCACATTGAAAGGACAAAGACCACCTACAGAACTAAGCCAACATCAGCAAGAACCTAACACAATTGGCATCGAATTTCAATGTGAAGGTGACGACCTTCACGCCAGAAGGATGAATTTCGACTATACCAACCAGAATATAGCATGAGCTTAAAGTATGGCAACTTGGTATGAACTTTGAACTCTTATTCACGAAAGAAGTGCTACCCCATCCGCATTCTAAACGTGGGCTAGGAGAGGATGGACAGGATATCCATTCTACCACACTCCAGTTCACCACTAGACAGTCTTCAGAGGACCAGAGATCCATGCTGGACCAACCAGGCCTACCATCTACGAACAATCTACCGAAGCGCAGCTCAGAGTAAATATTTATTGCATTCTCCTTTTTCAAATGGGCTGTTATTTAGAATGCATAAGATACTGTATTTACGATAGCATAGCTGCCTACGTCCCAATAGAGACACAAAACCTTTTTTGCTCTTCAGTCTTCCCGCTCTTTCACTCAAACCCAACCCCCTCTCTTTGTGTAACCAGCCATCGTATCTGTTCCGTCCTCTAGGGACATTTTCCTTTATGACATAATTTGTAATCAATTTATTTTATTTTACTAGGCAAGTCAGTTAAGAACAAATTCTTATTTTCAATGACGGCCTAGGAACAGTGGGTTAACTGCCTTGTTCAGGGGCAGAATGACAGATTTGTACCTTGTCATTTACAACCTTCCGATTACTAGTCCAATGTTCTAACCACTAGGCTACCCTGCTGCCCCAATGTATGATACATTCTGTGCATATGTAATTCTGTGTGATTATTTAGATATTTAGTAAATAAATAATTAAACCAAATTTTGTATTGCTGATTCAACTTGTTAGCCAGGGTTCGTGAAGATAACCAAGAATTTACAACTTTCAGATGAGACTGAATAGGATTAAATATTGACTGCTACTGATGTAAAAGATTACTAGGTTTTTAAGAGTTTATTCGGAAGATAACAGCTCTATAAACATTATTTTGTGGTGTCCCGACTTTCTAGTTAATGACATTCACCTGATTAGCTTAATCAGGTAATATTAATTACAGAGAAATTATTTTATAGAATAGCATGTCATGTCACTTAATCCGGCATAGCCAAAGACACGACAGTACATTTTCATCAACTGTCATTTTCGTTAACGGTCCCTCCATCTTGTGCTATTGTCAGTTATTTTTAAATCTTGGCTGCAATAGTTAATATTTGTCAGTTGGGTATGTGCTCTGCAAGGTTTTGATATCATATGAACATCATTTTCTGAAATTCCCTTAAGGTTTCAAATTTTTAATTATAGAGAATGCGTTTTGTTAAAATACTAACAATTGTTGCTATTGAGAAGAATAAAACAATATGTCAACTTATTATTATCAATACTTCAGCGTCTCCTTGTATGTTTACCACTCAACCGTAAAATGAAGAAATGTTAGTTCAGAGACCTGGGAGTTCGGTTTAGTCTAGTCGACAACCTTGTTAACAAAAAACCCTTTCATCAAAGCAATGAGACAAAAAAATACAGAAGGGGGAAAAAGTAACAATAGTTGTGCTCTGTACATACCTACATGTGTGTGATTGAATTACAAATTAAAAAGGTTTTGAAAAGGCTTGTCAAATATAAAGCATGGAAGTGAATTCATAATCTTTACTTGACTTAAAAATAGTCATTTATAGAAGAGCTAACAAAGAATGTGTGATAAAGTAAAGATTGTCCTTGCTGAAGATGTCATATGATGAGATAAACTATACAAATAGTTTACTATACATTACAGTCTATGACTCAGTTGCACTGGCTTCCATTGATGAGGAGGAATGTTCCAGTAGCCACCCACAGCAGCCCCTGAGTCAAGCCCACTCCAGAGAATACAGCAGGACTAGCACTGGACCCACTCAGTTTTGGTTCTGGATGTCACATTCTGACCTTTATTTCCTTTGTTTTGTCATTATTTAGTATGGTCATGGCGTGAGTTGGGGTGGGCAGTCTATGTTTGTTTTTCTATGATTTGGGTATTTCTATGTTCCGGCCTAGTATGGTTCTCAATCAGAGGCAGGTGTCATTAGTTGTCTCTGATTGAGAATCATACTTAGGTAGCCTGGGTTTCACAGTGTGTTTGTGGTGATTGATCCTGTCTCTGCAACCTGCACCAGATAGGGCTGTTTTGAGTTTTCACGTTTCTTGTTTTGTTAGTTTATTCATGTATAGTGTCTTTTTAAATTAAACATGAATAACCACCATGCTGCGTTTTGGTCCGCCTCTCCTTCACCAAAAGAAAACCGTTACAGAATCACCCACCACAACAGGACCAAGCGGCGTGGTGACAGGCAGCGGCAGCAGGAGCAGCGAAAAGAGGAATGGACATGGGAGGACGTTTTGGACGGCAAGAGTATGGACTATACTACTTGAGAGGAAATAGACAGGTGGGCGGTCGACCCAGGAAGAGTGCCGGAGCCCGCCTGGGATTTGCTGGAGCAGTACGAAGAGGGGTATAGGAGAATGGAGTTGGAGAGACAAGCACGGCGGCGCGGTAGGAAGCCCGAGAGTCAGCCCCAAAAACTTCTTGGGGGGGGCACACGGGAAGTGTGGCGAAGCCAGGTAGGAGATATGCGCCAACTTCCTGTGCTTACCGGGGGGCGAGAGACCGGGCAGGCACCGTGTTATGCGGTGGAGCGCACGGTGTCCCTAGTGCGGGTGCATAGCCCGGTGCGGTACATACCAGCTCCGCGTATTGGCCCGGGCTAGAGTGGGCATCGAGCCAAGTGCCATGAAGCCGGCTCTACACATCTGGTCTCCAGTGCGTCTCCTTGGGCCGGCTTACATGGCACCAGCCTTGCGCACGGTGTCTCCGGTTCGCCTGCATAGCCCAGTGCGGGCTATTCCACCTCGCTGCACTGTCAGGGCGACCGGGAGCATTCAACCGGGTAAGGTTGGGCAGGCTCGGTGCTCAAGAGCTCCAGTGCGCCTGCACGGTCCGGTCTATCCGGTACCACTTCCACGCACCAGCCCTCCGGTGGCAGCCCTCGCACCAGGCTGTCTCTCCGTCTCATCCCTACAGGTGCTCCAGTCTGTCCAGTGCTGCCGGAGCCTTCCTCAACTCCAACGCTGCCGGAGTCTCGCGTCTGTCCAGTGCTGCCGGAGCCTTCCTCCGAGCTTCCGCCCCTCTGTCCCGAGCTTCCTCCCCCTCTGTCCCGAGCTTCCGCCCCTCTGTCCCGAGCTGCCCCTCTGTCCCGAGCTTCCGCCCCTCTGTCCCGAGCTGCCCCTCTGTCCCGAGCTGCCCCTCTGTCCCGAGCTGCCCCTCAGTCCAGTGGGGTCATTTAGTAGGGTCACCGTGGTTAGGAGGCCACGGAAGCAGACAAGAAGGCGGACTAAGACGTTGGTGAAGTGGGGTCCGCGTCCTGCGCCAGAGCCGCCACCGCGGACAGACGCCCACCCAGACCCTCCCCTATAGGTTAAGGTTTTGCGGTACTGTCACGTTCTGACCTTTATTTCCTTTGTTTTGTCATTGTTTAGTATGGTCATGGCATGAGTTGGGGTGGGCAGTCTATGTTTGTTTTTCTATGATTTGGGTATTTCTATGTTCCGGCCTAGTATGGTTCTCAATCAGAGGCAGGTGTCATTAGTTGTCTCTGATTGAGAATCATACTTTTGAGTTTTGAGTTTTCACGTTTCTTGTTTTGTTAGTTTATTCATGTATAGTGTCTTTTTAAATTAAACATGAATAACCACCATGCTGCGTTTTGGTCCGCCTCTCCTTCACCAAAAGAAAACCGTTACAGAATCACCCACCACAACAGGACCAAGCGGCGTGGTGACAGGCAGCGGCAGCAGGAGCAGCGAAAAGAGGAATGGACATGGGAGGACGTTTTGGACGGCAAGAGTATGGACTATACTACTTGAGAGGAAATAGACAGGTGGGCGGTCGACCCAGGAAGAGCGCCTCTCGTTCACCAAAAGAAAACCGTTACACTGGAGGAAAGAAGTAGGACACATTTCATCCATGTTTAATTTCACATGCTCAAATACTTCATTATATCATTCATCTATAAATGAATGGAAATCAGATCATCTGAATATAACATCCATAGATTAATAGAACCTGTTCCCCCGTATCTCTCACCCCAGAACCTGTTGGGAGTGTATAGTCCCACGGTCACTCCATCAGTCACCTCCAGGTTGTTCCTGGTCCATCTGACTCTGACAGGCAGGGTTAGAAATTATTCACAAAGCAGATGAGGGAGTTGCTCCTTCCCAGATCCACCTCATCCTGTGGGTACAGAACAACCTCAGGGGGCAGTAAATGAGGCTGAATGAACTGTTTCGCTGCCTGACAAGGCTCAGCTGATTGCAAGGTGCAGCAGTTGTAAGGTGTTGGGACTGCTGTTGGGACTCTTCTGTTGGGACAGCTTTATGTAGGCCCTAACAGTTTGTGGGCACCGTTTGTCACTGTTATAGTGCAATTAATGTACTGTTTAGTGTTGTGTTGCGTAGTGGCTTTGCTGGCATCCAACATTTTTGTTTTTTTGTTTGTCCCACCAAGATTTACATGCTAAAATCGCCACTGACTTAGTGTGAAATGCAGTTCCCTATCACAACTGGCAGCACTGCCGTAGCTTGCCTAAGTCCTCCGACGGTGATACCTTGGTTATACAGTCAGAAACAAAACGCTGAATAAAAAAAAGATTGTCTCTCAGGACCTCTACAAGCCAGAATGTTCAATAAAATCACATTTGAACTTACTCTATTGGTTGTCTGCGTGATTGGTCCTTTTCAAATCAAATCAAAGTGTATTTGTCACGTTCGCTGAATACAACAGGTGTAGGTAGACCTTACAGTGAAATGCTTACTTACAGGTTCTAACCAATAGTGCAAAAAAGGTATTAGGTGAACAATAGGTAGGTAAAGAAATAAAACAACAGTAAAAAGACAGGCTATACACAGTAGTGAGGCTATAAAAGTAGTGAGGCTACATACAGACACCGGTAGGTCAGCCTGATTGAGGTAGTATGTACATGTAGATATGGTTAAAGTGACTATGCATATATGATGAACAGAGAGTAGCAGTAGCGTCTTTTGTCTCTCTAAATTTGACAAAAATTTACAGCTAGCTAGCACTGCAGTGCATAAAATGTGGTGAGTAGTTTTCTCAAAGAGAAAGACAATAGTTGATCAGTTTTGAACAAATAAAGAAGAAATAGAGAGAGAGATAGAAAGAGAGAGTTCATCATTTTTTCCCACTTTCAGTTTCAAATGCAGCTAGCTAGTTTAGCCTACTCAAACACCCAGCTCAAATAGAGGTATGCTATGTTCGCTAGCTGGCTATAAATTTCCAACAATACACTGGAACTCTTCCAAGTCAAGGTAAGCTTTTGGTTTTACAAATTTTTTGCCACCAGGGCCTGTCGGTTTAACTGCTAAACTGCTTACTGACTATACCCGGTAATGTGGCTGCATGATTGTAGCGGGTTACTAATGCATTGGTTATATTGGGCTATGTTTTTTTACCCCCTTTTCTCCCCAATTTCATGGTATCCAATTGTTGTAGTAGCTACTATCTTGTCTCATCGCTACAACTCCCGTAAGGGCTCGGGAGAGACGAAGGTTGAAAGTCATGCGTCCTCCGATACACAACCCAACCAGCCGTACTGCTTCTTAACACAGCGCATCCAACCCGGAAGCCAGCCGCACCAATGTGTTGGAGGAAACACTGTGCACCTGGCAACCTTGGTTAGCGCGCACTGCGCCCGGCCCGCCACAGGAGTCGCTGGTGCGCGATTTTTATTTTATTTTTTTTATTTTTTTATTTAACCTTTATTTAACCAGGTAGGCTAGTGGAGAACAAGTTCTCATTTGCAACTGCGACCTGGCCAAGATAAAGCATAGCAGTGTGAACAGACAACACAGAGTTACACATTGATTAAACAATAAACAAGTCAATAACACAGTAGGAAGAAAAGGGTCTATATACATTGTGTGCAAAAGGCATGAGGAGGTAGGCAAATAATTACAATTTTGCAGATTAACACTGGAGTGATAAATGATCAGATGGTCATGTACAGGTAGAGATATTGATGTGCAAAAGAGCAGAAAAGTAAATAAATAAAAACAGTATGGAGATGAGGTAGGTATAATTGGGTGGGCTATTTACCGATAAGACTATGTACAGCTGCAGCGATTGGTTAGCTGCTCAGATAGCAGATGTTTGAAGTTGGTGAGGGAAATAAAAGTCTCCAACTTCAGCGATTTCTGCAATTCGTTCCAGTCACAGGCAGCAGAAAACTGGAACGAAAGGCGGCCAAATGAGGTGTTGGCTTTAGGGATGATCAGTGAGATACACTTGCTGGAGCGCGTGCTACGGGTGGGTGTTGCCATCGTGACCAGGGAACTGAGATAAGGAGGAGCTTTACCTAGCATGGACTTGTAGATGACCTGGAACCAGTGGGTCTGGCGACGAATATGGAGCGAGGGCCAGCCGACTAGAGCATACAAGTCGCAGTGGTGGGTGGTATAAGGTGCTTTAGTGACAAAACGGATGGCACTGTGATAAACTGCATCCAGTTTGCTGAGTAGAGTGTTGGAAGCTGTTTTGTAGATGACGTCGCCGAAGTCGAGGATCGGTAGGATAGTCAGTTTTACTAGGGTAAGTTTGGCGGCATGAGTGAAGGAGGCTTTGTTGCGGAATAGAAAGCCGATTCTGGATTTGATTTTCAATTGGAGATGTTTGATATGAGTCTAGAAGGAGAGTTTTCAGTCAAGCCAGACACCTAGGTACTTATAGATGTCCACATATTCAAGGTCGGAACCATCCAGGGTGGTGATACTAGTCAGGCGTGCAGGTGCAGGCAGCGAACGGTTGAAAAGCATACATTTGGTTTTACTAGCGTTTAAGAGCAGTTGGAGGCCACGGAAGGAGTGTTTTATGGCATTGAAGCTTGTTTGGAGGTTAGATAGCACAGGACGGGCCGGAAGTATATAGAATGGTGTTGTCTGCGTAGAGGTGGATCAGGGAATCACCTGCAGCAAGAGCAACATCATTGATATATACATGGAAAAGAGTCGGCCCAGGAATTGAACCCTGTGGCACCCCCATAGAGACTGCCAGAGGACCGGACAGCATGCCCTCCGATTTGACACACTGCACTCTGTCTGCAAAGTAGTTGGGGAACCAGGCAAGGCAGTCATCAGAGAAACCAAGGCTACTGAGTCTGCCGATAAGAATATGGTGATTGACAGTCGAAAGCCTTGGCAAGGTCGATGAAGACGGCTGCACAGTATTGTCTTTTATCGATGGCCGTTATGATATCGTTTAGTACCTTGAGCGTGGCTGAGGTGCACCCGTGACCGGCTCGGAAACCCGATTGCACAGCGGAGAAGGTACGGTGTGATTCGAGATGGTCGGTGACCTGTTTGTTGACTTGGCTTTCGAAGACCTTAGATAGGCAGGGCAGGATGGATATAGGTCTGTAACAGTTTGGGTCCAGGGTGTCTCCCCCTTTGAAGAGGGGGATGACTGCGGCAGCTTTCCAATCCTTGGGGATCTCAGTCATATGAAAGAGAGGTTGAACAGGCTGGTAATAGGGGTTGCAACAATGGCGGCGGATAGTTTCAGAAATAGAGGGTCCAGATTGTCAAGCCCAGCTGATTTGTACGGGTCAAGGTTTTGCAGCTCTTTCAGAACATCTGCTATCTGGATTTGGGTAAAGGAGAACCTGGAGAGGCTTGGGCGAGTAGCTGCGGGGGGGCGGATCTGTTGGCCGAGGTTGGAGTAGCCAGGCGGAAGGCATGGCCAGCCGTTGAGAAATGCTTGTTGAAGCTTTCGATAATCATGGATTTATCGGTGGTGACCGTGTTACCTAGCCTCAGTGCAGTGGGCAGCTGGGAGGAGGTGCTCTTGTTCTCCATGGACTTCACAGTGTCCCAGAAATTTTTGGAGTTGGAGCTACAGGATGCCTGTAGCAATTTCTGCCTGAAGAAACTGGCCTTAGCTTTCCTGACTGACTGAGTGTATTGGTTCCTGACTTCCCTGAACAGTTGTATATCACGGGGACTATTCGATGCTATTGCACAGGATGTTTTTGTGCTGGTCGAGGGCAGTCAGGTCTGGAGTGAACCAAGGGCTATATCTGTTCTTAGTTCTGCATTTTCTGAACGGAGCATGCTTATCTTAAATGGTGAGGAAGTTACTTTTAAAGAATAACCAGGCATCCTCAACTGACGGGATGAGGTCAATGTCCTTCCAGGATACCCGGGCCAGGTCGATTAGAAAGGCCTGCGATGAGACAAGGACATCCCTACCGACCAAGCCCTCCCTAACCCGGACGACGCATGGCCAATTGCGCGTCACCCCACGGACCTCCCGATCGGTTACGACAGAGCCTGGGTGCGAACCCAGGGACTCTGATGGCACAGCTGGCGATGCAGTACAGCGCCCTTAACCACTGCGCCACCCGGGAGTCCATATTGGGCTATGTTGACTATGATGTTACTTTAGCTAATATGGTGACAACTATATAAGTTGTGTGTAAAGATTATGATTTGGTTTGGCTTGGAAAGATCTATTCACCTGGTCACATACAGCTGATGTGTTGTGCAAAGAAGTCCACAAATGAAGGGGAGAGTGCATAGATGCGAGAAGGAATACAATGAGGCTGCTATGAAAGTGAACTGTGTTTATGGGTGATCATGGGTGTATTCATTCCACTGATTTTGTTTAAAAACGTTTCTTTAACAGAAGCAAACAGAACGAAACAGGGCAAAACATTCCTGAATTTGTCTAATAGAAACCCTTGTTTGCAACTGTTGGACTAATAATTACACCCTAGATCCGCTAGATGTAGGCAAGAGTGGGCAAGGCGGTATTGAATATGTCACTGTCTGTCCATGTCTACCTGTGTGCACCTGCATTGTAAACTTTCATTCATAGGCTAGGTTGGAACAACCTCATGATGTGTATAGGGAAAATTAGATTGTCATATAGGAGCCTAAACCTATCAATGTTACATTGAACTGGGTGAATGGAATATGAATGACAGTCATCCAATATGCTATAATAGAAAAAAGGCCATTCTCATCAAGAAAAAATTGTCCTCCTCAGTTAATAAACTGCACCGAACACCACTGTTTGCTAACATGTCCTTTATAAATAAAAACAACGTTAAAAAACAGCCTACTGTTGAGATCATGATGGAAGTGTGTGAGCTGTAGCAAGCAGTAGGCTATAACTGCTATTGTAAACGTTTAGCCTACCTATTGAACTACAGAAGAAAATAAACTCGGAAAATAACCAGCGACTACCTCGAGGACGCACAGAGGCTGACATTTCTGCGCATGCTTCTCTCTCGCTCTCTCTATGAGCCGATTCTGGTTCTATCTTCTTTTTCTCAATTAAAAGCCTTAGCCTCATCCTCTTCGTCTGTTTCGCGGTGTATGTGTTCATCCACTACAGGACGCGATAGAGAAAGATGCGAAGACAGGGAGGGGGCGATGGAGAAAGAGGAGAGGGGGTGGGGGAGGGAGCCAGCCAGTAGGGAAGGAATAGGCCTATAGGCTCATATACAGTCGATGTGAGAACGGCTGTTGACGTTTTAATACGCAATCATGCATGCATGCATTAAACTGTAGCAGACAAAATTGTAGAATGCAGATTATGTTTACCCCCTATTATGACATAATATCCGTTGTTTGTTTGTCTCAAAATCTCTCGCATATCCATCATCACTTCACTACTTAGGTCACAGAATCTCGTGCCCTTGCACTGGCAATCTGTTTGACGTGGTTCCGTGATTTCGGAACGTGCTGTTCTCTCCGCCGAGGTCGTCAGACTCACTGGACGGCATGGTTACGTTACCGTCCCGCTAGCGTCCGGTGGGGGGAGCGTAAGAGGAGTTAAAACATGGTCATGAGGGACCATGTCCATTACTACGAAGGGCAAGAGAGAGAGAACGTGTGGTAAGCTACTATCTATTTACCTAAACAAGTTAGCCTACGTTTATTTATCCAACGACAATTCCTCCAAACAATCACCATCTGATTAACCTGATCTAATGTAAAACATTCTGGGAGAGATTATAGTGATGCCAATTTTGTATGACTGATTTTTTTTTTTATTAAAGGAGCTATATGTAATTCTTTGCATTGCAATTTCACAAAATATATCTACAGTAATACTAGAATGATAGTGTTTCACAATATTTCACCCCCCAAAAAGTAATTGGGACCACACAAAATTGCATTTAAATGGTGCAGCCTTCATATTGTTCAACAAAAGACAGACCTTTTCTTGTTGTCAAAATGATTGGGGCCAGCAAATCTGTTGTTGTCAATGCAACAAAGGACCAGTCAATTTAACAAGAGATTTGCGGCACCAGTAAATTTGACAAAAAGAGATGGTTCATTGTTGAATTGTTACATGAGGTCTAGTACCTTTAAATTGTATGAATAATACTTTAGGACTTTGGCCAGTCTTGATTCAAAATCTTGCTGTCATGACAGAAAAGTATTTATAGGCTACCACAGTACTAGTTATAAATTAGTCCTTTATGTTCTTATCATAGGAACGCCATGATACTGTGTGTAAGGATAAGATAACGTTTTATTATATAGTTTTTTTACTCCCGTTTCTCCCCAATTTCGTGATATCCAATTGGTAGGTACAGTCTTGTCCCATCACTGCAACTCCCATACGGACTTGGGAGAGGCGAAGGCGAGAGCCATGTGTCCTCCGAAACACGACCCTGCCAGCACTGCTTCTTGACACACTGCTCGCTTAACCCGGAAGCCAGCCGCACCAATGTGTCAGAAGAAACAGTGTACAGTTGGCGACTGAGGTCAGCTTGCAAGCACCCAGTCTGCCACAAGGAGTCGCTAGAGCGTGATGGGACAAGGAAACCCAGGCCGGCCAAACCCTCCCCTAACCCGGATGACACTGGGCCAATTGTGTGCCGCCTCATGTGTCTCCCGATCACGGCCGGCTGTGACACAGCCTGGGATCAAACCAGGGTTTGTTGGAACACTTCAAGCATTGCGATGCGTTGCCTTAGACCTCTGCGCCACTTGGGAGGCCCAAGGATAGGATCTTTAACTTGTGATGAATGACATCACTATGAAATGTGGATTGCTCGATTGAGAATAACAGTCTAACATGATTTCTGTTTTCTCCACAGCCTTGAAAAACCCTAGCTCAGCCAGTGTCTGAGTAGTGAATATTGTGTGTGTGTGTAGGCTATAATGGGTCTGTCACTGTCTGGATGGCTGGGTGGCATCCCAGCGAAGATGAAGAAGGATGCTCCCTCCTCTTCCTCCTTCCTCCCGCTGTCCATCCCTACCTCCTCCCGCCTTTCACTCCTCCTAAACTCCTCTCCCGTTGACCCTGGAGACCCCCGGTGCCGCTGGAGCCCCACACACTGTTCACCTCACTTCCTGCTGTCCCAGTGCGGGGAGGAAGTGACACGCGCACCCACCCAGCAGATCAGCGACGGGGCTCGGGGGGAGAAGGGGGAAAGGGGAGGAATGCACGTCTGGGAGGTGCTCTGGTGTCCCACCCACAGAGGAAGTCATGCTGTGATTGGTGTATCCACAGAGCACTGCCCGCTACAAACCTCTGGTTACACTGCACTGATGGGCGGAGACTCACAGTCCTGGGGATGGGAACTCACAAACAATCAGCTATGGCATGCAGGGCAAGCCCTGGGGAGATACCCCGGGGAGAGAGGGGTGCAGGCGGAAGAGCAATCTGTGTCCCCCCCTCACCCTGTCCCAGAGCGCGTGCTGCTGGTTCTGGATGCGGACACAGGAACTCTGGGATATGTAGTAGATGACTGCTTCCTGGGCATGGCCTTTAAGGACCTCCCCCAAGGGGTGGAACTTTTCCCGGCCATCAGCAGTGTAAGGGGTGGAGCCTTCATACGACTACGCTACCTCAACGGAGCTACCCGTGAGTATAACTTCATTATTATAATACAATTTAACTTTATTATCCCTTGGCATGTTGCTTGGCTTTTAGCATCAACACAGACAGGCAACATTTAGCACAGTTTTACAGCTCTCAAATTGAACACAGTGCAAATAACACAACTAAAACAGTTCAGAACTATTCATGATGCCCTTAAACCCAAACGTTCCCACACCAGGTACTTATGTTTGCAGGTATGTTTATTAAATTTCTCTCTTTCCTTCCCTTTATTTCTCTCAGGTGAGCCTCCTGCACTGATGGCTCTCTGTGGTCTGTCCATCCATGTGTCCATGGGGAAAGAGAGAGAGACTCAGACAGACAGACTGCCTCTGCCTCCTCCTCTTCAACGTTACATCCTGCCCAGCATGTGACACACACACCCACACACAAACTATAGAGTAAATAGGAACGTTCTCACTGACCCAAGGTCCATATACAGCTAAATTATAGCTTTTAATTGAATTAAGCAAGTCATCCATAAAATAAATTAGCCTCTATATTGTAGGGGCCATCATTGGAAAGTGCTGCACACATTGTGATGTTAGCTCCTCTCTGGCCTGGGACATCCACGGTTACTCTCTGTCCAATCACATTTCTTCCCCTGCGTCGTGTTTTTGCCATGTTGAATCCGGCTTCATCCACAAAGATGAATGTATGTGCAGTTTGCCTGGCTTCCATCTCCATTACTCTCTAAAATACAGTAAATCCACAGTTTTACAGTACTTTACATTATGCATAGCTGTGTATATACCCTGTTTAGTTATTGAACAGACATCTTAGCTGGACATATTGATACCAGAGTTCTTTCACACGTTCACCGTTTCTCTCAAAGGGTACATTGTACAACTGCTTCGTCGATATTTTATGTTTCTCTAGGACACTTGGGTAGGCTTTCAGCTGAAAGTGCAATCAGCTGTGTTTGGAATGATTACATATTCTGCTGAGATGTTCTATATGTTTCTATCTGGTTACTGCAGAAATGCACAACATTTGCCATCATTCTGTTTTGAACGTGTTTTGAACAGTTTTGGAAACAGTGTGTTAGTGGGAAGAAAAATAATGTGAACCCTTTGGAAATACCTGGATTTCTGCATAAATTGGTCATAAAATGTTATCTGATCTTAATCTAGGTCACAACAATAGACAAACATGGTCTGCTTAAACTAATAACACACAAACAATTATATGTTTTCGTGTATTTATTGAACACACCATGTAAACATTCACAGTGTAGGGTGGGAAAAGTATGTGAACCCTTGGATTTAATAATCGTTTGACCCTCCTTTGGCAGAAATAACTGCAACCAAACGTTTTCTGTGGTTGCGGATCAGACCTGCACAACGGTCAGGAGGAATTTTGGAGCATTCCTCTTTACAAAACTGTTTCAGTTCAGCAATGTCTTAAGAT
The DNA here is from genome assembly GCF_036934945.1 of Oncorhynchus masou masou. Lineage (NCBI taxonomy): Eukaryota > Metazoa > Chordata > Actinopteri > Salmoniformes > Salmonidae > Oncorhynchus > Oncorhynchus masou. The sequence continues at coordinate 517,382 of NC_088241.1, read as the reverse complement.
GTCTGGTGTAAACTGCTCTCTTGAGGTCATGCCAATCATATCCAAGATGGCGTAGCAGTTCAGGCGTCTTTGTTTTGTCGTGTCCCTTGTATATATCTTTTTTTCCCTTTGTATATATTTTGTGTATATTTTTTATATTTTTAACCTCAATTTAAACATACTCTCCTGCAACCCGCCTCACCCAATGTGGTATGGATCTGCTATTTTCTATACTTTAGAACCAGAACCCCCAACAGAAGCTAACCAGCTAACTAGCTACTAGCTAGTAGTCAGTTAACCACTGCTAGCGTTCATCAGCTAACCATAGCCCGGTCAACTCCTGCCAGTCTACATAGCGCGATTCAACCCAGAGCATCCCAGACTGCTTTTTCTCCACATCTCACATGCCTATTTTGCCAATTGGCCTGGACCCTTTTACTGCCGACACAGAGCCCCGCCGATCCATCACAACTGGTCTACCGACATAATCCGCCCGAAGGGGTTTCAACAGGCTCCTCCGTCGCGACGTCCCCTGAAGGCCCATCTGCTAGCCGCGTCCGGCTAGCTGTGTAGAGCATATCAGACTGTTAGCTGAAGAGGTCCATCAGCCAATTTCTTGGGCTACAATACCTATTTTGCCAATTGACCTGGAGCCTTTTACTGCCTACACGGAGCCCTGCCGATCTGTCTGAATTGCCGTGTCTCCAGCTCGCCTAGCTACTCACTGGTCCCGATGATCACTCAGCTACGCATGCCTCTCCCTAATGTCAATATGCCTTATCCATTGCTGTTTTGGTTGGTGATTGTCTTATTTCACTGTAGAGCCTTCAGCCCTGCTCAATATGCCTTAGCTAGCCCTTTTGTTCCATCTCCCACACATGCAGTGACATCACCTGGTTTAAATGCTGTCTCTAGAGACAAAAACTCTCTCATCGTCAGTCAATGCCTAGGTTTACCTCCACTGTATTCACATCCTACCATACTCTTGTCTGTACATTATGCCTTGAATCTATTATTCTGCGTCCAGAAACCTGCTCCTTTAACTCTCTGTTCCGAATTCATTAGACAACCAGTTCTTATAGCCTTTAGCTGTACCCTTATCCTACTCCTCCTCTGTTCCTCTGGTGATGTAGAGGTTAATCCAGGCCCTGCACTGCATAGCTCTACTCCCATTCCCCAGGCGCTCTCATTTGTTGACTTCTGGTTTCATACATGTTAACATTAGAAGCCTCCTCCCTAAGTTTGTTTAATTCACTGCTTTAGCACACTCTGCCAACCGGGATGTCCGAGCCATGTCTTTATCCTGGCTTAGGATGGCCACCAAAAATCCAGAAATTTCCAATCCTAACTATAACATTTTCCGACAAGATAGAACTGCCAAAGGGGGCAGAGTTGCAATCTACTGCAGAGATAGCCTGCCGAGTTCTGGTATACTATCCAGGTCTGTGCCAAAACAATTCAAACTTCTACTTCTAAAAATTCACCTTTCCAGAAACAAGTCTCTCACCTGTCTCCCCAAATGTCTTTTACCCTTATTGGAATGTATTGGCCACCTTCCACCAAAAGTGTGTTTTTGATCAATTTAATAACATGCTTAGGGAATGTGATTTTGGGAAAGAGGTCATCTTGATGGGAGATTTTAATATTAATTATGAAGACAAGTCTTGTAGGAAAACCCTCAAACGGATCACTAATACCTTTGACCTTACACAGCTAGTTAAAGAGCCAAACAGGGTGACTTGTTGCTCTAAAACACAGATTGATTTGGTGTCCAGTAATAAACCAGAGAGAGTGACTAAATCACTCAATATGGTTCCTGGGCTATCTGATCATAATCTGACACTTATAGCCAGAAAGCTGTCTAAGAGCAGGTTTAACCTCTCTACTGTTAGAAAGCCGGATCAACTAAGAATACCTACAAGTGAATTAAACTATTTTGAAAACACAATTAAGGGAATTAACTGGAATGATCTCTTCTCCTATACAGACGTGGAAGCTGATAGTCAGGTTTTTCTATCCACAATCCAGACTACAATAAATGGTTTCCTAAAGAAAATCAAATCCAAACCTGGCCAAAAGAGCACTCTTCCTTGGCTAAATGGAGAAATCTGGAAATTGATGAAAGAATGAGATTATGCTCTTAAAAACAGCCCTAAGATTCAAATTATAGCATGACAGACGTAGGTTTACCATGTTGAGAAATAAGGTGATGAAAGAAATCAGACAGGCCAAGGCAAACCTTTTTATTAACATAACTGGTGAAGCAAAGGGAAATTATAAATTGATCTGGGACAAATCTAAAAAGGTTAACAGGGAAAGACCATAGTAACACTGCAAAAAGACTAGAAATCATGGTGAATAACAATCTAACACAGGATGCAGTCAAAATAGCAATAGCCTTCAATTCCTACTTTATTGACTCTGTCAGGGTACTGACACAGAACCCCTCCATTGGTTTCTTGGGCTCAGTGCTAGTAAATGACACTCAACCTGTCTTCATCATAAGGGAGGTTTCTGAGTCCAAGGTGAACAAGGTGATTAGCTTACTAAAGAACTCTAAAGCCAAATATGTGTTTTAGCTGGACTCTACCTTTCTTAAAAACTACAATGAGTCACTCATTGGCCCCATTACTAAGGTCACCAACACATCTATTGGTCAGGGGGTGTTTCCAAGGGTATAGAAGTCGGCCATAATAACGGCCATCTTTAAATCGGGCGACCCTGCTGACGTGAGTAACTACAGGCCCATTAGTATACTACCTGAGGTGTCAAAGGTTGCTGAAAAGTGTGTAGCAGAACAACTGATTGTCCACCTCTACAAAAGCCCCTTCACATTACACTCCATGCAGTTTCAGAGCGAAACACTCCACAGAAACGGCCAACTGCTTTCTTCTGGAAAATGTGAAGTCCAAGATGGTCAAAGGGGGCATTGTTGGGGCTGTGTTTCTGGACATAAGGAAGGCTTTTGATACTGTTAACCATGAGATTCTCATCACAAAATTTTCCAAGTTCAACTTCTCCCCCGATGCCTTGATGGATGAAATCATACCTTGAAGGCAGAACTCAGTGTGTCAGAGTGAGCAATGAGCTGTCTCCCACTCTTAGCTATGATGTGGGCGTGCCCCAAGGGTCAATACTGGGGCCCCTCCTGTTCAGCCTGTACAGTAATGATCTGCCTTCTGTCTGTACTGGGTCTGAAGTTCAAATGTATGCAGATGATACAGTGATATATGATATATGCATGCAAAGAGCAAACAACAAGCTGCACAAGAACTCACTACTGTAATGGTCCAGGTTACAAAGTCGCTCAGTGACTCGTGTTTGCATCTCAATGTGAAAAAAACTGTTTGCATGTTCTTCACAAAGAGGGCAACAGATGCAACAGAGCCAGATGTCTATGTGTCAGGGGAGAAGCTCCAGGTGCTATCTGATTGTAAGTACCTTGGCATCATACTTGATTACAACCTCTCTTTTAAAAAGCATGTGAAAAAGGTTTTTCAGATAACCAAATTCAACCTAGCTAATTTCCGATTTATACGAAATTGTTTGACTACAGAGGTAGCAAAACTGTACTTCAAATCTATTATACTCCCCCACTTAACATACTGCTTGACTAGTTGGGCCCAAGCTGTCATGTCTTGTTATGTCTGTTCCTGTCCTTTCTCTTCACTCTGTCTCTCTCTGCTGGTCTTTTTAGGTTACCTTCTCTGTCTCTCATTCTTCAGCTGTTCTACATCTCCCCTAACTAGCTCATTCACTCCTTCCCACCTGTTGTCTCTTCCCCCTCTGATTAGGTCTCTATTTCTCTCTCTGTTCCTGCTACTTTCAGTGTCTGATTCTTGTTTGTGTTTTTGATGCCAGAAGCAAGCTGTCGTCCCGTTTGCTTCCACCTTGTCCTATCCTGTCGGAGTCTGCCTGGCAGGTGCATCCTGCATTATTCTAACGTTCTTTTTGTTCCATTGACTACGTTGGAAGAGGATTTATGCCATTCCTGTTTTTCATTAAAGAACTCTGTTTTCTGTTAAAACCGCTTTTGGGTCTTCACTCAAGTACATAACAGAAGAATCAGACCAGAAATGGACCCAGCGGCTCCGGACCCTTTTCACTCCGCCGTCGAGATCCAGGGAGCGATGCTAGGCAGACACGAGGAGGAATTGTCTGCTGCTCGACATGCCGTTGAGACCCTGGCCGTCCAAGTCTCCGACCTCACAAGACAGGTTCACCAACTCCACCTCGATCCACCGCCCACTTCCAGGGTTTCCGAGTCTCCGGAGCCCAGGATCAACAACCCGCCGTGTTACTCTGGGGAGCCCACTGAGTGCCGCTCATTCCTCACTCAGTGTGATGTGGTGTTCTCTCTCCAGCCCAACACTTACTCCAGGAGCGCAGCCCGCATCGCCTACGTCATTTCTCTCCTTACCGGACGGGCGCGTGAGTGGGGCACGGCAATCTGGGAGGCGAGGGCTGAGTGTATTAACCAGTATCAGGACTTTAAGGAGGAGATGATACGGGTTTTTGACCGTTCTGTTTTTGGCGAGGAGGCTTCCAGGGCCCTGTCTTCCCTATGTCAGGGGAATAGATCCATAACGGATTATTCTATTGAGTTTCGCACTCTCGCTGCCTCTAGTGACTGGAACGAGCCGGCTTTGCTCGCTCGTTTTCTGGAGGGTCTCCTCGTCGAGGTTAAGGATGAGATCCTCTCCCGGGAGGTTCCTTCCTGTCTGGACTCCTTAATAGCTCTCGCTATTCGCATAGAGCGACGGTTTGATCTTCGTCGCCGAGCTCGTGGAAAGGAGCTCGCGTTCTCCGTTGCTCCCCTCTCCACATCACTGCCACCTGCCGCATCACTGCCACCCTCCTCCGCCGGCTCGGATGCTGAGCCTATGCAGCTGGGGGTATCCGCATCTCGGCCAAGGAGAAGGAACGGAGAATCACCAATCGCCTCTGTCTCTACTGCGGCTCCGCTGGTCATTTTGTCACCTCATGTCCAGTAAAAGCCAGAGCTCATCAGTAAAAGGAGGGCTACTGGTGAGCGCAACTACTCAGGCCTCTCCTTCTGGATCACGCACTACCTTTCCGGTCCATCTCCGCTGGCCCGGTTCATCTGCTTCCTGCAGTGCCTTGATAGACTCTGGGGCGGAGGGCTGTTTTATGGACGAGACCTGGGCTCGGGAACATGACATTCCTCTCAGACAGTTAGGGGAGCCCACGGCCTTGTTCGCTTTAGATGGTAGTTCTCTCCCCAAGATTCAGCGTGAGACGCTGCCTTTAACCCTCACTGTCTCTGGTAATCATAGCGAAACCATTTCTTTTTTAATTTTTCGTTCACCTTTTACACCTGTTGTTTTGGGTCATCCCTGGCTAGTGCGCCATAACCCTTCTATTAATTGGTCTAGTAATACTATCCTATCCTGGAATGTTTCTTGTCATGTGACCTGTTTAATGTCTGCTATCCCTCCTGTTTCCTCTGTCTCTACTTCACAGGAGGAGCCTGGCGATTTGACAGGGGTGCCGGAGGAGTATCACGATCTGCGCACGGTGTTCAGTAGTTCCAAGGCCACTTCTCTCCCTCCACACCGGTCGTATGACTGTAGTATTGATCTCCTTCCGGGAACTACTCCCCCGGGGTAGATTATACTCTCTGTCGGCTCCCGAACGTAAGGCTCTCGAGGATTATTTGTCGGTTTCGCTCAACGCCGGTACCATAGTCTCCTCCTCCTCTCCCGCCGGAGCGGGGTTTTTTTTTGTTCAGAAGAAGGACGGGTCCCTGCGCCCATGCGTGGATTATCGAGGGCTGAATGACATAACAGTTAAGAATCGTTATCCGCTTCCTCTTATGTCTTCAGCCTTCGAGATCCTGCAGGGAGCCAGGTTTTTCACCAAATTGGACCTTCGTAACGCCTACCATCTCGTGCGCATCAGGGAGGGGGACGAGTGGAAGACGGCGTTTAACACTCCGTTAGGGCACTTTGAATACCGGGTTCTTCCTTTCGGCCTCGTTAACGCTCCAGCTGTCTTTCAGGCACTAGTTAACGACGTCCTGAGAGACATGCTGAACATTTTTGTTTTCGTTTACATGGACGATATCCTGATTTTTTCTCCGTCTCTCTCGATTCATGTTCAGCACGTGCGACGCGTCCTCCAGCGCCTTTTGGAGAACTGTCTTTATGTGAAGGCTGAGAAGTGCATTTTTCATGCCGCCTCTGTCCCTTTTCTCGGTTCCGTTATTTCCGCTGAGGGCATTAAGATGGATCCCGCTAAGGTCCAGGCTGTCATTGATTGGCCCGTTCCTAAGTCACGCGTCGAGCTGCAGCGCTTTCTGGGCTTCGCTAATTTCTATCGTCGTTTCATCCGTAATTTCGGTCAGGTGGCAGCTCCCCTCACAGCCCTTACTTCTGTTAAGACGTGCTTTAAGTGGTCCGTTTCCGCCCAGGGAGCTTTTGATCTTCTTAAGAATCGTTTTACATCCGCTCCTATTCTTGTTACACCTGACATCTCTAGACAGTTTGTTGTTGAGGTTGACGCGTCAGAGGTGGGCGTGGGAGCCATTCTTTCTCAGCGCTCTCTCTCTGACGGCAAGGTCCATCCTTGCGCGTTTTTCTCTCATCGCTTATCGCCGTCAGAACGTAACTATGATGTTGGTAATCGCGAACTGCTCGCCATCCGCTTAGCCCTAGGCGAATGGCGACAGTGGTTGGAGGGGGCGACCGTTCCTTTTGTCGTTTGGACTGACCATAGGAACCTTGAGTACATCCGTTCAGCCAAACGACTTAATGCGCGTCAGGCTCGTTGGGCTCTGTTTTTCGCTCGTTTCGAGTTTGTTATTTCTTATCGTCCGGGCTCAAAGAACACCAAGCCTGATGCTTTATCTCGTCTCTTCAGTTCTTCTGAGGTCTCCACCGACCCCGAGGGGATTCTCCCTGACGGGCGTGTTGTCGGGTTGACTGTCTGGGGAATTGAGAGGCAGGTAAAGCAAGCACTCGCTCACACTCCGTCGCCGCGAGCTTGTCCTAGGAACCTTCTGTTCGTTCCCGTTCCTACTCGTCCGGCCGTTCTTCAGTGGGCCCACTCTGCCAAGTTAGCCGGCCACCCCGGCGTTCGGGGTACGCTCGCTTCCATTCGCCAGCGTTTCTGGTGGCCCACTCGGGAACGTGACGCGCGTCGATTTGTCGCCGCTTGTTCGGTCTGCGCGCAGACTAAATCTGGGAACTCTCCTCCTGCCGGCCGTCTCAGACCGCTTCCCATTCCCTCTCGACCGTGGTCTCACATCGCTTTAGATTTTATCACCGGACTGCCTTCATCAGCGGGGAAGACAGTTATTCTTACGGTTGTCGATAGATTCTCTAAGGCGGCTCATTTCATTCCTCTCGATAAGCTCCCTTCTGCTAAGGAGACGGCTCAGATCATTATCGAGAATGTTTTCCGAATTCATGGCCTTCCGTCTGACGTCGTTTCCGACAGAGGCCCGCAGTTCACGTCTCAATTTTGGAGGGAGTTTTGCCGTTTGATTGGGGCTTCCGTCAGTCTCTCGTCCGGCTTTCATCCCCAGTCTAACGGTCAAGCCGAACGGGCCAATCAGACTGTTGGTCGCATTTTACGCAGTCTTTCTTTTCGTAACCCTGCGTCTTGGTCAGAACAGCTCCCCTGGGCAGAGTACGCCCACAACTCGCTTCCCTCGTCTGCTACCGGTCTATCCCCTTTTCAGAGTAGCCTCGGGTACCAGCCTCCGCTGTTCTCATCTCAGCTCGCCGAGTCCTGCGTCCCCTCCGCTCAGGCTTTTGTCCAGCGTTGCGAGCGCACCTGGAAGGGGGTCAGGTCGGCACTTTGCCGTAACAGGGCGCAGACTGTGAGGGCCGCTAATAAGCGTAGGACCAAGAGTCCTAGATATTGTTGCGGTCAGAGAGTATGGCTCTCCACTCAGAACCTTCCCCTTAGGACAGCTTCTCGCAAGTTGGCCCCGCGGTTCATTGGTCCGTTCCGTATTTCTCAGGTCATTAATCCTGTCGCAGTGCGACTTCTTCTCCCGCGCTATCTTCGTCGCGTTCACCCGGTCTTCCATGTCTCCTGTGTTAAGCCCGTTCTTCGCGCCCCCGCTCGTCCCTCCCCCCATCCTTGTCGAGGGCGCACCCATCTACAGGGTTCGTAAGATTTTGGACATGCGCCCTCGGGGCCGTGGTCATCAGTACCTAGTGGATTGAGAGGGGTACGGTCCTGAGGAGAGGAGTTGGGTTCCCTCTCGGGACGTGCTGGACCGTTCGCTGATCGATGATTTCCTCCGTTCCCGCCAGGTTTCCTCCTCGAGTGCGCCAGGAGGCGCTCGGTGAGTGGGGGTACTGTCATGTCTTGTTATGTCTGTTCCTGTCCTTTCTCTTCACTCTGTCTCTCTCTGCTGGTCTTTTTAGGTTACCTTCTCTGTCTCTCATTCTTCAGCTGTTCTACATCTCCCCTAACTAGCTCATTCACTCCTTCCCACCTGTTGTCTCTTCCCCCTCTGATTAGGTCTCTATTTCTCTCTCTGTTCCTGCTACTTTCAGTGTCTGATTCTTGTTTGTGTTTTTGATGCCAGAAGCAAGCTGTCGTCCCGTTTGCTTCCACCTTGTCCTATCCTGTCGGAGTCTGCCTGGCAGGTGCATCCTGCATTATTCTAACGTTCTTTTTGTTCCATTGACTACGTTGGAAGAGGATTTATGCCATTCCTGTTTTTCATTAAAGAACTCTGTTTTCTGTTAAAACCGCTTTTGGGTCTTCACTCAAGTACATAACACAAGCTTGCTGTACAACATTAAAACCTATTCAGTCTGTCTACAAACAGGCTCTCAAAGTGCTTGATAGGACACCTAATAGCCATCATCACTGTTACATCCTCAGAAAGCATGAGCTCCTGAGTTGGGAAAATCTTGTGCAATACACCAACGCGGATCTTGAATACAAGACATTAAATGGCCTGGCTCCCCCTCCACTCAGTATTTTTGTTAAACAGAAAACCCAAACATATGGCAGCAGATCCACAAGGTCTGCCATGAGAGGTGACTCTATAGTTCCCTTCAGGAAAAGCACCTTTAGTAAATCCGCTTTCTCTGTGAGAGCTTCTCATGTATGGAATACACTGCCATCAGACACACATAACTGCACCACATATCACACTTTCACAAAATGCATGAAGACATGGCTAAAGGTCAGTCAGATTTGTGAACATGGTCCCTAGCTGTGTATTGCCGCTTTCCATGTGGTCTGTTGTCTGTAGCTTGTGAGGTGTGGAAACACTTTGTTGCTTTTATGAATTTTGTCTTGTTGCTTTTTGTTCTATGTTGCTCTGTCTGTATGCTACTTCTTGCTTGTCCTATGTTGCTCTGTCTGTATGTTATGTCTTGCTTGTCCTATGTTGCTCTGTCTATATGCTACTTCTTGCTTGTCCTATATTGCTCTGTCTGTATGCTACGTCTTTCTTGTCCTATGTTGCTCTGTCTGTATGTTATGTCTTGCTTGTCCTATGTTGCTCTGCGTGTGTTCACTGCTCAATGATTGTCTATATTGTAATTGTTTTTAATAACCTGCACTGGGACTGCGGTTAAAAATCAGCCGGCTGGCTAAAACCGGCACTTTTACTGAAATGTTGATTAATGTGCACTGTCCCTGTAAAAATAAACTCAAACCATTGCCGCTTGTTATAGACCACCTTCAGCCCCCAGCTGTTCCCTGGACGGACACCATATGTGAATTGATTGCCCCCCATCTATCTTCAGAGCTCATAATGTTAGGTGACCTAAACTGGGACATGCTTAACACCCCGGCCGTCCTACAATCTAAGCTAGATGCCCTCAATCTCACACAGATTATCAATGAACCTACCAGGTACAACCCCAAATCCGTAAACACGGGCACCCTCATAGATATCATCCTGACCAACCTGCCCTCTAAATACACCTCCACTGTCTTCAACCAGGATCTCAGCGATCACTGCCTCATTGCCTGCGACCGTAATGGGTCTGCAGTAAAACGACCACCCCTCATCTCTGTCAAATCCTCCCTAAAACACTTCAGCGAGCAGGCCTTTCTAATCGACCTGGCTAGGGTATCCTGGAAGGATATTGACCTCATTCCATCAGTAGAGGATGCCTGGTTATTCTTTAAAAGTGCTTTCCTCACCATCTTAAATAAGCATGCCCCATTCAAAAAATGTAGAACCAGGAACAGACATAGTCCTTGGTTCACTACAGACCTGACTGCCCTTGACCAGCACAAAAACATCCTGTGGCGTAATGCATTAGCATCTAATAGCCCTGTGATATGCAACCTTTCAGGGAAGTTAGGAACCAATATACACAGGCAGTTAGGAATGCAAAAGCTATTTTTCAAACAGAAATTTGCATCCTGTAGCACAAACTCCAAAAAGTTCTGGGACACTGTAAAGTCCATGGAGAATAAGAGCACCTCCTCCCAGCTGCCCACTGCACTGAGGCTAGGAAACACTGTCACCACCGATAAATCCATGATCATTGACAATTTCAATAAGCATTTTTCTATGGCTGGCCATGCTTTCCACCTGGCTACTCCTACCCCGGTCAACGGCCCTGCACCCCCCACAGCAACTTGCCCAAGCCTCCCCATTTCTCCTTCACCCAAATCCATATAGCTGATGTTCTGAAAGAATTGCAAAATCTGGACAACTACAAATCAGCTGGGCTAGACAATCTGGACCCTCGCTTTCTAAAATTATCCTTCGCAATTGTTGCAACCCCTGTTCCTAGCCAGTTCAACCTCTCTTATCGTCTGAGATCCCCAAAGATTGGAAAGCTGCCGCGGTCATTCCCCTCTTCAAAGGGGGAGACTCTCGACCCAAACTGTTACAGACCTATATATATCCTACCCTGCCTTTCTAAGATCTTCGAAAGCCAAGTTAACAAACAGATCACCAACCATTTTGAATCCCACCCTACCTTCTCCGCTATGCAATCTGGTTTCCGAGCTGGTCATGGTTGCACCTCAGCCATGCTCAAGGTCCTAAACGATATCATAACCGCCATCGATAAAAGACAATACTGTGCAGCCATATTCATTGACCTTGCCAAGGCTTTCGACTCTGTCAATCACTATATTCTTATCGGCAGACTCAACAGCCTTAGTTTCTCAAATGACTGCCTCGCCTGGTTCACCAACTACTTCTCAGACAGAGTTCAGTGGGTCATGTTGTCCTGACCTCTGGCATTCTCTATGGGGGTGCCACAGGGTTCAATTCCTGGGCCGACTCTTTTCTCTGTATACATCAATGATGTCGCTCTTGCTGCTGGTGATTCTCTGATCCACTTCTACGCAGACGACACCATTCTGTATACTTCTGGCCCTTCTTTGGACACTGTGTTAACTAACCTCCAGACGAGCTTCAATGCCATACAACTCTCCTTCCATGGCCTCCAACTGCTTTTAAATGCAAGTAAAACTAAATGCATGCTCTTCAACCGATCGCTGCCCGCACCTGCCCGCCTGTCCAGCATCACTACTCTGGACGGTTCTGACTTCAAATATGTGGACAACTACAAATACCTAGGTGTCTGGTTAGACTGTAACCTCTCCTTCCAGACTCACATTAAGCTTCTCCAATCAAAAATTAAATCGGCTTCCTATTTCGCAACAAAGCATCCTTCACTCATGCTGCCAAACAAACCCTCGTAAAACGTACTATCCTACCGATCCTTGATTTCGGCGATGTCATTTACAAAAGAGCCTCCAACACTCTACTCAGCAAAAAGAAAGATATACCTGCTAGAGCGTGTGCTACGGGTGGGTGCTGCTATGGTGACCAGTGAGCTGAGATAAGGCAGTGCTTTACCTCGCAAAGACTTATAGATGACCTGGAGCCAGTGGGTTTGGCGACGATAATGAAGCGAGGGCCAGCCAACGAGAGTATACAGGTCGCAGTGGTGGATAGTATATGGGGCTTTGGTGACAAAACAGATGGCACTGTGAAAGACTGCATCCAATTTGATGAGTCGAGTAGATAGAGGAGGAAGGGAAGCGCTACTAAGCTACACAATAGTATATTTTGGTAGACAGAAGGTGCTCTTTTGTAAAAGGGGTGAATTGGTCATCACAAAGAAAGGAGGACCAAGGCACTCTTCATATAATTAATTAAAATGCCTTTATTTGTATGGCATGTTCAATAGAAACAAAGTTTTACAAATCTGACGCGTTTCGGCTGCATGGCCTTCGTCAGGAAGTACAAAGAAATAATACAATGTCCTCTATTGAACAGCTTTTCCAATTAGCCCTAATTTGAAGAGGGAGAACACTATAACACAGCAATCATGAACAACAACAGTCTAAACATAGCTGAGGGCAATTGAGCAAAATGTCTACTCGAAGACAGCAAATGAACCTATCACGAACCTACAGGAAGGGTGAGAAATCCAGGTTCATGATAGGTCCATTTGCTGTCATCGAGTGGACATTTTGCTCAATTGCCCTCAGCTATTTTTAGACTGTTGTTGTTCATGTTTGCTGTGTTCTAGTGTACTATGGAATATATTGCTTTCTTATTCTTGACACTTCTCCCAGTTATATCTAAGTGTTCTGATACTTCAAGCTTGGAGTTTTATTTTTTTGACAACATAGCTACAGTATTTCACTTTTTAATGTGTATAGTATTGCTTACAAGGTGCTTACAATCAAGTATTGCTTACGTATTGTAAGTATTGCTTACAATCAATTTTGTAACCACTCCCTCTTCAATTACTTCACCACTACGGCCTATTTATTGCCCTACCTTCATAATCTTACCTCATTTGCACACACGGTATATAGATTTTTTTTCTATTGTGTTATTGACTGTACGTTTGTTTATTCCATTGAGAACTTTGTGTTGTTGTTTGTGTCGCTTTGCTTTATCTTGGCCAGGTCGAAGTTGTAAATGAGAACTTGTTCTCAACTGGCCTTCCAGGTTAAATAAAGGTGAAAAAAAGGTTATGGATGTGTCCCTGCAACCATAAAGGTCCTCAATGATGTCACCATTGCCCTTGATTCTAAGCAATATTGTGCTGCTATTTTTATTGACTTGGCAAAAGCCTTTGATACGGTAGACCATTCCATAATATAAAGGTCAGGACTCTGACTGGGCCACTCCAGAAGGCGTATTTTCTGTTGTTGGTTTTCTTCTGTGTTTTGGGTAGTTGCCCTGTTGCATTACCCAACTTCCGTTGATCTTCAATTGGTGAAGAGAGAGCCTAACATTCTCCTGCAAAATGTCTTGATAAACTTGCGAATTCATTTTTCCGTCGATGATAGCAAGCTGGCCAGGACCTGAGGCAGCAAAGCAACCCCAAACCATGATGCTCCCTCCGCAATACTTTACAGTTGAGGTCTTGATGTTGGTGTGTTTTGCCATTTTTTCTCCACATATAGTAGGATACATCTTTGGCTTTAATTCTGCTGCAGCCACGCCAGCGCACTTGGGGATGAATTTAGCGCGCTTGACATGCCTCGCGCCCGGTGCCATATCACAGTGAGAGACGCGCTTAAAATCAACTACACACACTGCAACAAAAAGCCGAGTAAACGTTGAAGTCAGTTGAGATAGACCACCGGTAAGTTGCTAACTAACGGACATGGCATAACTGAGGCGCACATTATATATGTCTGTAAACGGAAAGGGCTAGGCCGACTACATAAGTGAAATTCAAAGTAGTTTACGTTAGCAAATCAGCCAAATTATGATATAATGATTGACGTGACAAAGTTCAGGCCAAAGTTGTCTTTGTGTAGCCTAGAGAGTATATGGCGGTGCCTGGTGATGTCAGAGGAAGAGGCCTGTCTGGGCTCCCCAATATGAATGGAGAAGAGGAGGAGGAGGAAGAATCACATGAGGTGAGAGCAACAGTGAACACACACACATGTCATGTGTGCTATACAAACTACAAACAATGGGCCAAGGCAGATTAAGATCATGTGTGTGTGTGTCCAGGTGTTGCTGAGTGTGTTTGCCCAGCATGGGCAGTTGGGGTTGTGTTTCTATGACAGCAGAGACTTCACTCTGCACTACATGCCTGACACCTCAGACAACCACGAGCTCCAACTGTTGGCCAGAGGTATATACTAAAGTTAAGCACACATACACTTACACACACTAACCAGAGGTAGTCAGTACACACCTAAACTACTCACTGACCCAAACACATTTCTCCGTCCCCCTGTCCCTCTCCCCCCGGTCCCCCCTCTCCTCCTCCCTCCCCCTGTTCTCTTCTTCCCCTCTCCTTCCACCTGTCCCCGGTTCCCTAACTCTGCCCGCTCCCTCTCTCAGTGGTCCAGGAGGTGAGCCCTCATGTGATCATTACCAGTGCTAAGCAGGAACGCTGCATGGTCCAGTTCATGCAGGGACTGGGTGAGGAGGAGCACCGCACAGGGAGGACTGGGGAAGGGAAAACTTTAGGCTGGCCGGGGAGGGGTGATGGTTAAGGTGGAGGGTAAAGGTTAATGCTAAAAAATCTTTATACATTTGTACTTTCTCACTTTATCTGCTTGCCCTTCTATCGCTCTCTCTCAAGCTCTCTTCTATCTCTAACTCTCTTCTTTTTCACTCTCTTCTATCCCCCTCTCTCTTTCTGACTCCCTCTCTCCTCCCTGCTTCCAGGAGCCAACAAAGACTACAGGCCTGAGGTGGTGACCTATCCCTATGTGGACTTTGGTAAGAACAGCTGCCTTGCCTGTGGTAATACACTAGGTATTGTTCTCAGTGTAACTTTTGAACATCAATAGTCAAGTTTTCAGTTACAGATTCTCTCTCTCTCCCTCTTTTTACCACAGGTCTGGAGGTCAGTAAGCAGAGGCTGTTGTCTGCCCATTGTCCCTTCCTTCCCCCCGCCGTCTCCGAGAGAGAGAGAATCTCCTACCTCTCCTCCTGCATCTCCTTCTCCTCCCCCCTCATGGTGAGTTCTCCTCCCCCCTCATGGTGAGATCTCCTCCCCCCTCATGGTGAGTTCTCCTCCCCCTCATGGTGAGTTCTCCTCCCCCCTCATGGTGAGTTCTCCTCCCCCTCATGGTGAGTTCTCCCCCTTGTGCCAGGAAAATAACCTCACACTGACATTTGAGATGAAATTGAAAATGTTGTGTGTGTGTCCTAGCTGCGGTCAGTAGGTGCGTTGCTGAAGTGTCTGGACAAGAGGAGAGTGGGAGTGGAGCTAGAGGACAGCAGTGTGGGAGTCCCCATCTTACAGTTCCACACCTACACACTGTAAGACACACACATACAGAGAGATCAGGTCAGTTGTGTATAGGTATTGTGGTTGAATGTTTTTTTCACATCTGAATTTCATTCCTCTTACAGGAAAGACGTAGTGTACGTGGACCAGGATACTTACAGGTCAGTCCCCCTGGAGACAAACACACACACACACACACACACACACACACACACACTCTCTCTGCCATGTTTGTTGTGTGTGTGTGTTCCAGCGTGCTGCAGATCTTCAAGTCGGAGCTGCACCCCTCTGTGTACAAGCTACAGTCTGGGGAGAAGGAAGGGCTCAGTCTCTATGGTAACACACATTATGGGAAGTTAATGATCTGATGTGATGTCAGTACATTGTCACACTCGCATTATGAGAAGCGGTGATCTCTCAGTCGTGTTTCCTGTAGGGATGATGTCATGGGTGTTGGTGTCTCTGTTTCAGGGATACTGAATCACTGCAGGTGCAAGTTTGGCTCCAAACTGCTTCGGTGAGGAAAACCTGTTCTCATGGTTGAAGTGTCAGAAACCAACCACACACAGATTATATCTGAGAAACATAATCAATACCTCAGTACCTGTTTGTGGTGCGTAGTCATAATCTCTATCCCTCCTTGTTCTGCTAGATGTTGGTTATTGTGAAATCCCCTCTTTCTCTCAGCCAGTGGTTTCTGAGGCCTACTCGTGACCTGGCAGTGTTGAACAGGAGACAGGAAGTTGTGAGATTCTTCTCCTGTCCACGCAACTCTGACTCCCTAAACACTTTGCAGTCCTCCCTACGCAACATCAGGAACATCCCGGTAACCATGACCTGTGAACTTTACCCCTCAGCGCCATGCAGGCCTCAGTCTGCAACATCAGTGATGGGTATGAATTTTCTGTAATAAAGAGTATTATTTCTCCTGCTGTAGACTCTCCTGCGTTCGATGTCTCTGTCTCACACCAAAGTCTCTGACTGGCAGGGTCTCTACAAGGTAGGAGTTCTACGGCCATTTATCTATATGAATAGCATGTCTGTATGTGTATTAAACAAGCTACGGTGCATTGTGAATAGTGTGTGTGTCTGTGTTGTAGACAGTGTATAGTGCGGTGTGTATCAGGGACACAGTGCGCTCCCTGCCTCAGTCCATCCAACTCTTCCAGGAGATCAGTGAGGGATTCTCAGATGACCTTTACTACATCGCCTCGCTCATCAGCAGAGTGGTGGGACACACAGTACACACGTCAGGTGCAGCTCCCATGTTCTGTATGTCAATGTGTTTCATTCTCATTTTATTCTGTGATTTGTGTCTTGTGTAGGTGGACTTTGAGGGCAGTTTAGCAGAAAACCGTTTCACTGTCAAACCCAATGTGGACCCTGCTATAGATGAGAGTGAGTGTTCATAACATTAGGGATTGATAAAGGTTAGAGTTATGTTAGGGTTATGTTTGTTGAAGGTTAGTGTTATGATTGTTGAAGGTTAGGGTTATGCTAGTTGAATGTTAGGGTTGTGTTAGTTGAAGGTTAGGGTTATGTTTGTTGAAGGTTAGGGTTATGTTTGTTGAAGGTTAGGGTTATGTTTGTTGAAGGTTAGGGTTATGTTAGCTGATGGTTAAGGTAAGGTGAAGGTTAGGGTAATCTTACTCACCTCCGTCTGCTCCCTCTGCCAGAGAAGAGGAGGATGATGGGACTGTCTGACTTCCTGACGGACGTGGCTCGCAGAGAGTTGGAGCACCTGGATACCCGCATCCCCTCCTGCTGCGTCATCTACATCCCCCTGGTCTGACATCTACTACTACTGTCTGTCTACATCCCCCTGGTCTGACATCTACTACTACTGTCTGTCTACATCCCCTTGGTCTGACATCTACTATTACTGTCTGTCTACATCCCCTTGGTCTGACATCTATCATGGGGTCACCCATCCCTGGTTGACATGCTAACAAGGATGCTAAATGCTAATCAAATACATCTAAAGTGTACCTTGCTGACTGTCAGGATCAACAGGATGCCAATGCTTTCTAAATATACATAAAATGAGGTTAAATCGTAATCTGGATGTCCTATCCTATCAACATAATTGAGTTATCTCTTTCTTTCTCTCTCAGATAGGGTTCCTGCTCTCGGTCCCTCGGTTGCCCAGCATGGTGGAGAAAGAGGACTTTGAGATAGAGGGCCTTGACTTCATGGTGCGTGTATGATACATGTGTATGTTTGCTCCCACTGTGAGTGTGAGTTTATGATGTGTGTATGTTCTCACTGTGTGTGTTTAGTTTCTGTCTGAAGAGCGTCTGCACTACCGCAGTCAGAGAACCAAGGAGCTAGATGACCTGCTGGGAGACTTACACTGTGACACCAAAGGTCAGGCTGTCAGCCCTCCCCTCTCTTTCTCTCGCTCCTCTTCTCTCGTCTCTCTCTCTGTCCTCTCTAAAATGGGGACACACATAATCCAGAAAAATAAATATCAGAACAAGCAATGTCAGAGACCGGGAATATAAATATATATATACCACGGGGTTGGTGGCACCTTAATTGGGGAGAACGGGCTCATGTTAATGAAGTGGAATGGTATCAAACAAATCAAACATGTGCAGAATACAACAGGTACAGTGAAAGAAATAAGACCTTACCATGAAATGCTTACTGTCAAGCCCTTAACCAACAGTACAGTGAAAGAAATAAGAGCTAAGAAAATGTTTACTAAATAATCTAAATTAAAAAATGTAATAAAAAGTAACACAATAAAATTACATAACAATAACGAGGGTATATATACAGGGGGTACCGGTACCAAGTCAATGTGCGTTGGTACCAGTGGCGATTTTAGCATGTAAATCTTGGTGGGGTTAAAAAAACAATTGTGGGATGCATGCCAGCAAAGCCACTACACAACACGACACTCAACAATACATTAATTGCACTATAATGGTGACAAACGGTGCCCAATAACTGTTCGGGCCTCCATAAAGCTGTCCCAACAGAAGAATCCCAACAGCAGTCCCAACATCTTTCCACTGCTACACCTGGCTATCAGCGGAGACTTGTCTGTCAGCGAAACAGTTAATTCAGCCTCATTTACTGCCTTTAAAAAAACATAGCTGATATGTAACCTTTATTTAACTAGGCAAGTCAGTTAAGAACTAATTCTTATTTACAATGACGGCCTACCCCTGCCAAACTGGGACTCCCAATCACGGCCGGATGGGATACAGCCTGGAAATGGCTGACTTGTTTAAACAAATGTGGTTTCTACTGACAATTGAGATGTACAAACTATGGCATAAGGGGACGACATGTGAATAATAGGCAATCCGTAATTTTGATTAAGACATTCATGAGCAAGCTAGGACGGACGTAGTCAATATAACTATTTGTTCAGCACTTTTGAAATGTACAGCAACAGAACTCAGAACACGGGCCGTTCTTAGTGTTCTCCCTGTACACCAAGTCAAAAATGTAAGATAAATAAAGGGGGCATATAAGCAGACAATGAAAGGTCTTACAATATTCAATGATTACATTTCTAAAAAACAGGTTATAGGCTACATGTGCACCTCCAAGTCAGAACAAAATTAAGTGAAAATAGACCAAATTATTTGGGTGAGGCACATGGGCTGCTAATGTCTTACTACACAACATACACTTAGTATTACTTTCTTAGCTACAGTATACATATCTCCCTGCCATATTACATAATTTATGCAGCAGCATACAAGACATTTTCGGACTCACCTTCTAGTGCTGTGCTCACTTGAACAGGAAGGTGGCGCGGCGGTCCTTTGTGTGCAAATTTTGTCATCAGTCTGGCATTCTCTGGATTTATGGTGCTTTCAAGACAACTGGGACTATAGGAAAAGGAGGACCGAACAGGCCCCTACTAATATCGCGGGGCTGAAGTGGAGCAGGTCGAGAGTTTTAAGTTCCTTGGTGTCCACATCATCAACAAACTATCATGGTCCAAACTCACCAAGACAGTTGTGAAGAGGGCACGACAACACCTTTTCCCCCTCAGGAGAATGAAAAGATTTAGCATGGGTCCCCAGATCCTCAAAATGTTCTACAGCTGCATTCTGACTGGTTGCATTACCACCTGGTATAGCAACTGCTTGGCATCTGACCATAAGGCTCTACTGAGGGTAGTGCGTACGGCCTTGTACATCATTGGGCCAATCTTCCTGACATCTAGGACCTATATACTAGGCGGTGTCAGAGGATGGCCCAAAAAATTGTCAAAGACTCCGGTCCCACGCAAGTCATAGTCTGTTCTCTCTGCTACCACATGGCAAGTGGTACCGGGGCTCCAAGTCTAGGACCAAAAGGCTCCTTAACAGCTTCTACCCCCAAGCCATAAGACTGCTATTATTAACAATTAATCAAATAACCACCTGGACTATTTACATTGACCCCCCCTCCCCCCCTCCCTTTGTTTTTACATGGCTGCTACTCGCTGTTTATTATCTATGCATAGACACTTTACAAATTACCTCGACTAACCTGTATCCCTGCACGTTGACTCGGTACCGGTACCCCCTGTATATAGCCTCGTTATTGTTATGTAATTTTCTTATTATCTTTAAGATTTCTTTTATTTTTTACATTAGTTTATTTAGTCAATATTTTCTTAACTCTATTTCTTGAACTGCAGTGTTGGTTAAGGGCTTGTTGTTTTCAGTGCATGTGACAAATACAATTTGATTTGATCCAATATGATTACATAGTACCAGTCTTGGACGAAATCAAACCAGGACGAGAAGCTAGTAACGCTAGCTAGCTATGCTAACTGATGCTGCAGTGGTGCGCATTCTCATCCTACAGTTACAAATAACATAAACTCTTTTCAAAATATTAAGTAGCAGTCTGCCTTTTAATTCCATCTTCCTTTGATTAGATATCTCCTAACTTTTGCCTCACATGGAGACTATAACTGTAGCCTATTGGCACTTTGATGACTTATGATTGGCCAACAACAAGCTATACGCACCAATCTCCACTCTTCTGAAAAGCATGATCAGCAGCATAAATTATACAATTTCTGTCTTGTCTCTCTGCTGCAGCAGTCGCGTTCTGATATTTACAGGCCCTTCCGGACAAGTCAGTTAAAATTACACGTACCCAAGACCTGTAACAATCATATGAGATCCAACCCAGACCCGTGACGTTATTTACAATTCAGGATCCGTACCTGCTCGGGTCCCGGATCAGGTATTCGGGTACAGGTTGACCCGTGAAGATCTCTAGGGTACAACCGAAGAAACCCTTTTGGAAAAAAAGTAGACCATACTTTCTACATGTCTGAATCGCTCTCTCTCTCTCTCAGACATGGAGACAGCGGTTATGACACAGCTGCAGACCACAGTGCTGGGGAGAAGCGCCTGTCTGTACAAGGTGTGCGTCTTTAAGCGGTATCTCTGTGTGCACACTTATCTTTTTGTGGGATTATGCTACATTTGTGTGTGTGTGTGTGTGTGTAGGTTCTGGATCTGAGTGCTGAGCTGGACTGTCTGATGGCACTGAGCCATGCCTCCCAGGAGTATGGATACACTACCCCCACTCTGGCCAACCACCACAGGATAACACTCAGACAGGCCAGGTACGCACACACAGACCCCATTTCAGCTGGCTAGACGCCTGTATGAACCCCTAGGGTATCCAGGGAGGCGGTTAGAGAGGCAGATAAGGGTTGTTGTTGCTCAGATCTCTCTTTCTCTCACTCTCTCAGACACCCTCTGTTGGAGTTGTGTTCTCCTATGTTTGTGTCTAACTCCTTCCTGAGTTCTGAGACTAGTGGACGGGTTAAGATTATCACCGGGCCCAACTCATCTGGCAAGAGCATCTACCTCAAACAGGCAAGGACACACACACACACTCACTCACTCACTTACTCACACTCACTCTCACACACACAGAAAGTGTCAAAGACAGATACAGTTCTTGAGTTGTTTCAGGATAGATTGTTTCCTCTTCCTTCTGATTGGCTGGGTCAGGTGGGTCTGATTGTGTTCATGGCTCTGATTGGTTCTGACGTGCCAGCGAAGGAGGCAGAGATTGGTCTGGTGGACGGAATCTTCACACGCATGCAGAGCAGAGAATCTGTGTCTGTAGGACTCAGCACCTTCATGATAGACCTCAACCAGGTACACACACACTACACACACACATACACACTATGCCAATGGTGTAAAAAGTACCAAATTGTCATAATTGAGTAAAAGTAAATATACCTTAATAGAAAATGACTCCAGTGAAATTCAGAGAGAGAGAGAGAGCATGCTTAAATTCACACAGGACACCAGATAAGACAAGAGAATTACACCAGATATAACAGACTGACCCTAGCCACCCCCGGCACATAGACTGTTGCAGTAAAGATACTGGAGGTTGAGATGGGGGGGGGGCGACACTGGCCCTGTCCAACGGGGCAACCAGGCAGGATATAAATACTACTTGAGTAAAATTTTAAAAGTATTTGGTTTTAAATGTACTTAAGTATTAAAATGACATGTAATTGCTAAAATATACTTAAAGATTAAGATGCAACTATTCATAAATCGCTCCGCCATTTCTTGGATGCAAAAATCCAAATAGTTTGCCAAACTTCAGTTTATGTGACAAGACAAGCAGTCATTGTGTAGAGAATCATTGTATCATCTAAACCGCTGTGAAATATATTTTCCGTAACCAAAACTATTGTATATTCAGCTTTTTGAAGCTGGTGTACAAAACCAAAAGTAAAAGACGCAAAAACAAACTTCAGAACGCGAAGCATAGAAATAGCCCACATAGAACAGGTCTATTGCTTCTTAGACTTGCTTTCAATAGGAATGAAAGATCTATTACTCATAATTCTATGTGAATTTGGTCAGGTCAACCAAAAAAATTACATTATGTATCAAAAGTAAAAGTATAAATCATTTCAAATTCCTTATATTATGCAAACCAGACGGCACAATTATTATTATTTATTTTTTAACATTGATAGCCAGAGGCACACTCCAACACTCAGACATCATTTACAAACAAAGTATGTGTGTTTAGTGAGGCCGCCAGATCAGAGGCAGTATGTAGGCAGGGAAGTTCTCTTGATGTGTTGTGTTTATTTGACTATTTTCCTGTCTTGCTAATAATTTTAAATGTAACAAATACTTTTGGGTGTCCAGGAAAATGTATGGGAGTAAAAATTACATTATTTTCATTAGGAATGTAGTGGAGTAAAGGTTTCACAAATATAAATAGTTAAGTACAGATACCCCCCAAAAAACGACTTAAGTAATCTTTAAAGTATTTTTAGTTAAATACTTTACACCACTGCACTACAGACACGCATGCATTTACCTATTCTCAGTGTGTCATACATGTATGTGTGTGTATGTCTGTGCTACAGATGGCTCATGCTCTGAACCACAGCAGCGGTCACTCACTGGTCCTGATTGATGAGTTTGGGAAAGGAACTAACACGGTGAGAGAGAGGGAAAGAGGGATGAAACACGTGAGACATGAAAGGAGGGATGGAGGAGAAAGGTCTCTTACACTGCCCAGTTATTTGCCTTTCTTTGGGTCTTTCTATGTTTCAGTGTTTCAATGTGGGTCCAAGTAAACTGTTGAACTGTTTCTCACCAGGTGGATGGGCTTTCCCTTCTGGCGGCATCTATCTCTCATTGGCTGAAAAGAGTTCCAGCCGAGGTTCCTCACATTCTATTGGCCACTAACTTCCACAGTCTGCTACAGCTGGGTCTCCTACCTTCCTCAGGCCTGCTGTCACTACTGGTACTGTGTGTGTGTGTTTGTTATCTGTCCCTTTCAGTATGTAAGGCTGGGATTTGTTGGGGAAAAACCCTTTAAAAAGTGTATTGTCTGCCCTAAGCATGCCCTGGATTGAATCCCAGCCTTGATATGTGTGTGTTTTGTGTGTGTGTAGACTCTGGAGACAGCGGTGGATGGGGATGAATTGGTGTTTCTGTACCAGCTGAAGGAGGGGATCTGTCGCTCCAGCTACGCAGCCAACATCGCTACACTGGCAGGCCTTCCCCCCAGCCTCGTACAGAGAGGAGTGGAGGTACGCTACACCACACACACACAAGCATAGCTGTGGGAAGTAGGGGTGCTGCAGCACTCCCTGAAAAATCTGAAGATTTTATTTTATTTATAGAGAGTGTGTTCGGAAAGTATTCAGACCTTGACTTTTTCCACATGTTGTTACATTACAGCCTTAAATACACACAATACCCCATAATGACAAAGCGAAAACAGCTTTTTAAAAACATTTTTGCACATTTATTACAAATAAAAAACATACCTTATTTACATAAGTATTCAGACGCTTTTGCTATGAGACTCGAAATTGAGCTCGGGCACATCCTGTGTCCATTTGTTGAAAAGAAAAATGCAATTGCAACCTATTTGCAATTAGGAATTGAGACCAAAAGCTCAAGAGAAGTTAAGTTTTTAATACCAAGGACACAGTCAGCTGAGTGCATGCATTTAGAAAGTTCACATTTAGAAAGTTCACAAAACATCTTATACTCTTCCCTATTTGATCCGAGGCAATTTATTCTTATCTGATTAGGTCAACCTTTCACACTTTCATGGCCTAAACTCCATTAATACTCACAGTAATCATTCACTAAACAGGATACAAACTACGAACTATATTTATTTTTTTCTCCACAAAAGTAGTGCACTCCATCTTTATTAGTTCTGTATTAACAGACTGATATAACATCTGTAATGCAGCCCAAAAATATTTTTCCAGCACCCATCAAATATATTTTTTAACAATTTTATTTCTACCAAAAATGAATATATAACGCAGCCCCCACACTCCCAAACTACTTCCTGTGTCTATGCACACAAGTACAATAAGGCATCACATTTTTTTCAGAAATGCAAACTAAGAGTAAGTTGTGTATGTACGTGTGTGTTTGTGTAGGTATCTGAACTGTACAGAACAGGAAAGACCATTAAACGCATCGACCGACCATCTACAGAGGAGCAGGCAAACAAGTAAGTCACACACTCACAGTAAACACACACACAAAGTCAAATCAAATGTTATTGGCCGAATACAACAGTATAATGCTTACTGACGAGCCCATTCCCAACAGTACAGAGTTAGAATAAGACAAATATTTCCTCAATAAATAGGAAATAGTAACACAATAACAACAATAACGAGGCTAAATACGAGGAATACCTGTACTGGGTCAATGTGCAGGTGAGACTCTAAAGCCAGATTTCACATTTAAATAAGTTGAGATAAAAGAATGCATGTAAATGTGAACATGAATGAATGCCTCCACTTCAGTTTACACTTAACGTTTTTTCTTGCACTGTAACCAATGATTTATGAATCGATGTCCTCATTGTGGTTTTACACGTTATTAGAATAGTTATGAAATAAATGCACATTGTTATATTTGGTAACACTTGCTTATTTTCCCTCGACAACAATCCCATTTGATGCATTGAACGGATGTGGGTGGATCAATGTCTACATAAGGTTGCTAATTATAAACATTCACAAACGCTCTGAGGTAGGCCTTGAAGTCGATACGTAAAGTTATTAAAGAGCAGTGATACTATCAAGATCAGTGTGCGGGTTTCTTCTTTTTCTCATCTTATTCAGCTGTTACCATTCACCTGCAACAAAGATGGCTCAGATGAACATTTAAATAAGTTATTCTGCCTGCAATACATACGCACAATCACTCACAGGTGTTTTCTTTGTGTGTGTCCCTGTCAGGTGTGTTTGTGTGGTGAAGAAGTTTCTGTGTGTGGACCTTGAGGACCAGAGTGTGGATCTGCAGCGCTACATGAAGGAGGAGCTGCTTCCCTCTGGAGGAGACCTGCTCTAACAGCAACACTACTGTTGTCTGTCTAACAGCAACACTACTATTGTCTGTCTAACAGCAACACTACTGTTGTCTGTCTAACAGCAACACTACTGTTGTCTGTCTAACAGCGACACTACTGTTGTCTGTCTAACAGCGACACTACTGTTGTCTGTCTAACAGCGACACTACTGTTGTCTGTCTAACAGCGACACTACTGTTGTCTGTCTAACAGCGACACTACTGTTGTCTGTCTAACAGCGACACTACTGTTGTCTGTCTAACAGCGACACTACGGTTGTCTGTCTAACAGCGACACTACGGTTGTCTGTCTAACAGCGACACTACGGTTGTCTGTCTAACAGCGACACTACTGTTGTCTGTCTAACAGCGACACTACTGTTGTCTGTCTAACAGCGACACTACTGTTGTCTGTCTAACAGCGACACTACTGTTGTCTGTCTAACAGCGACACTACTGTTGTCTGTCTAACAGCGACACTACTGTTGTCTGTCTAACAGCGACACTACTGTTGTCTGTCTAACAGCGACACTACTGTTGTCTGTCTAACAGCGACACTACTGTTGTCTGTCTAACAGCGACACTACTGTTGTCTGTCTAACAGCGACACTACTGTTGTCTGTCTAACAGCGACACTACTGTTGTCTGTCTAACAGCGACACTACTGTTGTCTGTCTAACAGCGACACTACTGTTGTCTGTCTAACAGCGACACTACTGTTGTCTGTCTAACAGCGACACTACTGTTGTCTGTCTAACAGCGACACTACTGTTGTCTGTCTAACAGCGACACTACTGTTGTCTGTCTAACAGCGACACTACTGTTGTCTGTCTAACAGCGACACTACTGTTGTCTGTCTAACAGCGACACTACGGTTGTCTGTCTAACAGCGACACTACTGTTGTCTGTCTAACAGCGACACTACTGTTGTCTGTCTAACAGCGACACTACTGTTGTCTGTCTAACAGCGACACTACGGTTGTCTGTCTAACAGCGACACTACTGTTGTCTGTCTAACAGCGACACTACTGTTGTCTGTCTAACAGCGACACTACTGTTGTCTGTCTAACAGCAACACTACTGTTGTCTGTCTAACAGCAACGCTACTGTTGTCTGTCTAACAGCAACACTACTGTTGTCTGTCTAACAGCAACACTACTGTATACCAGTATGACCTCAGCTTCACTGACTGTAGGAGGAAGTTGCCCCAAGATGCTGATGGGTTTAGAGAGGTTAAGATGATCCTAGATCTGTGCCTATGGGTCTAAGAGATTGATGCATACTACTTTAGGATTTACCATAACACTAAAGTCAATGGGAGATACTGTAGTATTCTCTATGGAAATATTTAGGTTTGCAGGAGAACATAAAAGTAATTTTGACGTGTTTAAAATATCCCAACCAAGATTGAGGACAATGTAAATTTGTATTATGTTATTCAGTTACAATTCAGAATGTTCAATAAATATGATTGGATTTTTTTCTGTCTCCTTTTCTAGTTTATGCCAACAACAGAATGAGAAAATTACATTTATTCAAAATTGAATTCCATAAAACCATCTAACCAATTTTTCCCAAGCCCAGAGACAGCTTCTAAGGGTTGAACATGAGACTTTTGCCTCAATCTGGCACATCCACATATGTTAATTAGACATATGTTAATTACTGTCCATATTCCTTGACAAATAAACACAGAATATTAACAGAATTAAGAAAATTGAATAAATGTATGCTGCTGGGGACTTTATGATGCATGGTGGTTATAGTAGTCTGTTGAAGGTGAGGATCATGGTTATTGTAGTCAGTGACAGGGAGAGGAGTGTGTTGAGGGGTAGTGTGTGTCCGGTGTTGCAGAAGTGTGTGTCGCAGCAGTGCCTGGTCATCATGTAGATGGTTGTGTTGGAGAAGAGCTCCACATTGGTCACCAGCTCACACTCCTTCGCCTTGACACAGCCCAGCAACTTAACTTCCAACACATCACCTACAGAAACACACACACAGTTAACACACAGACACTGTCAACACACTAATATGCTCTGCTTCACACTTCTCTGCCAAAAATCCACAAAACCCAGCAGCGTAATGTCCCACACACAGCCCTCACTCACACACACAGCACCCGCCGGCCATGTCTTTCCATGTGACCCACCTGCCTTCCCTCGGCCAGTGTAGCACTTCTCCCCGATATTGCAGTTGGTTTTGGTGGTGTAGCAGGCATCCCAGAAGCCCAGGTCACAGCGGAAACACTGCAGAGGCCCCTCCTCCCGTTGCTCCTCCTGATCATCCTCATCTGGGACCACAGGGTAATATCATGTACAGTACACTCTCACACAGGGACATAATCGCTAGAAGTCATGAGTGTTTTATTGATAGAATTGATCATTTAAAGTCAAAGGCTGCTCCTGACGGAGACAACATTACATGCATGAAAAAAGATTGAAGGTTTATTTTTATTGTGACCCTCTTTGGCAAATAATATGAAAGGTGGGCAAGATCGCATAGTCACACACTGTGTACGACTATCTTATTCTCAGTGGTGTAACATACTTGAAGTAAAAATACCTGAAAGTACTACTTCAGTAGTTTTTGGGGGTATCTGTACTTTACTATTTATGACAACTTTTACTTCACTACATTCCTAAAGAAAATGATGTAATTTTTACTCCGTACATTTTCCCTGACACCCAAATAAATGTAGGGCAGGAAAATGGTCTAATTCACAAACTTATCAAGAGAACATCCCTGGTCATCCCAAGTGACTCTGATCTGGTAAACACGTTTCATTTGTAAATGATGTCTGAGTGTTGGAGTGTGCCCCTGGCTATCCGTAAATTAAAAAAATAAGAAAAGGGTGCCGTCTTTGTTTAATATAAGGAATTTGAAATTATTTATACTTTTACTTTTGATACTTAAGTATATTGAAAACCAAATACTTTTAGACTTTTAATCAAGTATTTTACTGGGTAACTTTCACTTTTAATTGAGTCATTTTATATTAAGGTATCTTTACTTTTACTCAAGTATGACAATTGGGTACTTTTTCCACCACTGCTTATTCTGAGTTTTCTGAAGCTTATTCTTGAGGCACACACACAATCAATTATCTAATCAAAATGACACTGCACAAGGGGCCCTGCCAGTGTCTGTAGTATTTTCCTATCATGAAAACATTATTTCCTTGCCAGAAACCTTACTTTTTGGTTAACCTTGGTGAGAGATTAAGGCCATACTCTCACCTGATGGGTCACTATCTTACTCACATCCAAGGTAGCTCACGGCATCTTTGGCGGTACCCACTGTGTCTATAGTAGACTACAGAAGACTGCGTCCATAGTAGACTACAGAAGACTGCGTCCATAGTAGACTACAGAAGACTGCGTCCATAGTAGACTACAGAAGACTGCGTCCATAGTAGACTACAGAAGACTGCGTCCATAGTAGACTACAGAAGACTGCGTCCATAGTAGACTACAGAAGACTGCGTCCATAGTAGACTACAGAAGACTGCGTCCATAGTAGACTACAGAAGAATGCGTCTATAGTAGACTACAGAGGAATGCGTCTATAGTAGACTACAGAGGAATGCGTCCATAGTAGACTACAGAAGAATGCGTCTATAGTAGACTACAGAAGAATGCGTCTATAGAGCGCCAAGATGTTACAGTAAGAGGGGAAACTAAAGTAGTTTAGTCAGGTAACGTTCTTAGGTAGCTGTGTCTTGTGTTCATCTGCCAGCAGCATACCACAATGCATCCCTCTACTGAAAAGCATTAATGGTGGATGAGGTAAGTTTGTAAAGCACTTTGAGCACCTACAGTAGGTGGAAATTAGGTTTAGGTGGTAAGTCTAACCCTATGTACAAATTCGGGTTAGACTTACTGCTTATAGCTAGTCCAGCTATACTGTTGCTCCATTACCACCTGGCATGGCCATCCACCTCTGGTGGGAGCAGCTCCTAGTGCTAATCCAAACCCTGAGTTTCAGTGATGTTCCTAATCTCTGGTCATCAGCCCCTCTCATCCTGTTAGCTCGTTAGCCCCTGCCAGCTCAGGTGAACACTAATTGGCTAGAGGGTTGTGTGTGCACAAACTCACCAACTAGAACTAGGAAGTATTTCATCCAGTGTTTGCTATATCACTGGGTTGGAACAAAGACCTGCATGCACACACCAGGACTACACTGGACCTAATGATTACTATATGGATTACAATAGCTACCTAAAACTAATTCCAGTAAATCCCAAACCAGAGGAGGCTGGTGGGAGGAGCTATTGGAGGACGGGCTCATTGTGATGTCTGGAATGGAATCAATGGATTGGTATCAAACATATGAAAACCATGTTTTACTCTGTTCCATTCATTCCATTCCTCCTATAGCTCATCCCACCAGCCTCCTCTGTCCCAAACATAGAGTCACCCAACTCAACCTCAACTTAACTCTCTTCCAGTAATTATCTTCTCTTCCAGTAATCATCCCAAACATAGAGTCACCCAACCCAACCTTTTTTCAGTAAAAAAAGCGCAACTACCTTAAGGAGAGCGACTGCAGGACTGGTGGAGGTGTTTAAAGACATAAAAAGCCCATCCTCTTCAATCAGAACAATCCCAGTATTTGTATAAAACTGATACTGACATATTTGTATGACAGAATATAATTATTTTCGTAGTGAATATGTTCATGGAGGCTCTGTGTAGCTACAATGTCATGTTTATGTTCTTATTGACGTTATGTATGCTTTATGAACACACATTTAAATATATATATATATATATATATCTTATGTGCTGTAGCAGTTTGGAGTTTTTTATTTTATGTATTTAACAAGGCAAGTCAGTTAAGAAAAAAATTCTTATTACAATGACCCTGGTCTGTAGTTGGTGTAAAACAACATCAGGAAATATATATAATATAATTCTATGATTATAATATTTAAATTTTATGTCCCCCCACATTCTGTGTGAAAATCTTCACATCCCATACCTAAAGTATAGCCTACCTAAATACTACGACCCAGATCAGAGAAAGACCAATTCATCTCGATTTACCTGCAGAAGCTGTTAACATCGCCAAGGCAAAAACACAGAGCATCAATCCCCTCATTTCAGAAATAAATCCTTCAAACTATCCAGAGAAGGGTCAGTTGAGACCACAAAACGAGGAGTGTCCCTGAGGAAGTCAATGAGCTCCATTGTGACAGTAGGAGCAGGCACCCCTATAGCTAGAACTGGATTAAGACGCATTATACCTGCCTATTCTCACAGACCAATCACTGTTGTTGTCAGAGGCAGCACTGCGCAGTGGGCCAGGCATCCGGAGCAGAGAGGTAAAGACCGAGGCTCTCTATAAGCTGTCTAAATATATATATACAGTATATAGGTAGCTCTGATCCGGAGCATGTTATTGCAGTAGTGGAAAAAGTACCCAATTGTCATACTTGAGTAAAAGTAAAGATACTGTAATACAAAATGACGTGAGTAAAAGTCACCCAGTAAAATATTACTTGAGTCTCAAAAGTAAATGTAATTGCTCAATTATACTTAAATATCAAAAGTATAAATAATTTCATATTCCTTATAATAAGCAAACCAGATGGCATAATTTTCTTGTTTTTTTTAATAGTCAGGTCACACTACTAAATAGTAAAGTAAAGTATAGATACCCCCCAAAATGACTTCATTAGTACTTTAAAGTATTTTTACTTAAGTACTTAACTGTGTTATTGTATAGCTAAGACATTTAGTTAACCAATCAGCTCAGACACAGATCTGTCTGTAACTAGTCCGGGCTACTTTGACTGGTTACTATTCACTAGCTCATGAAAATATCTGCACTTCCCCCCATAATAAACTAACACCGTAGCATCATCAGAGAATGTTTTTTGAGAAACAGCTGTTGGATTCTTAGAAATGCTTCTTATGTGGGATCTAAATACTTATTCGATTTCACCTTTATTTTGACAGGGAGTCATGCTGAGACCAGGGTTTATTTTACAGATGAGCCGTGTAATTACAAAAATACACTACGAAAAGCAAAAAAATATTAATTTAAAGTTACAAAGGAAAGAACAGGTGGAGAGGATGAGGTTATCTCACAGGGCCGCTGGAAAAAGCCTGTTACACTTCATTATTTCATGAACATGTTTAAACACCTCAAAGGGAATAATGAGATGTCCTAAATCAACAATGAGGGTTAGATGACTAATGGACATCTGTACTTGACTGAATGATGTACCACATGAAGGGGGGTGCTATT
Organism: Oncorhynchus masou masou; assembly: GCF_036934945.1. Taxonomy (NCBI): domain Eukaryota; kingdom Metazoa; phylum Chordata; class Actinopteri; order Salmoniformes; family Salmonidae; genus Oncorhynchus; species Oncorhynchus masou. The sequence continues at coordinate 486,109 of NC_088241.1, read as the reverse complement.
GAAATCCTACTTTATGTGAAGGTGTTGTTGCTGTGGGTCCCAGGTGTTGTTGCTGTGGGTCACAGATGTCCCAGGTGTTGTTGCTGTGGGTCACAGATGTCCCAGGTGTTGTTGCTGTGGGTCACAGATGTCCCAGGTGTTGTTGCTGTGGGTCACAGATGTCCCAGGTGCTGTTGCTGTGGGTCACAGATGTCCCAGGTGCTGTTGCTGTGGGTCACAGATGTCCCAGGTGCTGTTGCTGTGGGTCACAGATGTCCCAGGTGCTGTTGCTGTGGGTCACAGATGTCCCAGGTGCTGTTGCTGTGGGTCACAGATGTCCCAGGTGCTGTTGCTGTGGGTCACAGGTGTCCCAGGTGTTGTTGCTGTGGGTCACAGGTGTCCCAGGTGTTGTTTCTGTGGGTCACAGGTGTCCCAGGTGTTGTTGCTGTGGGTCACAGGTGTCCCAGGTGTTGTTGCTGTGGGTCACAGGTGTCCCAGGTGTTGTTGCTGTGGGTCACAGGTGTCCCAGGTGTTGTTGCTGTGGGTCACAGGTGTCCCATGTGTTGTTGCTGTGGGTCACAGGTGTCCCAGGTGTTGTTGCTGTGGGTCACAGGTGTCCCAGGTGTTGTTGCTGTGGGTCACAGGTGTCCCAGGTGTTGTTGCTGTGGGTCACAGGTGTCCCAGGTGTTGTTGCTGTGGGTCACAGGTGTCCCAGGTGTTGTTTCTGTGGGTCACAGGTGTCCCAGGTGTTGTTGCTGTGGGTCACAGGTGTCCCAGGTGTTGTTGCTGTGGGTCACAGGTGTCCCAGGTGTTGTTGCTGTGGGTCACAGGTGTCCCAGGTGTTGTTGCTGTGGGTCACAGGTGTCCCATGTGTTGTTGCTGTGGGTCACAGGTGTCCCAGGTGTTGTTGCTGTGGGTCACAGGTGTCCCAGGTGTTGTTGCTGTGGGTCACAGGTGTCCCAGGTGTTGTTGCGGTGCCAAGTTGAAACGCTAACTTGAGATCCTGACTATCTACTGATCAATGGGATATTTGCACAAAGTTGTGATTTGCATGTTAGGATTGATGTTAGGATTCAGCCCTCTGTCTCTGGTCCTGTAACCCCAGTAGGGTCTCCCTCCTCGGTAAAACACACGTGTCTGACTCAGCGAGGAGTTAAGCAGCTTAGAGACAGTGCTCCCAGTCCCACAGTACTGATCCTGCATAAACTCTAATAAAATGTATGACTGACATTAGAGGGAGACTAAAACAACTGTCCTGTTTGTGGGATTGCGTAACACAGAGACAGACTGAGACAGTTAAACAAACGAGGCAACAGCAAGAGTAGAAATACAATGCACAGGTTATCTCCGTGTGGGACAGAGAGGGTGTGTGCTTGTGCTTGTGTGTGTTATGGGAAGCCATAGGTGGAGCATTGTGAGAGTAAGTGTTAGGGTCAGGCAGGGATTACATGTGAATTTAATCTGATGTTCAGGATTACAGTCCGGCAATCAAACACTGACTGACCACATAATTCAGCTGCTGCATTAAACTCACAAAAACACACACTTCCCAGTATTAGCATAGTCAGAAGCGAGAAACCAAGTACTGATCTTATCCCTGGTAGTGTCACTGGTGGTGAACTGGGGTTAATGGTTCAAAAGCAGTACGAGGTGTGTGATGTTTAGCATGTGTGAAAGCATGCATGCGGTTGTGTGTGTGTGTTTGTTGTGCCTGTGTTGTGTAGATGTGTCTGGCCGTGCAGGGCAAGGCAGTCTTGGCGTTCCTCACTAATCTCAATGGCATTATCCCAGCATGTGTCTGAACAACAGAGGAAATACTCTGCAGTCCTGAAATACCAATAAAAACCCTTGGTCGGTTCCACAGTGTAATTGGAGGCTGGAGGAGAACACTCAGGACAATTAAAATCCCCCCCTCCCTCTCCCCCTTCATCTCTCCCTCCTCCTCCCCCCTTTTACTGCATCTGCATCTGTGGGCTCCATTCAATTAAATCCAGTCTAACATCCTTATGGTTTTGTGTACGTTAAAGACCAAAGGTTTGCTGCATACACGCTGCAAAGATATACTTCATATATGCACTGCAAACAGACTGAGATTTGGTAGAGTTGTCAGCTAACGTGAATTCAACAAAACAAATTCACAATGACATTGGATTTAGGTTAAAATTTGGGTGGGAAAAGGACGCAATTGCCTTACGTTGATGACTTTCTGCAAATGTTTTGTTGAAATGAAGTGGAACAACGTGGATTCAACCAGTTACTTGCCCGTGGGTAGTAACATCTAACTCAAGTAAAGAGTAAGCATGTAGACAGCCAACAGCCAACTATGAGAAGGCATTAACTTTGTTTTCATTGCTATGATTTCCGTCCATCTCTTGAGCCAAGTTTGGGTGTGTGTAAACAGAAACCCTATAGGAGAACAGCCATGACAAACAGAGTCACTAATATTAGATAAAACTTTGAGTTACAGTTAAAACGACATCATGAATCAAAGTTCTCGAAAGCAGCCTGTTCCATAGTGGAATGTCTGGCCGTATTTAGTGTGTGTACATGCATCATTCAGGATGGCACCACAGTCACTGTCTGCAGTGGAATCCTCCCCTAAACCCAAATACAGTCAAACACCCCTGAGAGAGACTTTACTACACAGCTGACGTCACCTAGCCCTGTCTCCCCCTGGCCCTGCCCGTCCTAGAGGGGTAGAGAGAGATGCCCAACACACTCCACTGCATCTACAGCCTATAGAAACCACAGAGAGAGATGGAGAAATATGTGGTGCATTTATTTAGAAAAGCGTGTACAGATGTGAGTACAGTAGTATCTCAGAGTTGGAGAATAGAGTGGATAGGGGAGCCTGTCTGAACATTATAGTTGATCTCACTGGAGTTACAGGAGTCAGAGTACACAGAGGAGGGAGCTGGGGAGGGACAGGAGGAGGGGGGGTCCTGGTGGTGCAGGACTCTGGTCAGCAGGGTCGACCCCCCTTTACCCCCCACCTCTCTGACTCTCTCTTCACGCCCCTGTCCCTCCCCTGGTAGCAGTGAGCTCAGCGCCCCCACAGAGAGAACGTTCAACTCTAACCCCTCCTGTCTAGGCACTCTGGGAGGCAGGGGGGGCGGGCACTCCTCAGGGAGAGGGGAGTGTCTGTCTGAGCGCTCTCTCTGGTTCCCCTGTTCCACATCCTCATAATCACGGTTCTCCCGGCGCCATTCCCTTGTTTTCTTGTGTTTGCGTTTCCCCTGCTCCTCGGGGTTCTCAAGGTTCTCACGCTCTCGGTTCTCACGGTCCCGGTTCTCATACAGCAAGGTTCCAGCACAGATGAAGATGAACAGGCCGATGCCCATCACGACAGGGCCGAGCAGTTTCATTCGCTCGCTGTGGGAGCTGCCTCGCCCACCCACAGGGTTAGGGGTGGAGCTAGCATACCCGGCCACGGCCACAAACATTCCCACCATCACCACGACAACGCCCGCTAGTAGCCACGCCCCAGGAGGGGAGCGGAGGCGGAGTCTGACTTCGAGCTCATCCTTCTGTTGCTGTGGGAAGCAGAGTGGGCAGGGCCATGTGGTTTGTGGGCAGGTTGTTTTAGGTGAGTGGGAGGAGTCTTGGGTGCAGACGGCGTTGACCGCTCCACAGGACCCAGCTGCTGTCATCCTCTACCACAGACTGGATAGACAGAGGACAAGTACAGGAGAGAGAGAGAGAGAGAGAGAGAGAGAGAGAGAGAGAGGGGACAGGAGAGAAAGCAAGGACAAAGACAGGATGGGACAGGAGAGAGGATGAGGACAGGTGGAAGAGGGAGGACAAGGACAGGGGAGAGAGGACGATGACAGGAGAAAAAGGGAGGACGGGGACAGGAGAGGGAGGAAGGGAGAGAGGATGAGGACAGGACAGAGAGGATAAGGACAGGACAGAGAGAAGATGAGGACAGGACAGAGAGAAGATGAGGACAGGACAGAGAGAGAGGTAAGGGGGAAGAGAAAGGGTTTAAATCAGAGGAAGAGAAAAAGACAGGGGGAAAAGGGTGGGGTGGAGTGAGAGGGATTTTTGAGAGTTGACTTTGTAAACAACAGGAAGTGACAGAGGTGATAAGAACCCCAGGAGTTAATGAGATGCAGTATGGGAGTCTCTCGCGCCCCCTTTTAAACTCCACGCTAGATTACCCTGTACACAAGTCCGTTCTCTGTAGCCGTCACATTTAAACTCCAACTAAATATTCCACAATAGCCTATGTAAATAATAAAACAAAGCACTGTCAAGACAGACATATCAATGGCGTCCAATTCTGACCTAAATTGATAATATATGGTCCTAGTGGTAACTCTCAATTGACCAAGTCCCAGATGTAGCTTCTATTATATTTCACATAAAGTAATTGTCTGATTTGGGGCATTGCTTGAACATAACATGCAATCATTCCGTCACTTAAACAAAGAACATGAATGCAAAAAAAAGAGACATTTAAAGATTACAAAAAGTTCTGAAATTGTAGATTTTACATAACATTATATAAATGATGGCAATAACATCGGTCAAAAACGTGAATCGAAGGGTTGAACTTGTGCAACATTGTAGCAGACCCTCGACAACTTTTCTCGAGAGAGCGGAGTTGCGTTGTCCGATTCCGGATGCAATGGAACGGTAATCTGTTCATTTATGGTTATCTGTCGCTAAAGCCTTTTTGACATTGGGGATGTCTGAATAATGTTTTAAAAAGTAAGTCAAAGTAGGACCAAATACAAACTAAAATTAACACTTGCTTTTCATGTGCTGCGCTCAGATTTTTGAGAACGTTCCGATAATGGTTACTTGCCTCGATTTGGCTGTTGCTCGGTTGTGGACATTTCCGTGTCGCTCCTGCTGCTGACATATCTGGAACTATTTTCTCAACATGATGCCCATTATTTATTTTGTCCCTACATTAATATGGTCAGCGTTGACTCTTCAGCTCCCTCTTTAAAATGTTTCACCCCTCAACCAGGCTGCTTAACATCTGTCCAGCCTTGGTTTAAAGCGGCGAGTAGGCTACTACGGCGCATGCGAGATCTTGGTCCTCATAAATTCCCGATGAGTAAATATGCCTAAATGTTTCAGTTGCCTTTTGACTTGACTCTATACTATGCGCACACTTTTCTTTTTGGAATTGTTCGATGTTTCAGAAGCAGTAAGACAGAGCATTACGCTCTGTGTGTGTTTTTTTGGTTTTAATATCCCAACTAGGGTCATTTTGCTGGACCCCACAAGGAAAATTCTACTTTAGGTTTAGGGTTTACAGTTAGAATTAGGGATTAGGTCTAGGGGGTTAAGGTTAGGTTAATTAGATTTTTGAATATGAATCAATTGCTTGGTCCCCACAAGGATAGTTAAACAAGACTGTGTGTGTCTGTTAGCAAAATAAGCTGTGTCTGGTTGTGAGGGGTCGTGGGAATCGTTGGCTGGTTTGGGCCAGTCCCCAGGGATCCTAGCAGTTATTATTAGTTAGAACAGCAGCATACCGGGGGGATGAAGGGAGGAGAAGAGGGATTGATAAATAGATTGGTGTGGGCCGGGATGGAGAAAAGCTTATGACATAACCAGGTGTGTCCGTGGACAGGACAGGTGTGGTGTCAGTTCCTGTGAATCTGAGACATGATACAGACACACCACTGACACAAGGTAATGATGACCACAGATCAGTTTGGTTAACAGATCAGAAGAGTGGATAACCAAGCCCTAAGGCAGTATGCACATTAGAAGAATATACAACCCCAGAGACTGCATTTCATTTATTCTATTCCACTCACACACTCCAGCAAACACAAGCCATCATGCACCTACACCACTCACACCATCTCACAAGTCAACAGCACTTATCAATGCCCCTTAAATTAAAATACAGAAATCCCAGTTTTGAATATAAACTATATTGTTGATAAACACATTTAAGCTCATTGCAACACACTTCCAAAGTATCGCACAGAGGAGATTGACAAAAAAAAGTTTACAAAATTTCACTAAAGCTTTAAAAGATGAATTCCTCAGTTCAATGGAAAGAAAAATACATTTTTAATTTCTTGGAAAAGATTGGTATTGATTTGCATAAGCTTCCAAATAACCACTTCCTATAGGGATGCAGGGTGTCACAACCCCAGAGCTATAATACACTATTTACACGGTGTACACAAAGATCAATGAAACAGGAAGCAATATTCATTCAGAACAAATTGATGAATTTTGTCTTTCTTTCTTTACGTTCCAATTTCATTAGTGTTTTACCATTAGCTCTAAGGCAGGTACATAGAAAAACATTTCTCTTCAGTTGAATTAGTCCTGAAGTCCAGCTTTCCTTAAAGTTCCAATGCTATAACATTCACCCTTTTAAATAAACATCTGATAGGCGCGCACGCACACACACACACAAACCAATCCTCTCCCTCCACCCAAGCCTTGAGACGTGCCAACCTCTTCCTGCCCCGGACATGTAGAGGAATGTATCCATCTGACAGAGAGGTAAACTACATGGTGAGTTTCTTTCACAACAATAAATAAGAACTCAACAAGTATTCCAGTAAAAACATGTATGGACTAATCTGGTTCCATCTGCTCAGGGCTCAGCACCATTTCCTCAAACATTTAAAATAAAAGCAGATTTTTTAAAAATTATAATATTTAAGGTGGACGCAGCGATATGACGTAGATGCTGAAAGTAAACAGCATTGTTGATCAATTCCCACACAACAACTTCTCCGCTGTTTTGATTCCCGGTAGCCAGGCCAGGGAACAGTGTGAAGCGAACCCATCCACATCTGAGGGGAGGACGGCTCATAGTAATGTCTGGAATGGAGGGAATGCAATGCTATCAAACACATGGAAACCAATACCATTCCATTGATTCCGTTCCAGCCGTTACTATGAGCCCGTTTTCCCCAATTAAAGGGCCACCAGCCTCCTGTTCCGCAGACACTGAGGTCCTGCATCTCACTCATCTCAATATCTGTGGAGCTGCTCATGGCAACGTCATTTCACTGAGTCTACCTTAAAATTGAATTCAATATCAATACTTTAAAGATGAATGAACTTTAAAAGGTGCCCACTGCTCATTTCTTACTCACTCAGAAAAACATTTAGGTTAATGGGGCAATCTGCAATTGCTACATACATTTTTTGATATATACCCATTGATTCTCGAAGAATATCTTATAAATGCCTCATGAGCTTAGTTCAACTGTCGTACACCATCAGAACCCCAAAACACCAAATATAAGCTTGTTCATCTTCAATGTTGGTAAACAAAGTAAATGTAAACAAACACTGTATAGCCTCAAAACATTATTTTGATGGTCAGTCCTTGTATACATAGTTCTGTCTGTGAATTTGAGAGCGGTAACATTTCTCCAGCCCCATCCATCCCTCAGCTTTTGGCCAAAACAGTGGTGGGGTTCCTGCTTTGTTATTGTTTCAACTCCAGATTACCCCTTTAAATTATAATTGTTGCTATGTTAAAGTATAAAACACTTTCTTGGGTTGTCTGTGATGTCTGTCTGACAGGTAAGATCTCAATTGCATAATCCTCGCGTCCTCTCTCCTCTGGCTCTCTCATCTAATGGGTTTTGAGGAGACGAGGAGAGGACACGAGGAGTATGCAATTAAGATCTTCCAACAGACACCACATGTACATCCTCTCTGAATCCTCTCTACTCCTTTACACTGACACCAAGTACATCCTCTCTACTCCTCTACACTGACACCAGGTACATCCTCTCTACTGACACCAGGTACATCCTCTCTACTCCTCTACACTGACACCAGGTACATCCTCTCTACTCCTCTACACTGACACCAGGTACATCCTCTCTACTCCTCTACACTGACACCAGGTACATCCTCTCTACTCCTCTACACTGATGTGGAAGAACAGGATAGCTGAAAGCAGATTCCTGGTGGCCATCCATTACGTTGCTCTGACCTATCCTACGTGCTCAGATCAGTGCAGATGAAGACCAAAGACAATAAGGTGAGGAGGCAAAGAAAGAGATTAAACTTCTCTAGACTATTCAGATACAGCGGTCGGGTGTGGGAGGAAATGAAGCGTGAGGGGGCGTCTCACTCCTCATCAGCGTTCTTCAGCATGAGTATGGCGTTGTATATCTTGAGGGCAGGGCCTAGTTTGATTGACAGGATCTTGACTATGTCTGCTTGGGTGAGAAGCAGGAAGGCCTCTCCATCCATTTGCTGGAGCGATACACAGAGACACAAAATAAGCTTCAACACAGAACGTGTGTGTGAGTGTTTGAATGTCAATGGCAGAATTGAATTTGACTTGGTTGAATTGTCATAGGATACACCAACCAGGAGCAGCAGATGAGAGGAGTGTGTGTGTCTCTTACGATTCACAAAGTTGGGTTTTTAAATGGCAGCTCTTACCTCTGTCCTGAAGGTGGCAGCATGCTCTTTGCAGCCCGGGAGCCCTTTGACAAAACTGGCCACCTGACCCACAGGGAAACAAACATTAACACACACACACACACGATTAAAATGCAATAGGATACACAAAGCTATTGTATTGGGTATATGTGTAATGTATGTGTTTTGCACAATATGTGGGTTTGTACAGTATGCGTAGAGCGCCTGTACATGTTTGTATTGCCTATGTGTTTATGTGTGCATGTCTGACCTCGTCGGCGGTCCAGGTTGCAACTCTCTTAGCTGTGAGGCCCAGGACCTCAGGGAGCAGCTGGCAGTGTTTGTCCCAGCACAGAGCCACCCTGTGAGGGGGAGAGGAGGAGCCACCCGGGGAGAACACTGACTCATGGAGCGCCTGCTGGAGAGACAGGGAGTCTGGGGAAGAGGGAGGAGAAATTCGCTGTAAATATCATCAATAGACATGCACAGACAATATATAATCCACACAGCGTTACACTCATTCTCTATTTCTGAGAGCAGAACCTCTACCTTTCCCATCTCCACTCTCCTGCTTGACGACGTGCAGCTTCAGATACTTTGGGACTGGAGCAGACCTGTTGAAAGACAACATACAGCGCCTTCAGAAAGTATTCACACACCACAAATCTTTCCACATTTTGTTGTGTTACAGGCCGAATTTAAAATTAATTAATTAGAGCTGTGTTTTGTCACTGGCCGACACACAATACCCCATAATGTCAAAGTGGAATTGTTTAAAAACATGTATTTTTATTACTAATTAAAAATGAAAAGCTGAAATGGCTTGAGTCAATAAGTTCAGAAGTAAAAATGTGCTTAACAAGTCACATAATAAGTTGTATGGACTCACTCTGAGGGCAATAATAGTGTTTAACATCTCTGTACCCCACAAATACAGATAATTGTAAGGTCCCTCAATCGAGCAGTGAATTTCAAACACAGATTCAACCACAAATCCAGGGAGGTTTTCCAATGCCTCGCAAAGAAGATCACCTATGGGTAGATGGGTAAAAAATACATTAAAAAAACAAGACATTGAATATTCCTTTGAGCATCTAAATTACACTTTGGATGGTGTATCAATACACCCAGTCACTACAAAGATACAGCCGTTCTTTCTAACTCAGTTGCTGGAGAGGAAGGAAACTGCTCAGGGATTTCACCATGAGGCCAATGGTGACTTTAAAACAGTTACAGAGTTTAATGGCTGTGGTAGAAGGATGGATCAACAACATTGTAGTTACTCCACAATACTAACCATACTTAGAGTAAAGGAAGGAAGCCTTTACAGAATATAAAATATTCCAAAACATGCATTCTGTTTGCAACAAGGCACTAAAGTAGTACTGCAAAAAATGTGACAAAGCAATTAACTTTATGTCCTGAATACAACATGTTATGTTTGTTGGCAAATACAATACAATACATTATGGAGTACCACTCTCCATATTTCAAGCATAGTTGCATCATGTCAAAGGTATGCTTTCAATCATTAAGGACTCGGGAGTTTTTCAGGTTAAAAATTAAACCTAATGGAGATAAGCACAGGTAAAATCCAAGAGGAAACCCTGGTTCAGACACTGGGAGATGAATTCACCTTTCAGCAGGACAATAATCTAAAACAACAAAGCCAAATCGACACTGAAGTTGCTTACCAAGAAGACCGTGAATGTTCCTGAGGCCGAGTTACAGATTTTACTTAAATCTACTTGAAAATCTATGGCAAGACCTGAAAATGGTTGTCTAGTAATTATCAACAAACAATTCGACAGAGCTTTAAGACTTTTGCAAAGAATAATGGGAAAGTGTGGAAGGTGTGGAAAGCTCTTATAGAGACTTACCCAGAAAGACTCACAGCTGTAATCGCTGCCAAAGGTGCTTCTACAAAGTATTGACTCAGGTGTGAATACTCATGTAAATGAGACATTTCTGTGTTAATTGGCAAAAAATTGGCTAACATTTCTAACATGTTTTCACTTTGTCATTAGATGTGCAGATGGGTGGGAAAAAAAAATCTATGTAATCCATTTTGAATTCAGGCTGTAACACAATCAAATGTGGAATAAGTCAAGGGGTGTGAATACTTTGTGAAGGCATTGTACTCTCTTAGTAAACCAACAACAAACACTCTGCTCCATCATGCATTCTAGAGTTTGGTAGGAGAGAGTGGAGTCTGTGTGCTACCTCTTGGCCTTGGCTCCGTCGTTGATGGGCTCAGTGGAGCCCCCTGGTGGCTCACTCTGACTGCTGCACCTGGATCGTTCACCCTCGTCAACCGTCGGCCCCCTAGTTACACTACCATAGAAACAACTGTTACCATGGAAACAAGTCCACAACTCCAGACTTTATTTGCAGTCAGATAAACAAAGTCATGGAAGCTCTTCCGAACCCCTTCTGTTACATGTTCCACACATACCTGGTCTGAGGGGAGTCGTCTGCAGGCTCGGGCTGCTCCGGTGTGGTGGGGCTGTTTGTCTGGGTGTGTGGAGGAGGGTCTGGGCGTCGCCCACGGTGATGAGGCCCACCCAGGGTCATAGGTCGTTCTCCACTCAGACGGTCTGGTACCTGGCCCTCCCTGTTCAGGTTCATCTCCGAGTACGGACAGCTCACCCCCCTACACACACACACACAAGTTCAGAACAGGAACACACATCACCTTGCTCACAGATTACAGCACACAGATCACAAGTCATTGTATGACGTGTTCTGATAACAAAACCTTTTTGACAGTTAGTGTGTGTGTTTGTTACTGACGTGTAGTGGGTTCCGTAGCGCGGTCCACGGATGTGACCAACCCCATTGCATCCTGGGGTAGGACAGCCTTGCCCTGGGAGGACCAGCATATCAGTGGAGCCTGAAACACACCGCAGAGTTAATACTACACACAGACACACATACACAGAGACAAATACTCCAGAGAGTGACCTGACCCCACACACTTAAACAAAGCGACAGAAACACACCACCACCATATAGTGTTTATGTCCCCACAAACCAACAACTCCAGCAGCTGTGAAGAACCAGAATCATTTGAGCTACATGTATTTTCTCTGCATGCACCTTTTTGCCAATCTTACACTTTGGGACTGATTGGGAAATGTTTATGGATTTTAGCAAAGTTATAATCATGTACATTTTTTGGAAGTGTGTGCGTCTCACCATTGGAGGGGTGTTGTAGGGGATGACTAGTCTTCTGACACCAGCCCACAGGGTGCAGGTCTGGGCAGTCAGCATCCACCCAGTAGTCGTACTCCTCACTCCAGCCATCGAAATGGATCTGAGAAAGACAGAGAGTTACACACACACTACTCCACAATAATCATTCTGCACTCTCACACACAGCATACCCTCAGTCGGTGGTCTTCCACCTCTGCGATGGTTGCTACGCGGATGAGCATGGGATTCCTCTTATCGACAGCTTCCAGCTTCATTCCAGCCTGGAACCCATGGCACGGACGCTACAGGACACATTAAAGAGTTAACAGGTGATACAGATGGATTAATATACATGTTTTGTAATGGGTGTAGCTGACATAAATAAAGACTGTCAGTGGACCCAGAACAGAGCCCTGGGGAACTTCATGTGAAATTCCCCCAGGCCTCCCAATCAACACCAACAATGTAATTTGCATGTGTCATATGTTTTGAGTGTCAATTCTATGTGAGTGTCTTACCAGTTTGAAGGCACGTGCAGGGGCTGCCTGTGTGCCAGTCTCCTCCATGTATTTATCCCAGGAAAAACTCCTCGGGTGCTTATACTCTGAGAGGAGAAACCACAACACACACCCTTATACAATGTTTCATGTATCCAAATAAAGCGTTGAAATATGTTTGTGTGTGTCTCACCAGCAGGGGTGGTGAGGGTCAGCTCAGCCTCCTCACAGTAGCCTACAGGGTGGATGTAGGGACTGCTGGCATCACACCAGTAGTCATAGGTGTCGTCCCAGTTGTCAAAGTGTATGAGGAGTCTGTTGTCAACAGCAGCCGCGATGGACGCTACGCAGATCAGATATGGGTTCTTCTTATCCACCGCCTCTAGCTTCATACCCGCACGGAACCCTGACGGAGTCACCGACTACACACACACATGCACCCACATAGTTCATATACAAACTTGGTTGAATGGGCCGAAGGTCACCAACTAATTCACAACACAAACACACTATTAATGGATCCACACAGGCTGTCAGGTAGGCTCACCGTGTTGAGGCTCTTGAAGAGGTGTTTGGGGGCCAGCTGACCTCTGCAGTTCTTCACATACATGTTCCAGTTGAACTCCCCATCCTTACAACCTACACACAAAAGGTTGAAGGTTATAGTTTTGTCTATCTACACACACAACATTGTACAGTCGGTAGAATATGCATGTGTGTCGGGTGTGTGTGTATGTGTGTCTGGTGTGTGTCGGGTGTGTGTGTGCATGGGTGTCGGGTGTGTGTGTATGTGTGTCTGGTGTGTTTGTATCTGTGTCTGGGGTGTGTGTGTATGTGTGTCAGGTGTGAGTCGGGTGTGTGTGTGTGCATGGGTGTCGGGTGTGTGTGTATGCGTGTCGGATGTGTTTGTATCTGTGTCTGGGGTGTGTGTGTGGACCTTTCGGCAGTAGCAGCTTGTGTCCCATCTTCTCACACCAGCCTGCCGGCTTTACATCCCAGGTGTCAGCATTTACCCAGAAGTCATAGCACTCTGGATACCCGTCGAAATGAAGCCTTACCCTATAACCCTGGATCTGAGACAGACAGAGAGAGAAAGAGACAGAGAGGAAGGAACGCAAAGAAATGAGGGAAAGCGAAGGGTTAGTTGTTAGAAAGCAGACATTCCTCCTATATCTTATTGGTCTGACCTGTTAGACACGTACCTCAGCAACACTGAGCACACAGAACAGAGAGGGGTGACAGGGGTCCAGTCCTTCTAACTTCATCCCCACTTTGAAGGCATTCCTGCTCTGAGGGAACGACTGGTGCTGCGAGGCACACACACATAACACTCTTTCACATGTCTGTACAGCTGTGTGTGTGTATCAGAGAGAGTATGATAAAGTGTGCGTGCCTCACCTCCTTGAACAGTTTAAGGGGGGCAGCTATAGCCTTCTCCTCCTCCATGTAGGAGGGCCAGCTCCAGGATCGCTTCTTATTGGGTTGGGTTGTCACTGGGGGTGGGACAACAAAACAGCCACATCAGCCAATCAGTGACATGAAAACCAGCAGGATTGCAGGACTCATGACCCCTGGACTACCTGATTGGACAAACTTTCCAGCCCCTGTCATTCCCAACAAATCCATCCCTCCATCTATCCATCCTCTCATCTATCCATCCTCTCCCTCCCCTCAGTGTAATAATAGGACATACCTAGCTTTGCCAGCTTAGCAGCTCTCCTCCCTTTGACAGCCTTGGACTTGTCCTGAAGAGAGAGATAGTCACTAATCGGCAGGTGAGCTGCCACACACAGAACATTACAATGCTTTTCAGGACCAGCGTTGGCCACATCTTCTATCATCACCTCTTCCTCCTCCTGGTTGTCTTCGTCTTCATCACCAGAGTCCATGTAGATCTTCCTCTTCTTCCTCACTCGTTTCCCCAGTCCCCCCTCCCCCCCATCTCTCTCCCTCCGCTCTCCGGGTGATGACCTAAACACATACGGAACAGAGGTCATTCTAGGAACTATGCTCATGTGATGACTGTTTTGGGTCTTAACTGTTACTGCTATCAATATGCTTTCTAAAATACAGTACAGTAAGAACAGCTAACATGTTTACCTGCCACTGGAGGGCTGGACACAAATAGAGCTGCAGTATTTGCCCTGGAGGAAACTCTCCAGTGGACCGGAGCCCCCACACGACCTACAGCTAGCCATCGCAGTCCTGGGGCCCGCCTCCGCCCTGGGGCCCGCCTCCGCCCTGGGGCCCGCCTCCGCCCTGGGGCCCGCCTCCGCCCTGGGGCCCGCCTCCGCCCTGGGGCCCGCCTCCACTCTCGGCTCCTCCACAGTGGGACCCTCCTCTAGAGACAGAAGCACAGGGCCTTGAGCTGGGGGAAAGAGCAGAATAATATTGAAGCTTTGTAATTCTATGCCCCCATCTGCAGAGCACCCAGTATGTAGTACGCTAATATACACAGTGCTGACATATATCAGAGCTATGAGTCTAAATTCGACACACTTATTATAAACAGTCAAAATGTTATAACTCCTTCATAACCATATGTTTACTTTACCCTTGGGTGCAAGTGGCTGGACTTCCTTGGCTGCCGAGGAGGCTGCACTGCTCTCTGATTGGGCCTCTGGTGGAGGGGTGGGGCTTTTCGACTGGGCAGGGTTCTGGGGGGTTGGCCCTGCCTCTTTGACCTCTGGCTCTGTCACGATCTCCAAAGTTCCAAACTCTGTCATACGGAACTGAGAGATACCAGTCAGTCACACACCTGTCTGTAGTACCTGTCTGTAGTATCCACACACACAGACACACAAACACAAACCTTGATGTCGCTGCCGGGCAGTGTGGCGATGCCGTCCTGCCAATCCAGAGCACCCATCATGTCAAACTCTGCCCCCTGGGAGGGGCCATCGCTGGGTGGGGTGTCAGTCATCTCTCCCTGCTCTCCTCCTCCTGCACTGACATCAATCAATCCATCAGTCAATACAACAGGTAGACCTTACAGTGAAATGCTTACTTACAAGCCCTTAACAACAATGCAGTTTAAAAAACAAATAATATACCTACAAATAATTCATTTAAAAAATATAAGAGCATAATTAAAAGAGCAGCAGCCAAATAACAACAGCGAGGCGATATACAGGGGTATATAACCAACTTTGCTGCGATTCTAAAGCGATAGGGGATACAAAAGTGATATGAGACCTCTCTCTAACCAATTAATTGTACACATATGTTTTCAGCTTGTGAGTGTGTGATATAGAAAAGTTTATTTCGACATCTATGAAGAAAAACGTTTATACACAATAGCAGGTATGTTGACACTGCCATGTTGATCTTATTTATTTTACCTTTATTTAAATAGGCAAGTCAGTTAAGAACAAATTCTTATTTTCAATTATGGCCAAGGAACAGTGGGTTAACTGCCTGTTCAGGGGCAGAACGACAGATTTGTACCTTGTCAGCTAGGGGATTTGAACCTGCAACCTTTCGGTTACTAGTCCAACACTCTGACCACTAGGCTACCCTGCTTTCTGTTGGAAAACCATTACTTGGGCCGGGAAGATACCAGTATCGCGATTCTCGTTAAGATCATGGCAAGGAAACAAATTTCTTTAAGAAGCCCTATAGGTAGAAATAAACTGTATTATGTTGTCATCCAGAATCACATTGATTTGTTTCCAAGCTATAGACACAATATTTTACATACAGCAGGATATTAAAGGACCAAAGTGTTTTGTCTGCCTCGGGTTTGAATTGTTGCGGTGTAAAAAACATTGCTATACACAGCTAACCATTACAGTGTCCAACATTTGGTTGTTGCAAATGCACCTCGCCTGACTTCACTCGTTAACACAAAATTTTGTTAGCCTTACTACTTGAACACACCCAATCAATCAATAACCAGACAGGTGTCACATCCAAATGACCTCGTAACCTTGCACATCGACTCAATACTGGTACCTGTGTATATAGCTAAGTTGTCCGGACCTCTGTATATCTCTATGGGGGTGCCACACGGTTCAATTCCCGGGCCGACTCTCTTCTCTGTATACATCAATGATGTCGCTCTTGCTGCTGGTGATTCTCTAATCCACCTCTATGCAGACGACAGCATTCTATATACTTCTGGCCCTTCTTTGGACACTGTGTTAACTAACCTCCAGACGAGCTTCAATGCCATACAATTCTCCTTCCATGGCCTCCAACTGTTCTTAAACACAAATAAAACTAAATGCATGCTATTCAACCGATCATTGCCCACACCTGCCCGCCCATCCAGCATCACTACTCTGCCCATCCAGCATCACTACTCTGGACGGCTCTGACTTAGAATACGTGGATAACTACAAATACCTAGGTGTCTGGCTAGACTGTAAACTCTCCTTCCAGACTCACATTAAGCATCTCCAATCAAAAATTAAATCCAGAATTGGCTTCCTATTTCGCAACATAGCTTCCTTCACTCATGCTGCCAAACATACCCTCGTAAAACTGACCATCCTACCGATCCTTGACTTCGGCGATGTCATCTATAAAATAGCCTCCAACACTCTACTCAGCAAACTGGATGTAGTCTATCACAGTGCCATCCGTTTTGTCACCAAAGCCCCATATACTACCCACCACTGCGACCTGTACGCTCTCGTTGGCTGGCCCTCGCTTCATACTCGTCGCCAAACCCACTGGCTACAGGTTATCTACAAGTCTCTGCTAGGTAAAGTCCCACCCTATCTCAGCTCGCTGGTCACCATAGCAGCACCCACTCGTAGCACACGCTCCAGCAGGTATATCTCATTGGTCACCCCCAAAGCCAATTCCTCCTTTGGTCGCCTTTCCTTCCAGTTCTCTGCTGCCACTGACTGGAACGAACTGCAAACATCACTGAAGCTGGAGATTCCCATCTCCCTCACTAGCTTTAAGAACCATCTGTCAGAGCAGCTCACAGATCATTGCACCTGTTCATAGCCCATCTGTATACAGCCCATCTATCTACCTCATTCCCATACTGTATTTATTTATTTTGCTCCTTTTGCACCACAGTATCTCTACTTGCACATCCATCTTTTGCACATCTACCATTCCAGTGTTTAATTGCCATATTGTCATTACTTCACCACCATGGCCTATTTATTGCCTTAACTCCCTTATTTGCACTCACTGTATATAGACTTTGTTTTCTTTTTTTCCTACTGTATTATTGACTGTATGTTTTGTTCATTCCATGTGTAACTCTGTGTTGTTGTATGTGTCGAACTGCTATGCTTTATCTTGGCCAGGTTACAGTTTCAATTGGGAACTTGTTCTCAACTAGCCTACCTGGTTAAATAAAGGTGAAATAAAAAAAGTAATCCTTACTCATTGGGGATTTATTCCTTGTGTTCTCATTTTTTCTATTACTTTTCTATTTTTTCTCTCTGTATTGTTGGAAAGGGCCCATCAGTAAGCATTTCACTGTTAAGTCTACACCTGTTGTTTAGGATGCATGAGACAAATAACATTTGATTTTAATTAAGACAGCATGCCCATTTCAGCAGTGGATGGGGAAACACTGCCAAATGACATCTGTCTGTCTCTCATGTTAAGACAAGATGTGTGGGTGTTTGTTCATGCAAGGATATGGGCTAGAATAGGTCTGTCTGTATGTTCTCAAAGTAAAACTGAAATTGTATCCATTTAACAGATCTTTCTCAAATGTCTATGTGTTGTTTTCAATATATATATATATATATATATATATATTTTTTTTTTAAATGAATGTAGTGTGTATATATATATATATATAAGATATGTCTGTATCTTTGTAACATTTTTCCACCATGTACTTTAGGGACCACAATGGGAATAACTCACTGACTTTATTTAGCAATCCTTGTTAAGTTTTTTTAAATGAATGTAGTGTGTGTATGTCTTTTTTAATTTTTATTAGCTAATAAAAACAAATCAATCAATCAAATGACATTATCAACAAACAAAAAAATATCCCTGGCACAAAAAGTACAGGGAGGTGGGTACCTGCAAGAAGTCAACCAGCGCGTGCAAGTCGGGTACTAAAGAACCGCATCCCATCGCCGCTAGAGGGCGACTGTTGAGGAATACATGCATGCACTTATATGAAGCAAAACAAGTAAATATTTTACTTTTTAAAGCTAAATAGCACAAAATAAACGCACAAGCACTGCTGCATGGATTGGCCCAGAACACAAATATTGACAAACACCGTGAGAGACGTGTCAAATACAAGTTAAAAGAACAAGTTCAGCTTTTCCTTGTTTTAACAGTATCTTATTAAATCGGCTGTTTGCATTGACGCGGACAACAGAGGTGGTAGAATAATCAATGATTTTAAAGAAAACAATGTGTTCTGCATAGAAAGGTCAAATTTACGTGATTTTTAATCAAACCAAGATCACGATATAACGTTTTCGCCTCGACGCTGCATCAACACTATATTTTGGTCAGAAATAATATTTTTTGACTGAAATATACGGATGGGAAGTAAACAATCAAGTGTGCTGTTCAACAGCTGTCAGTTTACGTTCCCAAGTTTAAACCTCGAATTTATTCGACCATAAATAAAGTGTACGTGCGCCCATGATTAGCATTCGTCTTATACAAAATGGCGGAGCAAAGGAAGAGGCCACCAACACGTTAAAACTATGTAAATGACTCAAGTTATTTATTGAAACACAGAATGCAGGGCCGTGTCTGTCAAATAAAACCACATATATACCCTGCAATTTCATAGGTTAGTGTTTTCCCTCATCATGGCCGTTTCCTTTACTTTCCCCTTGTCTCGGAATGTCAGCCAGCTAGCTGCCAGCTAGCTTGCTAACTGCTTCTGGCTAGCAAAGCGTCACTACGGTTCAATTCAAACTGGTAGCTAGACTGCTAGGAACTGAGACTAGCATTTTGGCTTGGTGTAGCGAAGTAAGGACAACCAGTAATAAATAAGTTTCCATGTCTTGAACGTTAGAAAATGCTTAGGAACGGACTTCCACATTAGTTGGTATAAATAAGTAAATAACCGCCCCTACACTGCCTTATTTGTTCAAGGCTAAAATATAGAATTGCTTGCTTTTAATTTCTTCAATAGAAACTTGACTCTCCGATTTATCTTTACGGTTTTAAATCACAGTACAAATAATAAGAACCGGTGCAAATTATAAAACGAACGATGCTTTATCGATTACTATTGTTATTTGCAACATTTAATGTATAACGGCGATTATATTGTTTGAAAATTATGGAACTCACCTCGTTTCTGTTTTAACTCTTATTTTGAGCTGGATAGTGTATGCAATGCGCATGCGTTCAATGAACGCTGCCTGACAACTTTGGATCTCGGTAAACTTGAGCACACAACTATCGATGGTCAATAGATACAGCAAGACGGACGCTTAGAGTGTACATATAGTTGATTAAATATTGTATTCATGCCTTGGGACTTGTCTTTCTCCTTCGTGTATTTTCAGAATCTCAGAGAGCATCAAATCGGAGCGCAGGGGCGTGCAGAGTCTGTTTGGCGTGGCGCGCGATTTCCATTGTGGTCATGTCGCTGTATGCTGTCAATAACTCTTTACGTCACCACCAGTCAATATTGTCTCCATATGTTAAAAGATGACAGTAGATTAATCATAAACCCAACTTCTAGCTGTTTTATTTGTTTGGCCACACTTCCAACCAGTAATTCGGCAAAAAAAGTAAGAACAGTCAAGTCCAGACGTCAAATAGGTCTACAGTAGTTAGACCGTAGTATTGATTACAACAAGGCCTATAGGCTATCAGCTCTTAATGGGTTTTTTTGTAAAACGATGCCTTTTCATGTGTGTTATCTATGCCCAACCAGACCAGACGTCTGGAATAGAAGCTCTCTGACTTAGCTATTTTAAGGGTTCATGTATAAGACATCCCTACTGTTCTTATTACAAGTGAAACGTTGGACTGTAGTCTATTTGGCATGAGATGCAGTCTTCAATGGCAGTGTCGCCTATAAATAAGCCTGCTTTTTCCAGTCGCTACCGCTAGATGGCAGCGTAATGCTGTTTTCTGACGGATTACACTGTAACATCTCAGTAGCCCAGTCACATACATTATTCTCAACATCAGAAGAACGACAGATGCAAACCATGAGATGGCCTTCAGGGGTAAAGTGGCCGACACGAGGGTAAGAGGACTGTTTACTCGGATTTTACACTCACGTGCAGCCGTGGGTCAGACATGGGCGCTGTTATAATAAAATACGAAATCAATAGGTGTCGTTGTTGGCGACTATGAAACATAAGCTATCAGCCTATCATTTCTATTCAGCGACTGATATTTCATTTATCGTGAATGGCAAATGCAACAGATAATGATCACTCAGTCTGTGCAAATGAAGGTATTCTGTCCTCTGCTGCTCCCCCGCAGTGCGCATCCCCTGCAGAGTCCGTTGGAGTTCTGCCATGGGAGCTTTTACACCTGCTGAATGATCCACGGTTCAGTTGACAGTGCTGTCACGGCTTTGCTACAGTGTCTTGGCGACTGATTTGAGTGTAGCCTAGGTCTATGATGTGCGATATATTATTATTGGGATGAATGACTGACTCTCTCGATCTCTTTCACTCTCGATCTCTCTCCCCCAGACAGTGCTTGTGCACATGCTGCTGTGCCTCGTCATATTCTACTCTCTCTACTACATGATTGGGAGTGTGTGTTTCGGCGCTTTCAGGTGCGACACTTTTCTTTTCCTCTCTCTGCGTGCACGTGTGGTTATTGGGTAAGTGGCCTTGCTGGAACCGTGAGCTGTCCTCAGGCGGCTTCTATAAACCTGGTGCCAGGTGACAGAAGCGAGGGGGAGGGATTTATTGATTGGAATGACAGTCAGTTTCAACCACCCTGGTTCCCTCCTAGCTCCTTCTTTTGAATATCCTGTTTGTTTGTTTGTTTGTTTTATCTGCTGCTCTTCTGTTTGCATTCAGGTTGGATCACTTTGATGGACTTATTCCCTTTGACTTTAAGACTGAACCAACCAATTTGGAATCCAACTCCAAATACCTGGGTGAGTGAAGATGTGTATGGTAGTGTGTGTGCGCGTGCATGTCCTCTACATATGGTTAAGGTCTTATATTGTTGTTCCAGTGAACCTGCTGTCCATGGAGTTGACCTATTTCTGCAGTGGTCTGCTGTTTGCAGCCGTGGTGAGGAGATGGGTCTGGGACTACGCTCTCACAGTCACACTACTGCACGTACTGCTCACCAGCCTGGGTGAGACACACACACATACACACAGAAATGCATACACATGCCTGAACTCACTCACTCACACACACACACACACTGGCTTAACTCAGAATAATCCCTTGCTGGCAGAGCAGAGTGCTCAGGGCCAGCTTTGATGACATCATGATAGGACGGGAAGTGGGGTTAGAGTTGAGAAGCAGCTGGGCCCAAAACAAGGCACATATATTGACCCTATCCCATGGTCTTCTTTAATTCCCCTTCCTCATGTGTAAGGATTGGATGGGTCTAGCTCTAAAGCAATACGATGTACACTCCCCATCCTTAGTTCTGTGTGGCATATTGCCTGTTTTTAATGTGTGTTTAATGTGTGTTTCAGTGATGTTGGAGTTTCCCTTGGTATGGCAGTGGTGGCTGGCCCTTGGTAAGACCTGTACCTCACCCTCACTTCACCTCACCCACACATGTTCTGTTTTATTGTGTGAAACTTTCTGAGGAGTTATAGATGAGTAGTTAGTTATGTCTCTTCTTTATTAATGGTTTTATGTGTGTGTGTGTGGTTGTGTTTTGTTTGAAGGCAGCGGGTTGTTTCTGATGATCTGTAACGGTCAGCTGATAGCTTACTTCACCTGCCAGAGTGACCAGAGTTACCCCACCTTCAACAGCTACTGAGTACACACACACACACACACACACACACACACACACTGACAAGAGTTCTTTGCAGTGAGTCCAGTTTGATTGTTGCACTTTGTTTCTGTTGGACCGGCTTCCCAGACACCAATTGAGCCAAGTGATTCTCCAATGAGCAAACTTTTGAGTCCAGGAAACAGCTCATATATGTCATATCTGTAGTATGTAATATCTGTAGTATGTAATATCGGTGGTATGTAATATCTCTGGTATGTAATATCTGTAGTATGTAATATCTGTGTTCTCTATGAATGTTAATCTTATGTCAGACAATGTTAATCATGTAATTTATCATCTTAGAACTATTAAACCAGCTGTAACCTCGTACACCTGGGCTGGCTCTACACACACACACACATTCTTATCACATCTTGGTTTAAGCCTAACCATAACCAAGTATTGTTACTTACCCTAACCCTAACCCTTACTTCAACCACAATCCTTATCCTAACCCTAACCTTAACCACAACCCTTACCCTAACCTCAACCCTTACCCTAACCTTAACCACAACCCTTACCCCAACCCTTACCCTAACCTCAACCCTTACCTCAACCACAACCCTTACCTCAACCCTTACCCTAACCTCAACCTAACCTTACCCTAACCTTCTCCCTTTGATTTAAGGTGCAGGAGGCCAACTCCAGGTAGCTCCGGTTCAATTTAACCACTGGTTCTAACCCGGCCTGAGCCTCCGTTCTCTGTGAGATATAAACAATCTGATACATGATAGGAAAATGCATTTTAATTTATTCAAAACACAAATAATATCAGAATGATATCAGGGGTCTGTGACTCCAACCTCAGCCGGAAACATATAGAAGAACCCTGGGAAGGATCCATTGGCCACGTCTCCCAACATGTCACTCAAACCGAGGGAGGCGGGGGCTGGAAGAAGCGTGAACTCTGGGTCAAAATACCTCACATCACACAGACCAGACTGAAAGAGAGAGGGAGGGAACGCGTGACCAGACACACATTCAGGTAGTCACAGATCCAAACTGACCCATAGCCCCTATAAAACACACACACACACACCAGGTTGGGAATGAATGGGGGAGGGACTTTCCTGGCTAGCAGGTCATCCCAGTTGATGGACAGGAAGAAGGTGTGGCCCTGCAGCTCAGCCTACAAACAAAGTGAGACAGTACGTCAATGTGTGTATGGGTGTGTATGTGGACTTGCATGTATGTGTCAGCACTCTGTGCCAGGGGGAGTAATGGGGGGTGCTTACAAGGTCATGTTCCCCCCCAAGGCATTTGGTACAGTCTCTCTCCAGCAGGTTCTGCAGCAGAGTCCGGGCAGACTGGGACACACTTCTATGGAGCTGGAGGGGGACGTGAAGGATGTTTCTCAAACATCTCTGCCTTACTGCGACTGTAGAACGGGGGCTGAGGAAGAGAGAGAGAGAGAAAAGAGGAGAGAGGGAGCCAGATAAGTGTACAGTGGATGGAATATGCTAGTTGAAAAGTAGCTGAAAGAGAAACACTCACCAGTCCATGAAGCCTCTCATAAAGTACACTCCCCAGCCCCCACGAGTCCACAGCTCCACAGCAGGTGTGGCCTAACAGCGCCTCTGGCGCCAGATATTCAGGGGTTCCACAGAACATTTGCATAGTCCCACCCACAGACATGCCCTCTTTACACAGCCCGAAATCCATCAGAACCACATGACCTCCACCGTCCAATAGGGTGTTCTCTGACTTCAGGTCTCTAATGGGGGGGTACCGAGGGTTAAATCACTGTGAGGAAAATGCGCTCTCTCTCATTGTGTGTGCGTGTGTGTGTGCGCACCTGTAGACTATGTTGAGGGAGTGGAGGTAGCTCAGGGCTGAGGCCATCTCTGCAGAGTAGAATGTTGCTCTGGGCTCCAGGAAGGCTTCCTCCCTCTGAAGATGAGATGGTAGAACAACTCTCCTCCATTGATGTAGTCCAGTTCAAAGAAGAGAGTGTGAGAGGTCTGGAAGGAGAAGTGGAGCCCCACCAGGAATGGATGCTTCAGTCCCTTCAGCAACACACCTCTCTACCATCACATGTCTCTGCTGGAAGGAGAGAGAGAGAGAGGGATAGATAAGGGATATGATTGAATGGAAATTAATGGAATGGAAATAGAATGGAACGGAAAACGAAAAGAATGGAATGGAATGGAAAAAGAATAGAATGGGAATAGAATGGAAATAGAATGGGATGAAAATATAATAGAATGGAAATAGAATGGAATGGAACGGAAAAAGAATAGAATGGAATGGAATGGAATGGAACGGAAAAAGAATAGAATGGAATGGAAATAGAATGGGATGAAAATATAATATAATGGAAATAGAATGGTGTTACGGCTGTTGAAAGGAGGTGCAGCGTGGTGAGCGTACATGTTCTTTAATTAAGAAAAGACACCGAACAAAACAATACACACTACAAAACAAAACCGTGAAGCTTAAGGCTAAGTGCCATAAAGAAAGTCAACTTCCCACAAAGACAGGTGGGGAAAAAAGGCTACCTAAGTATGGTTCCCAATGAGAGACAACGATAGACAGCTGTCTCTGATTGGGAACCATACTTAGGTAGCCTTTTTTCCCACCTGTCTTTGTGGGAAGTTGTGGCTGAGTCATGTTGGAGACCTGCGCCAACTCCCCGGGGTTACCGAGGGCGCCCAGTCCTGGACTCGCTACGAGGGTCCCCAGTCCGGGGTCGGCAGTGAGGGTCCCCGCACCAGAGGTGCCACCAAAGTGGGGTGAGCCAGCGGTGGAGCGGGACCTGCGTCCCGCATCTGAGCCGCCGCCGCGGATAGATGCCCACCCAGACCATCTCCTATAGGTTTAGGTTTTGCGGCCGGAGTCCGCACCTTTGGGGGGAGGTACTGTCACGCCCTGACCTTAGAGATCCTTTTTATGTCTCTATTTTGGTTTGGTCAGGGCGTGAGTTGGAGTGGGCATTCTATGTTTTGTGTTTCTATGATTTTCTATTTCTGTTTTGGCCGGGTATGGTTCTCAATCAGGGACAGCTGTCTATCGTTTTCTCTGAATGGGAACCATACTTAGCTACCCTTTTTCCCACCTGTGTTTGTGGGAAGTTAACTTTGCTTGATGGCACATAGCCTTAAGCTTCACGGTTTGTTTTGTATTGTTTATTGTTTTTTCTGTTTTGGCCGTTGTATGGTTCTCAATCAGGGACAGCTGTCTATCGTTTTCTCTGAATGGGAACCATACTTAGCTACCCTTTTTCCCACCTGTGTTTGTGGGAAGTTTAACTTTGCTTGATGGCACATAGCCTTAAGCTTCACGGTTTGTTTTGTATTGTTTATTGTTTTGTCGGCGTCATTTCGAATAAAAGGAGAAAATGTACGCTCATCACTCTGCACCTTGGTCCAGTTCTTCCTTCAACAGCCGTGACAAATGGAATGGAAATAGAATGGAATGGAAATAGGATGGAATGGAAATAGGATGGAATGGAAATAGGATGGAACGGAAATAGAATGGAACGGAAATAGAATGGAATGGAAATAGAATGGAACGGAAATAGAATAGAATGGAATAATAGATACTTCTTTCTTCCTCAGTATGACCTGTTCCTGTAGAACCTTTACAGCGTACATACTTCCACTCTGTCTGTGTCTCGCTAACACCACCTGCAACAAGATAAATACATCACCAACACAACAAACACACACCGGCCTACTCATAAACACACACATACGTAAAGGGACACACACACTTGCTCCCACCGTCCCAAAGCTTCCTTTGCCGATGACCTTCAGGTAGTGGATATCAGAAGGCTTCACCCTGGTAAACATGACAGCAGAGCAGCATGAGTGTGAGGTCTGATGATTTCCATTGGCTATGGGCAACTCAAGGGAAAACTCCTGGCCATAACTTTGGGGTACTCACCGAGTCTCCTCCAGCAAACTTGGCAGACGCTGATAGAGAGAAAAAAGGACGGGGGGGGGGGGTAGATTTGGGTCAGAGAGAGATTATATAAACGGGTCATAGGTGTCCTGGCTGTATGCCTATAAATACTCATCGATGTTCCCCCCTCTCTCTCCTCTCTTTCCCTCTCCTCCCTCTCAGGCTCTCCTGCAGCAGGATGGTCTGGGCGTCTAGGCTTCACAGAGACAACATGGACAGTGTGTTAGGTCTATGTGTGTCTATGTGTGTCTCTGTGTTAATTATAACAATACGTTATTTTAGATCATCAATATGGAGTACAATCATTACTACAGTAAGTTGTGACTCACTGCTGAATGATTTGGTGGCCGGACACCAGTTTGTGCAGGAAGTTGCTGAAGCCCCCTTTCTTCCCTTCAAGCAGAGATGAAACACAGGAGAGGGTTTTTACATAAGACTATGTCAGTATCAATATCAGTAGGCTCTCAAAGTGTCGATATAACTAAATTCACTACAAAGGAGCTGAAAATCTAATGAAAAACATTGAACGGAAATGAAGGTCAAAAAACCTCTCGTAACATGATGTAAGACATCAAGGGTGTCATACATGCTATTCAATGACATTAACAATGTGTTATGCACTATATATAGAAAAGTGTGTGGACACCCCTTCAAATTAGTGGATTTGGCTATTTCAGCCACACCCGTAGCTGACAGGTATATAAAATAGAGCACACAGCCATGCAATCTCCATAGACAAACATTGGCAGTAGAATGGCCTTACTTAATAGCTCAGTGAATTTCAACGTGGCATCGTCATAGGATGCCACCTTTCCAACAAGTCAGTTTGTCAAATTTCTGTCCTGCTAGAGCTTCCCCGGTCAACTGTAAGGGCTGTTATTGTGAAATGGAAACGTCTACGAGCAACAACGGCTCAGCCGTGAAGTGGTAGGCCACACAAGCTCACAGAATGGGACCACCGAGTGCTGAAGCGAGTAGAACGTAAAAATCATCTGTCCTTGGTTGCAACACTCACTACCGATTTCCAAACTGCCTCTGGAAGCAACATCAGCACAAGAACTGTACGTCAGGAGCTTCATGAAATGGGTTTCCATGGCTGAGCAGCCTCACACAAGCATAAGATCACCATGCCCAATCGGCTGGAGTGGTGTAAAGCTCGCCGCCATTGGACTCTGGAGCATTGGAAACAAATTCTCTGGAGTGATGAATCATGCTTCATCATCTGGCAGTGCAACGAACAAATCTGGGTTTGGCAGATGCCAACACTACCTGCTCCAATGCATAGTGCCAACTGCCAACTGTAAAGTTTGGTGGAGGAATAATGGTGTGGGGCTGTTTTTCATGGTTCGGGCTAGGCCCCTTAGTTCTAGCGAAGTGAAATCTTAACACTACAGCATACAATGACAACTTTGTGTCAACAGTTTGAGGAAAGCCCTATTCCTGTTTCAGCATGACAATGCCTACGTGCACAAAGCGAGGTCCATACAGAAATGGTTTGTCAAGATTGGTGTGGAAGGTCATGACTGGCCTGCACAGAGCCCTGACCTCAACCCTATTGAACACCTTTGGGATGAATTAGAATGCTGACTGTGAGCCAGGCCTAATTACCCAGCATCAGTGCCCAACCTCACTAATGCTCTTGTGGCTGAATGGAAGCAATTCCCAGCAGAAATTTTCCAACAT
Source organism: Oncorhynchus masou masou (assembly GCF_036934945.1). NCBI lineage: Eukaryota > Metazoa > Chordata > Actinopteri > Salmoniformes > Salmonidae > Oncorhynchus > Oncorhynchus masou. The sequence goes on along the minus strand of NC_088241.1, from coordinate 458,573 downwards.
CTAGTAGAAAGCCTTCCCAGAAGAGTGGAGGCTATTATAGCAGCAAATGCAGGACCAACTCCATATTAATGTCCATGATTTTGGAATGAGACCTTTGAGGAGCAGGTGTCCACATACTTTTGGTCATGTAGTGTACCTGTTATTGACAATGCTTTATAACCCCATAATAACGCATTATAGCAGTTGATGAGAAAAGGTGTTAGGCCACCGAGCATTCAAACACTAGAATCTGAAAACACATAGTTGTAACTACATTCATAGAATTCCATGGAATGTCAAACTTACCAGTAAAACATGACACAAGCCCTTTCATTTTGGTATAGGACATTCTGCGCCTTGGCTGCATAACTCCCATCTGGATGAAATAATAATGTCCAGTAAAAGGAGCGAACAAACTGAGATGTTCTTTAACTCTGGTGGCTGTGTCTGAAGAGTTCAGCACCACTGACAGCGCACGCTCGGCAGGCAGGCTATTTACAACAATCTCACACACTCTCCCGTCAAAAGACCTCTCTGACTCTCTGACGCAGGCCTAATTGAGTCCAAGGCACCCCTGTAGGCTACATTATTGTGTGGGCATTGGGCTCAAGTCACTCATCCACGAAATCCTGACAGGGGCTCCTGGGTGTACTGTCGAATCAACGCTCCTATCAATGGAAGACCTTCTAAAAATGTGTAAGAGCTCTGCATGGACAGACACTGTGCTACTGCTTTGGGGAATGTGTGTATATATGTGTGGGTGTGTGTGTGTGTCTGTGTCTGTGTGGTAGATACTCTGGTTCCTCTAAAGGGTCCTATATCCTGAAAAATGAACTCTGCTGACAGAACACACAGAGGGGAGATCAATAGTGACCAATAGTTTCCACTGACCATTCAGAAAGACAGACAAAATAGAACAAAAGAGATAAGGAGAGACAAATACACACAATGAGTCACAGCAGGGGCTGTAGGGTAAGAGTCCGACCATGCTGTTTTCCAAACTACCCCAGGAAGTTACACAGGTCAAGGTCAGAGGTCATCTGCTTTGGTCCAGATACAGGTACACTCTGTTCAGAGTCACTACAGACTGTAGGCTATATAGACCTGACTGAGGAGGAATGACTACTGTAGATATACCACACTCAACGTTGACCTGATCTATGACCTCTGACATTTAACCTTCCCCTCATTGGCCATTTAGAGAACACACTCTTGCACGCACGCGCACACACGCATGCTGACAGGTCTGTATTCTGTGTATGCCAAAGAGTGTATCAATATTACATAATATAATAAAACAAATCATGTAATTAATTATATAATTATATATTTTTTTCCCAAATGGCTATATATCAATTTTCATTAATGTTGGCAAATTAGCTTTTATTGTTTAAAGAACGTATGAAAGATATTGGTGTTTTTTCACTATAGATGGCATCATGAGCAAGGAAAATTGTGTTGATATATTGAAGCAGCATCTCAAGACATCAGTCAGGAAGTTCTGACTGATGATCTGATCTGATCTGGAATTTTCCGAGCTGTTTAAAGGCACAGTCAACTTAGTGTATGTAAACTTCTGACCAACTGGAATTGTGATACAGTTAATAATAAGTGAAATAATCTGTCAAACTATAGTTTGTTAACAAGAAATTTGTGGAGTGGTTGAAAAACAAGTTTTAATGACTCCAACCTAAGTGTATGTAAACTTCCGACTTCAAATGTTTATATATATACACAACTTTGAAGTCTATATAAACAGTTGAAGTCAGAAGTTTACATACATATATATATGCATATATATACAGTGCCTTGCGAAAGTATTCGCCCCCCTTGAACTTTGCGACCTTTTGCCACATTTCAGGCTTCAAACATAAAGATATAAAACTGTATTTTTTTGTGAAGAATCAACAACAAGTGGGACACAATCATGAAGTGAAACTACATTTATTGGATATTTCAAACTTTAACAAATCAAAAACTGAAAAATTGGGCGTGCAAAATTATTCAGCCCCCTTAAGTTAATACTTTTTAGCGCCACCTTTTGCTGTGATTACAGCTGTAAGTCGCTTGGGGTATGTCTCTATCAGTTTTGCACATCGAGAGACTGAAATTTTTTCCCATTCCTCCTTGCAAAACAGCTCGAGCTCAGTGAGGTTGGATGGAGAGCATTTGTGAACAGCAGTTTTCAGTTCTTTCCACAGATTCTCGATTGGATTCAGGTCTGGACTTTGACTTGGCCATTCTAACACCTGGATATGTTTATTTTTGAACCATTCCATTGTAGATTTTGCTTTATGTTTTGGATCATTGTCTTGTTGGAAGACAAATCTCCGTCCCAGTCTCAGGTCTTTTACAGACTCCATCAGGTTTTCTTCCAGAATGGTCCTGTATTTGGCTCCATCCATCTTCCCATCAATTTTAACCATCTTCCCTGTCCCTGCTGAAGAAAAGCAGGCCTAAACCATGATGCTGCCACCACCATGTTTGACAGTGGGTATGGTGTGTTCAGGGTGATGAGCTGTGTTGCTTTTACGCCAAACATAACGTTTTGCATTGTTGCCAAAAAGTTCAATTTTGGTTTCATCTGACCAGAGCACCTTCTTCCACATGTTTGGTGTGTCTCCCAGGTGGCTTGTGGCAAACTTTAAATGACACTTTTTATGGATATCTTTAAGAAATGGCTTTCTTCTTGCCACTCTTCCATAAAGGCCGGAATAGTGCAATATACGACTGATTGTTGTCCTATGGACAGAGTCTCCCACCTCAGCTGTAGATCTCTGCAGTTCATCCAGAGTGATCATGGGCCTCTTGGCTGCATCTCTGATCAGTCTTCTCCTTGTATGAGCTGAAAGTTTAGAGGGACGGCCAGGTCTTGGTAGATTTGCAGTGGTCTGATACTCCTTCCATTTCAATATTATCGCTTGCACAGTGCTCCTTGGGATGTTTAAAGCTTGGGAAATCTTTTTGTATCCAAATCCGGCTTTAAACTTCTTCACAACAGTATCTCGGACCTGCCTGGTGTGTTCCTTGTTCTTCATGATGCTCTCTGCGCTTTTAACGGACCTCTGAGACTATCACAGTGCAGGTGCATTTATACGGAGACTTGATTACACACAGGTGGATTGTATTTATCATCATTAGTCATTTAGGTCAACATTGGATCATTCAGAGATCCTCACTGAACTTCTGGAGAGAGTTTGCTGCACTGAAAGTAAAGGGGCTGAATAATTTTGCACGCCCATTTTTTCAGTTTTTGATTTGTTAAAAAAGTTTGAAATATCCAATAAATGTCGTTCCACTTCATGATTGTGTCCCACTTGTTATTGATTCTTCACAAAAAATACAGTTTTATATCTTTATGTTTGAACCCTGAAATGTGGCAAAAGGTCGCAAAGTTCAAGGGGGCCGAATACTTTCCCAAGGCACTGTATATATGCTTTAAATCAATACAGCAATATGAGATCTGCATGTAAAACATTTACATTTGACATTTTAGTAATTTAGCATATGTTCTTGTCCAGAGCGTCTACAGGTAGTTCATTCATCTTAAGATAACTAGGTGAGACAACCACATGTCACAGTCAAATATACAGGACACAAACATTCCATTCCAGCTACACAATGGATATACTGTATAGCGTTTTGCTAAAAAAAAAAAATAATAATAATTTAATACACACCTACAATCTATGAATGAAAAAAAAACTGAGAACAGTAATATTATAAAAAAACGTGAAAAATGTATGGAGACAGAATTTTGGAAATAAACTCTTCATATGTAACTAGAGAGAGAACTTTCTGAATCAGACACCATCTAGACTCTAGTCAATAGGTTCACACTGTCTTAACGAGAAAGTACATACATGTTGCCCTAACGAGACAGACAAATGGGGCCACGCACTGCTCCAACGATGACAACACCAACAACACACTCTGCCCATCACACAGAGGAAGACCATCAGAAAGAGAGGGACAGAGAGAGAGGGGTGGGGGGAGACCAATACAAAAGAAAATGTGTTAACATTGCCAAAGCAAGTGAAGGAGATAATAAACAAAAGGGAAATAAGCAATACAAATTAACAGTAAACATTACATTCACAAAAGTTCCAAAAGAATAAAGACATTTCAAAGACATTTATCTCTTTCTCTCGACCACTCTCTTTCTTTCTCTCTCCCCCTCTCTCTCTCGACCACTCTCTTTCTTTCTCTCTCTCTAATTCTGTCTCCCATTCTATCTATCTCCCACTCTCTTTCTTTCTCTCTCCCCCTCTCTCTCTCTACCACTCGCTTTCTTTCTCTCTCCCCCTCTCTCTCTCTACCACTCTCTTTCTCTCTCTCTTTCTGTTTTGCTCTCTCTTTTTCTGTCTCTCTCCTTCTTTGTTTCTCCCTCCCCTCTCTCTTTCTTTCTCTCTCCCCCTCTATCTCTCTACCACTCTCTTTGTTTCTCCCTCCCTCCCCCTCTCTCTCTCTCTTTCTTTCTCTCTCTCTCTCTATGTCACTAGTCTCTATATTTGGGGCGGTAGAGTTCAGGGGACAGTTAGTGCTGTTGTGTCTTGGTTACTGCAGCAGTAAGATGACACACAGAGAGAGAGGCAGAGGAAGTTACCCCATCATATCACTCCCCTGACAGAGAGATGGTGTGGGGGGCACCCCATTAAGAGTCAGAGGAACCGGTCTTTTCTGGTTATAACTCACCATCTTACTCTATATAACCTCTGACCGTAACCTACTGGCACAGCAACTGGTGACACGACACATTGTAACACATCCATAACCCTCCAACATCTCACAGAGAGGAAGCACTCTCTTTTGACGACACCACAACGGCCACTCTCTGGATTGGGACACACCTAACCATTGGTTAGTGGAATAGAATCAATCGGGTTTGTTAGTACTGGGCTGGAACACAAGCCTGCTGCATACACTGTAGCTCTCAATCGCTGAATTTCAGAAAATCCCTTTATGCTTACATCCATGCAATGCTGTCCATGGAGGGGAGTGAGCAGGTGTCCATGGGGCGGAGTGAGCAAGTGTCCATGTGGGGGAGTGAGCAAGTGTCCATGTGGCGGAGTGAGCAAGTGTTCATGGGGCGGCGTGAGCATGTGTCCATGGGGGGGAGTGAGCAAGTGTCCATGTGGGGGAGTGAGCAAGAATCCTTGTGGGGGAGTGAGCAAGTGTCCATGGGGGGAGTGAGCAAGTGTCCATGGGGGGGGGCGTGAGCAAGTGTCCATGTGGGGGAGTGAGCAAGTGTCCATGAGAGGGAGTGAGCAAGTGTCCATGAGGGGGAGTGAGCAAGTGTCCATGGGGGGGGGGGGGGGCGTGAGCAAGTGTCCATGGGGGAAGTGAGCAAGTGCACATTCTCTGAAGACTGGTATGGGATAAGAAGCCAGCCCTTTCCTACTCTTGGGCAAAGTACAGGGGTGGGCAACAAATATTGTGATTATTTTGGATTTCAAAAAACACTCCAGGCCACTCTTGAATGTCTAAAAAAAGATAGAAATGTTGTTGACATTATAATGGACCTACAGTATATATTTATATACATTATAATGGACCTACACTATGTATTTATATAAATTATAATGGACCTACACTATGTATTTATATAAATTATAATGGACCTACACTATGTATTTATATAAATTATAATGGACCTACACTATATATTTATATAAATTATAATGGACTTACAGTATATATTTATACAAATTATAATAGACCTACACTATGTATTTATATAAATTATAATGGACCTACGGTATATAAATTATAATGGACCTACAGTATATATTTATATAAATTATAATGGACCTACACTATATATTTATATAAATTATAATGGACCTACAGTATATATTTATATAAATTATAATGGACCTACAGTATATATTTATATAAATTATAATGGACCTACAGTATATATTTATATAAATTACAATGGACCTACACTATGTATTTATATAAATTATAATGGACCTACACTATGTATTTATATAAATTATAATGGACCTACAGTATAGATTTTCAAATAACTCTCCCTTTTCTGGCCTGCAAATTCATTTTGACAAGCAAATCGGTCCCCCCAAAAATCTGTGCGGCCCTCGAACCAAAAAGTTTGCCCAACCCTGTCCTTGGTGGGCCGAGTGTCTGCGGATTTTTGCTCCTCCCTTGTACTTGATTGATCAATTAACGCCATTGATTAGTTAGGCTCTTTCCTCACCTGGTTGTCAACACAAACTAATTCGACACGAATTGAAAGGGTAGCCTAATGGTTAGAGCGTTCGACTAGTAACCGGAAGGTTGCACGCTTAAACCCCCGAGCTGACAAAAGTCCAAATCTGTCTTTCTGCCCTGAACAGGCAGTTAACCCACTGTTCCTAGGCCGTCATTGAAAATAAGAATTTGTTCTTTAACTGACTTGCCTAGTAAAATAAAAAAGAAAAGAAAATAACAAACACCCGCTTCAGCAGTATCTCGTCTTCCCTGTAGATGGCAGCAGGACTCCAGAGAGGTTCTATGGGAGTAAATTACAGGCTTCATCTCAGGCTGTTTGACATAGGATTACAACATATTCTGTTAGGACACAGGCCGGTACATTGATAGTAATATGATTGTCTCGATCGGATAAGAAAGACATGTTTTAATTGAGGATGTAATGAGACAGGTTTCATTCTTTTCATCTGCCCTGGAATGGAAAAAAAATGGAAATATCTGACTTTATGGATGAGTACAGATGAACGAGGACATGAGACAATGAGATGGAATCATTAGACTATTGAGATAAAGGAGAGGAGACAATGAGATGACGCTGCTATGGGAGAGGTAGCGAGCCCCTGATTGGACCATGGACGAGCCTCCTCACGACAGGACATGTTGAAGCTATGCTAAGGCACCATTCGTTTTCTCCTATATGAATAAGTAACATAGGCTACTTCAAGGAAGGAAGGAAAGAATGATTCGTTCCCAAAGTAGTCCAAGTGAACAAAACCGGAGGGACTCCACTCTTTTGCGGACCAGCCAAGAACCTAGACCGAGTTTCACTTTCACATCTCTGGAAGTTGAGCTTTTTTTCAAAGTATATTCCACCCCTTGTTCTTGTGAATCAGTGTCACTCTACAGTTCTGTAGGGCTGCGTGAACAGATGACATGATATCTTCTTCCTCTGATGAAAGAATATGATATGCTGTAGGCTTCAGTGGGGGTGGTTGAGGACCAGAACACGCATCCATCAAGGCGGGAGCGCGCATTGTGAAGAGGCGGGGCAGCGGGAATATCTCTTTCCGGATATTTACCTCCACCTGCCCGCGCGACGCGCCCAGTTCCAAGGTTTTTAACAGCGGTAGTATCAACGGACATGACAAAGTTCCCAAATCCAGGACTACTGAGGTATTTTAACTGATCTTCTCGAGCTAGATTGTCTGTGTTTTCATAACAATCCTCCAGGATCAACTTGATATCTGAAGTGAAGTAACGTTAAAGTTGCTGAATGGCATGTTGAGCGTAGCAGCAGAAGAACCTATAACATTAGGCTACGTTTATGTTGGTCGTTCATAGAGCCTACTTAGTTTAAAGTCCACGTCGAGGCTGTATGTTTCAAATAACGTCCAATATACTATATGGGAGGTTGTCTTATTCTCCGTGTTAATCATTGCGATACACTAGTTTAATCGATAACCGAGATGACGTTGCTCATCTGAAAATAAGTTTGCCAATGCAACCAGGATCAAATCTCAGGCCTAGTTGACACACTTTAAATAGGAAATGTTGTATACCAATACTGCCCACTCAAGTCTAGACTTAGCAAAAAACTCTGTCCTAAAATAGTTTAGGAAGCTCAGTTTAACTGGTGTGAATGTCATTATCATCATGGAAAATCAGGCGTGAGAGAGTGCTCTACTCACTGTAATGTATTCAAAGTATTCAGAGTGAGTCCAAACATTAACGTGTGTGTGTGTGTGTGTGTGTGTGTGAGAGAGAGAGAGAGGCCTACAAAAAGACCTGCAGTGTGTGTGTGTGTGTGTGTGTGAGAGAGAGAGAGAGAGAGGCCTACAAAAAGACCTGTCCCACTCCCCTCAGCCTACATTAACAAGCACACACACAGGGCTGTTATTAAAAGCATGGGTTAGTGGGTTGATGCCCAGCAGAACTGGTGTGTAAACAACACCAGCTCGTGTGTGTGCATGTAGATCTGAGATCAGTTCCTAGGCCTGTGGATGGACCAGCTTGTCTCTGACAATATTTAACATTCTTATCATTCAGCAGTCTGCACAGGGCGGAGGAGAGAACAGGGGAAAAAGGACATGTTCAGACTCTGGACAGATAATAATATATTACCAACATACACACTGCATTACTCACTGTAGCATAATACTGCTTCAGACACACACATTACTCACTGTAGCATGATACTGCTTCAGACACACTGCATTACTCACTGTAGCATAATACTGCTTCAGACACACACATTACTCACTGTAGCATGATACTGCTTCAGACACACACATTACTCACTGTAGCATGACACTGCTTCAGACACACACATTACTCACTGTAGCATGATACTGCTTCAGACACACTGCATTACTCATTGTAGCATAATACTGCTTCAGACACACACATTACTCACTGTAGCATGATACTGCTTCAGACACACACATTACTCACTGTAGCATGATACTGCTTCAGACACACACATTACTCACTGTAGCATGATACTGCTTCAGACACACACATTACTCACTGTAGCATGATACTGCTTCAGACACACTGCATTACTCACTGTAGCATGATACTGCTTCAGACACACACATTACTCACTGTAGCATGATACTGCTTCAGACACACACATTACTCACTGTAGCATGATACTGCTTCAGACACACTGCATTACTCACTGTAGCATGATACTGCTTCAGACACACACATTACTCACTGTAGCATGATACTGCTTCAGACACACACATTAATCACTGTGTGTGTGAAGTAGAAAAGGAGCTGTTCACTGCAGACGATGTTATCCTTAGGGAGGAGCTAAACTACATGAGCAGATATCATCACAGTTTCCAGAGTCTGGAGGTGTTTCATTAAGATGTGTGTGTGTTATCTCTCCCCAGGTTGTGGAGAGATGGACTGAGGGTTGTGTCAGTGTGTGTGTGAGTGACGCGTAATTCAGAGTGCAAAGACACAGAGACGTGACAGTCCCGCGTCCCATTGTGAGTCCACTGTCTGCGGGGGGAACACACAGCTATAACGGGTACCTCCCCAACATTCCCAACCAACGCAGCTCTGAGACCACTGTCTGTGAGGGGAACACACAGCCGTAACGGGTACCTCCCCAACATTCCCAACCAACGCAGCTCTGAGACCAGTCTGCAGGGGGGAACACACAGCCGTAACGGGTACCTCCCCAACATTCCCAACCAACGCAGCTCTGAGACCAGTCTGCAGGGGGAACACACAGCCATAACGGGTACCTCCCCAACATTCCCAACCAACGCAGCTCTGAGACCAGTCTGCAGGGGGGAACACACAGCCGTAACGGGTACCTCCCCAACATTCCCAACCAACGCATCTCTGAGACTAGTCTGCAGGGGGGAACACACAGCCATAACGGGTACCTCCCCAACATTCCCAACCAACGCGGCTACACATACGCGTCCCTCTATTGATTTAAATGTGTTGACAGTTGGAGAAATAGCTTGAGCCGCATTGAGAATTAGAAAAGTATGAAAGCCAATGGTCCAATATTCTAGAATACTGCTGTGCGGGGACATTTTGGACTCTGATAGACGTGTGTTTGTAAGAGGTTGAGTAACCCGCGGTAACAGACATGCCCAAACCTGATCTACTCTGTTTGGTTCAACTACTGGACAACACTATCCAGACCTTTACAGTCAACGTGAGTACACACAGTCCTGAGTAGAGTGGGAATGATAGACCGGGAGACTCAGATCTCAGCTTCCTAATGATCTCAACACAAAACCTTGACCTGGAGAACACACTCACTAGAAAAGCTTTACCAAAACACACTGTACTGCAATATCACACACACACTGACTGACTCCCGGTATAAGGTGTGTTTTGCGTCTCTCAGAAGCAGGATGCAGGTGAGGTTTTACTGGAGCAGGTGTGTAACCAGCTGGGTCTGCTGGAGAGACACTTCTTCAGTCTGCAGCTACGAGACTCCAACACCACCATCGTCACTCAAACACACTCTCCTGTGAGTAGCTACACTAACACAGCTCAAACACACTCTTTTGTGAGTAGCTACACTAACACAGCTCAAACACACTCTCCTGTGAGTAGCTACACTAACACAGCTCAAACACACTCTCCTGTGAGTAGCTACACTAACACAGCTCAAACACACTCTCCTGTGAGTAGCTACACTAACACAGCTCAAACACACTCTCCTGTGAGTAGCTACACTAACACAGCTCAAACACACTCTCCTGTGAGTAGCTACACTAACACAGCTCAAACACACTCTCCTGTGAGTAGCTACACTAACACAGCTCAAACACTCTCCTGTGAGTAGCTACACTAACACAGCTCAAACACACTCTCCTGTGAGTAGCTACACTAACACAGCTCAAACACACTCTCCTGTGAGTAGCTACACTAACACAGCTCAAACACACTCTCCTGTGAGTAGCTACACTAACACAGTTCAAACACATTCTCTTGTGAGTAGCTACACTAACACAGCTCAAACACACTCGCATGTGAGTAGCTACACTAACACAGCTCAAACACACTCTCCTGTGAGTAGCTACACTAACACAGCTCAAACACACTCTCCTGTGAGTAGCTACACACACACACACTTAGTGAATCCTCTAAAACGCACACAACATATGGTGAATGTAGCATCATGTCTTTGATTAACATAGTTTGTCTTGCAGAGGTGGCTGGAGGCCAACAAACCACTGAAGAAGCAGCTGAAAGGTAAGAAACACTAAATGAGACCTTAGCCTGACCCAGTGACGCCCTACTGTTTAGCCTGACCCAGTGACGCCCTACTGTTTAGCCTGAGCCCAGTGACGCCCTACTGTTTAGCCCAGTGACGCCCTACTGTTTAGCCCAGTGACGCCCTACTGTTTAGCCCAGTGACGCCCTACTGTTTAGCCTGAGCCCAGTGACGCCCTACTGTTTAGCCCAGTGACGCCCTACGGTTTAGCCCAGTGACGCCCTACGGTTTAGCCCAGTGACGCCCTACGGTTTAGCCCAGTGACGCCCTACGGTTTAGCCCAGTGACGCCCTACGGTTTAGCCCAGTGACGCCCTACGGTTTAGCCCAGTGACGCCCTACGGTTTAGCCCAGTGACGCCCTACGGTTTAGCCCAGTGACGCCCTACGGTTTAGCCCAGTGACGCCCTACTGTTTAGCCTGAGCCCAGTGACGCCCTATTGTTTAGTCCAGTGTGCATTTTGATAAATGATAAATATAAGATTCAATTCTGTGGAAGGATTGTGGGGGTGATATTAAGGTCAGGGGTGACGGATTATTAAGGTCAGAGGTCATTGGGCTGTGTCTAACAGCGTCTCTGTCCTACAGGAGTTGTCTCTCCATTCTACCTGACCCTCCGAGTCCGATTCTTCATCTCAGATCCCAACTCTCTACAGCATGACCAGACCAGGTATGGACATGAGAGATCATGGCCTCGTGATGAGTTAGTCCTGCCTGACACTTCAAATTCACTGGAACCTTTGGCCCAATAGGGAATTTCCTCTTGGTCTAATGGTCAAGAGGTTGGGTTCTCCTATGGGAGACCTGGGTTCAGAGCCCCTGTGTGTGTGTGCGCACCTGTAGACTATGTAGAGTGTCTGTGTGTACCTGTAGACTGTTGAGAGAGAGTGTGTGCGCACCTGTAGACTATGTAGTGTCTGTGTGTACCTGTAGACTGCTGAGAGAGTGTGTGTGTACCTGTAGACTGTTGAGAGAGTGTGTGTCATTAGCTTGTACTGTACATGTGTGATTTAGATAATGTCTCCTTTACTGTCCTGTGTGTCTTCAGACATATGTACTTCCTCCAGATCAGGAGTGACATCAGAGAGGGCAGGTCAGACACTACGAGCTCCCACCTACACATGCATTCCCTCTTACTCCACCTAGTGATGTAAACAATGTGACGTTACATTGAGAAAGTGTGTGTGTCCTGCAGGTTGAAGTGTCCTCTGAGTGCAGCTGTAGTACTGGCCTCCTATGCTGTGCAGTGTAAGTTACACTCTTCTTTGGTCTTTTTAGTGTGTTGTCTGTCTGGGGGTTTAACATAATCTGTTTCACTTACCCCCCCTCTCCTCTCTCTCACCCCCCTTCCTCTCTCTCACCCCCCCCTCTCCTCTCTCTCTCACCCCCCTTTCTCTCCTTCTCTCTCTCTCTCTCTTTCACCCCCCCTCTCTCCTTCTCCCCCTTCTTTCTCTGTGTTGTAGCTGAGCTAGGTGACTACTCCCCAGACCTTCTCCCTGGTTACCTGTCCAAAAGCCACTTCCTCCCGGAGCAGGATGATGACTTCCTGTCTAGAGTGGAGGCTCTGTACCCAGGGCACAGGTACACACCCACACCAGGCATGTGTACAGCACCCCCCTGGCCTACTAGAGGACATGGTGGAGCTGTTAGCATAATGCTGATACCAACCTATCCTACTCATGGGCTGTTTCAGGGGGCTGAAGCAGAGTGAGGCAGAGCTGTGTTTTCTCAACACAGCAAGAACTCTGGAGATGTATGGAGTGGAGCTCCACACTGCCATGGTAAGTACCTCCATATGTCTCCCTCTGACTCACCCTCGTCTTCCCTCTTCTCCCTCATGTTTCCGTCTCTTTCTTTCTCTCAGGACTCTGACAGTTCCCCTCTATTGGTGGGATTGGCCTCAGGGGGCGTGGCTATCTTCTGTAACATGATTTGCTCCAGTTTCTTCCCCTGGTGAGCACCTGGACTTCTGATCAGACACACACACACACCCCACATGCAAATACACACCCTGAGTGTGTATTGTCTCCTGCAGGGTGAACATCATCAAGATATCCTTCAAGAGGAAACGCTTCCTTATGCAGCTCAGACGCAAACATGTGAGTCCTGATTGGCTCAAAATTGTGTCCTGCTTTCCTATTGGCTGACCTTAGTGTTGTCTTCATAACCTGTGTGTGTGTGTGTGTGTTCCAGGGGGAGACGCAGGACTGTGTGGTGAGCCTGGTCCTGCCGTGCCCCAGGGCCTGTAAGAACCTGTGGAGGTCATGTGTGGACCATCACTGCTTCTTCCACACCAACCTGGCAACCCGTAGCCCACACCACACCAACCTGGCAACCCAGATACACAACAAGCTGCTCTCACAACACTGGGCCTTGGGCAACACTAAAACAGACAGGCAAGCGCGCGCGCGCACACACACACCCATCATACACACTATCTTTCTGTCTTTCTTTTACTCATCTGCACACACACACACTGTCTCCTCTGCAGTGGTGCAGTGTGTAAGAAAGTGATGGGTGGGATGGAGTGGAACCCAGCTCTGAGGGGATCCACCTCGTCAGAACACCTGGAGACCAAGAGCCTACCCTCCCGATCCCCCCCGCTCACACCCAACTGGTACTACCGACACCACAGCCTCACACACTGCTACAGCAGGAGATACCATGTAAGGGGTAGCTGTGACTAGGGGTAATTTCATCGTACCTTGTCTCTCTCTCTCTGTTAGGCGGAGTCCTCGTGTGCGTCATGGCGCCCGTAAACCCCGCCCCTCCTCAGTGGAGCTGAATAATGACCTGCGCGACATGTCGGAGGGGGAGGATGTCTTTTACACCTACAGGGTCTCCCTCAGCAGCAGCAGGGGCAGCCAGGAGGGCACGCCTACACACAGGTCAGACACACACACACACACACACACAATTTCATACCGTGTGTGTATCAGTGTAAAGTACATTCTCATGTTGGAGTCAGTTCTGAACACAGTATCTATCTCAGTGTTTCTGGCACTCACAGCCAAGGAGGTGGATGGTCGCAGGTTGATGACATCAGCACAGGAGACGAAGACATTAAAGCTACCTCTCACTACCGGGACAAGGTCAGTTACCCAGACAGACAAGGGAGTGATCCAGTATTTGTGATAAAGTATCTCATGTGTGTGTGCCAGACTCAGTAAACTCTGTGTGTGTTGCAGCGTGCTCTTGGTGATGGCGACCTGCTATTGGTGCGTCTCGCTCCTGATCATGATGGAAAGTTTGGTTTCAATGTCAAAGTGAGTCTCCCCTTCAATTAATCACACACCTACTCTCTTACATGCAGTACCATTCCTGTATCCCTGACTGTTCCTCTTCTCAGGGTGGCGTGGACCAGAAGATGTCCCTGGCCATATCCCAGGTCAACCCTGACTCCCCTGTAAGTGTGTTCTGGTTTGCCTGTGTAGATAATGCATTTGTAAACAGTACTTTAGATTAAGCCAATGTGATTTGACTTGTTGATGAATTGATTGTAGGCGGGGCGGGTTGAGCCAAGGTTGTTGGAAGGTGACCAGGTCGTGCTGATCAACGGTCGCGACATCTCTGAACACACGCATGACCAGGTGGTCATGTTTATAAGAGCCAGCAGAGAGTCCCACTCCAGAGAACTGGCTCTGCTTATACGACGCAAAGGTAACACACACTAGAGAGAGCAAGAGAACGGGCCTGCTAATCAGACACTGATGCAGGTAACACACTGTGTGTGTGTTTAGGTCCAGGGCGTGTGGCCCCCCTGCTGCAGTTTCCCTCTGCCCTGTCTCTGACTGGCCAATCAAACAGTGATCCACTGCTTCTGCCTGGCCAATCAGAACAAGGCCAGACACTTGAAGAGTCCATGAAACAACTGGAGAGGGGAATCCAGACAGGCACTCTCACCTTCCACTTCGAGGTGTGTTTTAGTTACACAACGACACTATGAAAGGGACTTGCTTCTGTGTTAAATGTAACAGATGCACTTTGGGAATAACTGGTCAATAAGACCTGCTGTTGACAATCCAGACAGAAGAGCATGGTGAGTGATGGTGGTGATGTATGTGTTGTAGAATCTGTACATGAGGAAGCCTGGCCTGTCAGTAGCCTGCGCTCGTCTCCCTGAGAACACAGACAAGAACAGATACAAGGACGTGCTGCCCTGTGAGTACACACACCATCTCACACACTGTGTGACCTAGTAGGAGTGACTCGACATGCCAGTGTACCCATCTTCCCTAATGTCCTGAATCTGTGGAGCTGGAGGACAGGACACTGGTGCTTTGTTTGTTGAGCTGGTACGGTGGTTTGGGTGGGTCTGGAGGGCCCTGGTTCGGACTCCATCTCTAATTCTTTGTTCTGTCAGATGACGTCTCCAGAGTGGTACTTCAGGACCAAGAGGACTACATCAATGCAAGCCACATCACGGTCAGTACACACTGTGTTTAGTGTTGTCTTTGTTGGCTTGTTTGTGTATAGTGATGGTGTGTGTGTGTGTGTGTGTGTGTTGTCCTTGTTGGTTTGTGTATAGTCATGCTGTGTGTGTGTCTCAGGTGATGCCCCCAGGGTCTGGTGTGTGTCTGCGCTACATTGCAGCTCAAGGGCCGCTGCCTCAGACCTGCACTCACTTCTGGCAGAGTGTGTGGGAGCAACACACACACACCATCATCATGCTCACCACACTCACCGAGAGAGGACGGGTATGCACACGGGCGCTCTCTCTTTCAAAGAGTGAAACACATTTAGTGAATGAGAATGGGTACAGCACACACAGGTTTACCAAGGTCCCAGGCTCATTGTGAGTCGCTGTCTGCATCTTTGCCTGCCTGTTGCTTGGTAACCTGAAGCTCTCACTGATTGTCTTGCTGATATTCCACAAGTGCCTTGGTTTATCGCACGCACACACACACACATACACATACATTCATGCTGACAGTCAGTTTCCACTCATCTACCGATGTAATACAAGTACTGGCCCTGAGAATGTCCTGAGATGTTTGGGAGAACATAGTGAGTGAAGCACTGACTCAGAAATATGAAACAGCTCAGTAAAATAACATTTCTCAGAGCTTAAAGATTACAGCCTCTATAGTAAATAAATATTAATGAATGTCAAAATCAATCATGTGT